>NC_134412.1:53835383-54192763 GCF_038048845.1 Mixophyes fleayi | reverse complement strand
TGCTCCTGTTTGATACTCGATTTTGACCTCTGCTTGTTACCTGACCAGCCCTGATTACTGCCTGGATAGACCTTTTGCTTATGACCCAGTCTTTAAATATCGCTGCCTGGACCGACCATTTGCCTGTTATATGACTCTACCTTCTCACTTGTGAGATCACCTCCCAGCTGCAGGATCGTGGTGCCTGCTGTCCGCTCCATTTGACTCATCTGTGTCAGCAGTGTTTCAAAATACAGGTATAGAGCTCGATCCTGCTCCAGGACTTTCCTTGCACTGTGCTGCTCTCTAGCTCCATCTCTACACAGGCCACAGCTGGTAATACTCCACACTGCCAATCTGGTTCAGGTACCTCTTGCATCCTGATTGCCATAGAGATCTCAGCTCAACATCCCACTGCCTAGTCCTCTGTGGTGCCCACCTGAGTTAAGTTACCACTACTCGAGAGTTAGTCCTAGGGACAACCGAGTACCGGCGAACATATCTGGTTCTATGGGAAAGGGGGTTGCTAAATGTGAACTTCTCGTCAACAACAGGTTCTGGTAACTTAACTCGTAGGGTGATTTGTGACAGTTTGCAGAACAGCTGGTTCTCATGAAGTCTAGACAGGACCTTAGCTACATGCTGACGATGAGATGGATGGTCTTTAGAGAAAATTAAAATGTCCAAATGCACTACAACCGAGGAGTAAAAGAGGTCCCTAAACACTTCATTCACGAAACTTTGAAAGACCGCTGTGGAATTGCACAGCCCAAATGGAATAAACAGATATTCATAGTGACCCTCTCCGGTGTTGAAAGCAGTCTTCCACTCATCTCTCTTATGAATCCTAATGAGACTGTAAACGCAGCGAAGGTCCAGTTTGGTAAAAATCTGAGTGCCCTTAATGCGGTCAAAAAGTTCGGTCACTAGGGGGATAAGATATCTGTTTTTGAAAGAGATAGCATTTAAGCCCCAGTAATCAGTACAAGGACATAAAGACCCGTCCTTCTTCACGAAGAAGAACCTCGCTCCCGTGGGAGAAGTGGAAGGTTGTATGAAACATATTCTGCCATTGCCTGTGTCTCTGGCAGAGAGTGGGGATATACGCGCCACCTGAGAGGTGTTTTACCAGGAAGACGGTCAATAGGACAGTCCCAAGAGCGGTGTGATGGTAGAAGCTCAGAGCAGCATTTGTCAAATACGTCAGCAAAGGATGGCTCAGATTTTTCGGCCGAGGGCGATGAGGCCCATATTGGTTTAACTTGTGCCAGACAACGGGAACGGCAAGAACTACCCCAAGCTATTATTTGATGGGTCCAGTCAACCAGGGTCCAATCAACCAGGGAAGGTCCAAAATGACATTACTGGTGGAGTGTGAGAGAATAAATAAATAAATCTTCTTGAAATGCAAAACTCCTACTTGTAGAAGTAGAGGATCAGTTCAGCTCCGGACCGTACCATTAGCAATACGGTTACCGTCTATGGCTGTGATGACTTCCGGTAGATTTGCCACGTTGTTAAACAATCGTTTTGATAGTTATTATATGTGTATAGTATAATTACTTGTGAAAGTCTCTGTGACATTATTACTATTGTTGGGAACTTTTAATTTTCTGCGCAGAAAAGGTGTATAGTATGTGATTTTGTAACGTAGATACACTGTTTATTATTCATTGTGCTCAGTTGCTGTCTGACGAGGCGGGTTGCCCAACTGAAGGACGGTATACAGGGCAGGTATACCGAATGCGAAAACGTGGTTTTCGCAAAGCGCTACCAAAAGATCGCAAGGTTTGCTAATAACTAGTATTGGTAGGCTGTGCGATCTAACCGCACGATAACTGTCAGTGCGAATTGGTGAAGCAGCTAGGAGGAATTATACTGGAAAGGCAGGTTGATTTTATCAACTTGCGCTCCCAGCGATAATAAACTCAGCAGATTTTGTGGTGAGCCAGGGTATCGAGGAGCTGATAGCCCTTTGGGCCTACAGTGATATTTCTGTATTAGGGGTCCTCGCCTGGTGGGAGAAAGAAGCGAGTGGACGCGGCTAATGGAAATACGTCCACCGGGCATTAGAGATCTCTAGCGGTGATTGTAGCAACAGGGTTGAAATTGTTGGGTGGAAAGAACAGAGCATTGCGGTATGTCTGTGTTCCTCATAAAAGGGTATTGTTGGCCGGAAGGAACAGAGCATTGCAGTGTGTCTGTTTTCCGTGTAGAAGGTATTGTTCAACATGGGTGCTAAGCATACGCTAGAGATGGCCAGTGTACTGCCTAAGGAAGGGCCTATTGGTTCAGCGAGATTTCTCATGTGTAAGAAATATGGTGCATACGCAACTGTGTATTGCGAGACGTTAGTCAAGATGACCAAAGATTGTGATAGGCCTTTCCCAACAATAGGGAGTTTTAATGCAGAGGTACTAAATACTGTATAAGATAAAGTATGGTTGATTAAGTCACTGAAAAAGAGAAATAGACATAATGATTGTTTAAAATTGTGGCAAATGGAAGGTAACACGTGGCAGAGCAGCGAATGCACAGCGGAAGCAGGCGTGGCTAAAAGCGCGCGCACGGCAGAAGTAGCCGTTGAGAAGCGTGGCGAACTCAGCGCAAGCGCGCCCCCGCCACCTTATGTGGCGGGAGCGGTAAGTACAGCCGGTATCAAAACTGAAAAAAGAGAAATTGCCAAGTTATATCCTGTCTTAAGCCAGTTCAAAACCAATGTATCAGAAGAGGAAGATGAACCCACTGTGATTTCAGCCATTGCTCATGCTGTTAATATGCTAGATGTTCAGCGTAAGTATGGGAAAGGAGCAATGGCTGAGATAGGTGATAGTGTGATCACTAGGAGTGATAGCAGTCTAAGTATTGATACAGCAAATCCTGTAGTGTCTCCTGAAGACAGTGAACCAGTGGGTGCGTACCCAGTCCACACAATATAAGTTCCCAATGGGAAGGTGGATAAAGATGGTGTAGTTCCTTTAAAGAATGTTACCATGCATTGTCCCTGGACTAGATCAGAATTACGTTCCATTGTGACTGAATTCCCAGATCCTAGAAAAGAGTTGGCAAAGTGTCAGAAATTTGTTAAAGACTTAGGAAATGCACACGAACCAACCAATAAGGATTGGCGTGTAGTGTTGAGGGCGTGTCTTCCTCCCCATACTGACATACAAAAATTTATTAAAGATTGTTTGTTGGATGAAGATGACACCTTGACTGATGAGATTAACCAAGAAAATATAGAACAAATTGTCAAACACTTAGCCATCTATTTTCCAGTAGTAGTAAATTGGAGCAAGATTTTCACCATAAAACAAAAGGATAGTGAAACCGCCTAAGATTACTTTGCTAGAGCTATAGCAGCGATAACACGGTTCACTGGGATATCCAACATAGGTGAGGACCCACATCACAGAGAGGTAGCTGTAGGAGTATTAATGGATGGCCTTAGAGAAAATTTGAAGACGAGAGTACAAACCACATTACCTAATTGGAGAGGCATCACAGTAGATTCTCTTAGGGAGTCTGCTGTGGAGCATGACAAAAACCTTTTTAGAAAAAAGGAAGAGAAAAGTGATAGGTTAATGACGGTAAGTATACAGGCTCTAGAGGGGGTGCATACATGACCACCAGCATACAACCCATATAACAAGAAACCTAAAGTGATCAGGTGTTTCAACTGTAATGAGGAAGGACATTACATGAGAGATTGTAAAAAGGAAAGATTCAATGCACAGAGGGGTGGGTCACGTAGATATCCTCCAAGGAGGAATTCACATGGATTAAAAGATTCACATCTACCCGCACATATCATAGCAGCAAATGCTGCGCGGGAAAGCAATAGTCAGCGCTAGGGGTCAGGTAACATAGTAACATAGTTGATGAGGTTGAAAAAAGACACCAGTCCATCAAGTTCAACCTATTTTGGATCTTATGAGATCCTGCACTTATATTTAAAATTAATCCAGAGTAGGCAACCGCCCATCTGTTTCAATTTTGAAAATCCCCCCAGACTCAATATTGCAATCCAATTTTTACCCTATATCCACTACTATCCTTTATTTTAAATTAACGGTCATATCCCTGGATACACCTTTCCGCTAAAAATTTGTCTAACTCTTTCTTAAACATATCTATTGAATCTGCCATCACAACCTTCCCTGGCAATGAATTCCATATCTTGACTGCCCTTATTGTAAAGAACCCCTTCCTTTGCTGGTTGTGAAATTTCCTCTCTTCTAACCTTAGGGGATGACCACGTGTCCTGTGTATGGTCCTTGGGGTAAAAAGTTCCCATGAAAGCTCTCTGTATTGACCCCTAATGTATTTGTACATAGTAATCATATCTCCCCTTAGATGCCTCTTTTCTAAAGTAAACATGCCTAAACTGGCTAACCTTTCCTCATAACTTAATGACGCCATACCCTTTATCAATTTTGTCCCCCTTCTCTGAACCCTTTCTAGTTCCAAATTATCTTTTTTATAGAGTGGTGCCCAGAACTGTACTGCATATTCAAGATAAGGTCTTACAAACGATTTATACAGTGGCAAAATTACACTGTCTTCCCTTGCATCTATGCCCCTTTTTATGCATGCCAATACTTTGTTTGCCCTTGCAGCTGCTGCTTGACATTGAGCACTATTGCTAAGTCTACTGTCTACGAGCACTCCCAAATCCTTTTCCATTATAGATTCTCCCAAATTAATTCCATTTAATTTATAGATTGCGTTCTTGTTTTTGATCCCTGAATGCATAACCTTACATTTATCTGTGTTAAACCTCATATTCCATTTAGCCGCCCAATCCTCCAGTTTATTTAAGTCCCTCTGTAGAGAAGCTACATCTTGCTCTAATTTTATTACCTTACAGAGTTTAGTGTCATCTGCAAAAATAGAAACTTTACTCTCTAAACCATCACCAAGGTCATTAATAAATATATTAAAAATGAGTGGTCCCAACACGGAACCTTGAGGTACTCCACTTAAGACCTTTGACCAATTAGAAAATGTTCCATTTATCACAACTCTCTGTTCCCTATTCTCTAACCAGTTTTCGATCCAAGTACAAATTTTGATTTCTAGACCTAGTTCCCTTATTTTGTAAACCAACCTCTTGTGTGGCACTGTATCAAAGGCCTTTGCAAAATCTAAGTAGACCACATCTATTGTCCTGCCCTGGTCTAAGTTCCCACTAACTTCCTCGTAGAAACTAATTAGATTAGTTTGACATGACCTATCCCTCACAAATCCATGTTGATTCCCACTAATAATTTTATTGCATACCAAGTAATCCTGAATACTGTCCCTTAAAATACCTTCCAGTAGTTTCCCCACTATTGATGTCAGGCTTACAGATCTATAATTCTCTGGTTGTGATCTCGTCCCCTTTTTAAACAACGGCACCACATCTGCTATTCGCCAATCCCTTGGTACTGAGCCTGATGAGATTGAATCTCTGAAAATTAAGAATAGCGGTCTAGCTATTTCCGAGTTTAACTCCATAAGGACCCTTGGGTGTATGCCATCTGGACCTGGAGCTTTTTTTTATCTTAATATTCTTCAGTCGCCTTTGGACTTCTTCCTCTGACAACCAAGTATTAATTAAAGGCATGGTTTCATTTCCATTTTTATGTATTACTCCTGCCATTTGTTCCTCTCTGGTAAATACAGAAGAAAAGAACGTGTTTAATATCTCTGCTTTTTCCTTAGTATCATTTATCAATTCACCCATCTCACTTCTTAGGGGTCCTATATTATCTTTTTTAATCCTTTTGCCATTTATATACTTAAAAAACTTTTTGGGGTTTGTCTTACTTTCTTTTGCAACGTGCCTTTCATTTTCTAATTTAGCCAATCTAATTTCCTTTTTGCATGTTTTATTACATTCCTTGTACCTATGGAAGGACTCCTCTGACCCTTCAGACTTAAACAATTTAAATGCACGCTTCTTCCTTTGCATTTCTTCCCTTACCTTTTTATTTAGCCACATTGGTTTAGACTTAATTCTTTTACATTTATTTCCCATAGGAATGAACTTATACGTGTATGTTTCCAACAACATTTTAAAGACAGCCCACATTTCTTCCGTATTTTTTCCTTCAAAGGCTTTGTCCCAGTCTATGCTCTTTATAGACTCCTTTAGCATATTAAAATTTGCCTTTTTAAAGTTTAAAGTCCTAGTTGATCCCTTATACTGTTGTTTCTGGAAACTAATTTCAAATGAGACCATATTATGATCACTGTGTCACTCACCGGACTGTGAGTGCTACTTCCAAGGTAGCTAGGAACCGTGTCCGTCCATTATTATGAGGTACTGCGCATGTGCAGTCCCTTTTAACCTTCAGTTCTGTTCCTTTAACTTAATTGGCTGATCAGGCAACTCTCCCTATATTAAGCACCTGTGGTCAATACCACATTGCCTGATCTTGGAGTCTCATGGAGTCTCATTCCTCATGAGTCTCTGAAGGTGTTCCAGTGCCTCCTCGTGTGTTCAGCTGATGCTGATTCCTGTTTGCCGTTTGTGGTTTCCAGACCACTTCTATTCCTCGTGTTCCTAGTGTCTCCAGCAGCTGATTCCTATCCGCTGCCTCCGTGTATCTACAGCTACAGATTACTGCAAACTCTCCTGTGTTTCTTCGTGACTCCAGCAGCTGATTCCTATCCGCTGCCTCCGTGTATCTACAGCTACAGATTACTGCAAACTCTCCTGTGTTTCTTCGTGACTCCAGCAGCTGATTCCTATCCACTGCCTCCGTGTATCTACAGCTACAGATTACTGCAAACTCTCCTGTGTTTCTTCGTGACTCCAGCAGCTGATTCCTATCCGCTGCCTCCGTGTATCTACAGTTACAGATTACTGCAAACTCTCCTGTGTTACATCGCTACTGTTCCAGCTGATTCCTGTTCGCTACTTCAGCGTGTCTACAGAGTCTGCTCGTCTCAGCGCTCCAGTCTGCATTCTACCTGCCGTCAGCTGACCCGCTGCCTACTGCTTCTACAGTGTGTCCATTTGTGTCAACTCGCCTGTTGCATCGAGTGTACGCTCCTCGGCTTCCAGCTTTGCTACATCGCCTCAACTCTCCCGTGGTCTCCTGTTGTTCTATTCAATATACTACTGCTTCCTGAGTATTTGTCATCTTTGCTGGCCTACCTACCGTAAGCTGCACCTACCTGCCGCTTCCATTCTGCAAGGACTTCGCATCTCGTCTGTTCCCAGCCGCTCAGGTATCCCTGCAGCTATCCCTAACAGCCTGCTCATCTGAACCACGGTATGCATACTTCTCATTGACTGTGCTGGTGTATTGCATATCCATCTGGACTGAGTTGTTCTCCTCCGGAGTTTCCATCCTCTGAGACTATTGCTATTATTGACTGTGTTTCCTTTGCTGGACTATTTGAGTGACTTTGTTTATCTGTGCAGTGCTGTTCATTCATCATTATCATTGTGTGCAGTTCAACGTGGGATCAAGTTCAGTGTACCCGTGTAGACTCTGCATAGCATTTATCTCCTCGTGTCCTTCCTCACATATATATTCGGTGGTACAACTTGCTAGAGGCAGACCACTGATTCCTGTTTCCCTGTGTCACCAGTTGCATATATCCTCCCACATAAGCAGTGGTACAACTTGCTACTCGCAGACCACTGACTTCCCCGTTACCTTCACCTGGATTCCATTCCTTCACTACAGACAGCGGTACAACTTGCTATACGCAGACCGCTGACTTCCACCTCCTTATTACTCCTGGACATTCTTCCCACTATAGCAGTGGTACAACTTGCCGTGCGCAGACCACTGACTACCCTCACGTGTCCTTGTCCATCCAGATCCTCGTGTTCAGTTACCTATTGTTTACCAGTGCTGCTAGTCATAGACTTTCTGAGCATTCTCTAACCATCTGCTGTTTCCAGTTCCATTATCACCCTGCCATCAGAGTATCATATACCAACTCTACTGCTCTGATAAGACCATCAGCGGGTGATACTGGGTAAAGCCTCCTAGTGCCCGTGACACACTGTTTCCCAAGTGCTCCTTTACTTGAATATTTGATATTACGTCTACATTGTTTGTTATTACTAGGTCCAGTATAGTCCGGTTCCTAGTTGGTTCCTCAACTAATTGGGACATGTAATGGTCTTTTAGCGTGCTCAGAAACCTATTTCCCCTAGCTGTACCGCAGGTCTCAGTACTCCAATCAATGTCCGGATAATTAAAATCCCCCATAATTAAAATTTGACCTAGTTGTGTAGCCTTTTCAATTTGCTGTAGAAGTTGGGCTTCCTCAATCGTACTAATATCTGGCGGTTTTGTAGCATATCCATATCAGAAACTTCTCTGAACTTTTTCCTCCGCTGGATATTTCCACCCACAATGCCTCTATATTATCACCAATATTCTCGTATATAACTTCCTGAATACTTGATTTTAATTCTGGCTTAATATAAAGACATACTCCTCCTCCCCTTTTATTTACCCTATCCCTCCTGAAGAGAGAATAGCCTTCCAAGTTGACTGCCGAGTCATGTGTATCATCCCACCAGGTCTCAGTAATACCTATAATATCATACTGCTCATTCATTGCTACTAGTTCTAACTCCCCCATTTTACCTGTCAGGCTTCTTGCATTTGCAAGCATACACTTAAGTCTATTGCCTCCCTTAGGTATTTCTTTTTGCTTTAAAAAGGGCCGCTCCTTATCGGCTATGCTTCCTTTTCCTCCCTCTCCACCCCCTTTACTCTTGTTAAATTCCTCCTTACTACTCTCAATGTCAATCCCATAAATACTTGCTTGCCCCTCCCCCCCGGAGCCTAGTTTAAAATCTCCTCCAACCTTCTAACCATCCTCTCCCCTAGCACTGCAGCCCCCTCCTCATTCAGGTGCAATCCATCACGACAATAAAGATGGCAACTGACCGAGAAATCAGCCCAGTGCTCTAAGAATCCAAAACCCTCCTTCCTACACCAATCTTTTAGCCATGCATTAACCTCCCTAATCTCCCGCTGCCTCCCTGGACTAGCGCGTGGCACAGGTAGTATTTCCGAAAATACTACCTTGGATGTCCTTGCCTTAAGTTTGCGACCTATGTCCCTGAAATCATTCTTTAGGACACCCCTTCTTCTTCTAACTCGGTCATTGGTGCCAACATGCACCAAAACCGCTGGGTCATTCCCAGCCCCTCCCAACAATCTGTCCACCCGATCCGCAATATGCCAAGCCCGAGCACCCGGGAGACAACACACTGTTCGGCATGCACGGTCCCGGTAACAGATTGCCCTATCTACCTTCCTAATAATTGAATCCCCTACCACCACAATCTGCCTGGGTCCCTGAGTAACTTTGGTCCCCTCTGTGCTGGAGAGACCATTCCCCTGGTTGCTAGAGGAAGCAGTGTCATCCAACTCTACCAATTCTGAACTGCCTTCCACAGTATCTTCATCCAATCTGGCAAATCTGCTGGGATTGCCTAGCTCAGAACTGGCCTGCCTCTTCCTCCCTCTGCTACCCCTAGTAACTGTTACCCAGCTGCCTACCTGTGCATCCTCCTCTGTTTCTGCTCCACCCTGCTCAGATAACGCATCCACGGTGAGCTGTAAACTCTGCTCCAGGTTGGCAATGTCTCTCAATTTTGCAATGGTCTGCTTTAGATCAGTTACCTGGGCTTCCAAAGAGACCAATTGCTCACATTTCTCACAGAGGTATAAACCTTGGAACACTTGCTCCAAGTGTGCATACATATGACAAGATATGCATTGAGTGAGATCATCAAGCCTTCTACTACTCATCTTATTATGGCTAACCTTACTTCTTATAGCCTATAGTGAACTTTAGTACTAGCCTTTCCTAGCCACTTACCAGATTAAACACCTTCCTGGATTCAACTCCTTACTGGAACCAACTCCACACTTTAAACAAAAACAGCATTTGAAATCAAAAAAGCAGTGAAATCACAAGCTCCTACCTGTCATACCTGTAGTCTACAGCCAGTGAGGTTAACTGAGAGTCAGAGAGAAGAACCAACAATGATAGTTGACATAGCTGGTAGGAAACAAACTTTTCTTGTAGATACAGGGGCGGACAGATCTGTGATAACCTCTCCTTTTAATCTACAGGTGACCAGTAAAACTATTCCAGCTATGGGGGTAACGGGAAGAGTGTTACATTATCTTCTAACTAAACCCGCTGAAGTTACTATCAGGCCTCTGCATACTAAGCATTCGTTTCTCTTGGCTGTGGCGGCTCCTACTAACTTGCTGGGAAGAGACTTGTTATGTAAAATGGGATGTGTCATATACTGTACTTCAGATGGTGTGTTCTTAGATATACCGGAGAAGGTCGCACATGAGGTACAGGATATATTGGACACCCCTCAAAGGTTAATGTTGCACTCTACCATTATAGAACAAAGTCCATCTCAAGTAAAGGGGATGTTGCTGGAAATACCAGGTTCACTATGGACCAGAGATGGACAGGACACTGGACTGATGGCAAACGTAGCCCCTGTCATGGTCAATCTAAAAAGTGGTAGGATAGCTCCAAAAATCCCACAGTATCCATTAAAACCAGAGGTGGAACTAGGGGTATATCCTGTTATTGAAAGGCTGTTACAACAAGGGATTTTAATTTGTACAGCCTGTACAGCAAATAGTCCCATTTTCCCTGTGAAGAAGAGTGGGGGGAGGGGCTATAGATTAGTCCAGGACTTAAGGGGAATTAATAAAGTTGTTGAGAGCCAATTCCCCGTAGTGCCGAATCCAGCTGTCATCCTCATGCAGATTCCACCGTCTGCTAGTCACTTTACTGTCATTGATCTATGTTCTGCTTTCTTCTCAGTCCCTCTTCACCCTGACTGCCAATACCTTTTTGCATTCTTGTACCGGGGAGTGCAATACACATGGAGCAGACTTCCCCAGGGGTTCATTGACAGCCCCAGTATTTTCTCCCAAGCCTTACATGACTGTTTGCAATCCTTTCAACCCCACAATGGGTCTGTTCTAATTCAATATGTGGACGATTTGTTGCTGTGCTCTGATTCTTTTATGTCATGTTTACATGATACTAAATTGTTGTTGCTCCATCTCTCACAAACAGGGCACAAGGTGGCAAAGGACAAATTACAGCCATGTCAGACTAAGGTCAAATACTTAGGACAATGCCTCACTAAGGGGCTAAGACACCTGACAACCGACAGGATTGAGGCTATACAACACATGACTCTGCCGCAGAGCCAGAAGCAGATTCGTACCTTCCTGGGGATGTGTGGATACTGTAGATCCTGGATCCCAGGTTTTTCTATTCTGGCATTACCATTGCAGGAGCTAGTCTCTTCGTCAAAACCAGAACGTGTTGTACACACAGAAAAGTCAAAGCAAGCGTTCTTTAATCTTAAAGATAGTCTGACTAGAGCACCTGCATTGGGAATACCTGATTATGAAAAGCGTTTTGAGCTATACTGTACGGAAGCTGATGGTTGTGCAGCAGGTGTCCTCGCACAGAAACATGGTGATGCTAGCAGACCGGTAGCATACTACAGTGCACAATTGGACAATGTGGCAAGATCACTCCCAACATGTCTCAGAAGTGTAGCAGCAACTGCTCTTCTGGTAAGTAAGAGCGAGGATGTAGTATTAGGACATAATTCAACTGTCTATACACCCCATGCTGTATCAGCTCTGTTAAATTCAGCCCAAACCAGACATGTTTCTTCAGCTAGATTCACAAAGTGGGAACTAGCTCTGATGGCACCCTCAAACATCACCATCAAACGATGTAGCACCTTAAATCCAGCTACATACCTTCCATATGTGTCTCTAGAGACACAAAGGGTGGGAGGTGAGGAGACCCTGGTTGATGATGAGTTAGGCAAGAGTACTGACACGCATGACTGTATGGAACACCTGAATCAGACCTTTACTGCAAGGCCCGACATACGTGACACCCCCTTAGAAAATGTAGATTTTACATTTTATACAGATGGGAGTTGTCATAGACAGACTGAGACAGGAGAGCTATGTACTGGTTACGCTGTTGTAGACGATCAGGATGTGGTAGAAGCTGAGCCCCTTGGCCCACCTCACTCAGCCCAGGTGGCGGAACTAGTAGCACTAAGGAGTGCATGTGAATTGGCAGAGGGTAAATCAGCCAATATATATACTGACTCTAGGTACGCCTTCGGGGTAGTGCACGATTTTTGGGCCCTTTGGCATCTTAGAAACTTTACGACAGCAGCAGGTACGCCAGTGGCACACTCACAACACATAAAAGGACTTCTGACAGCGATACAGTTACCCAGAACAGTAGCCGTCATAAAGTGCAAAGCCCATACCTTTGAAGAAGACCCAGGGGTAAATGTATGAATCTCCGATTTCTTCATCTCCGACGTGTTCAGCCTCTTCAGCGCTTAAATTTAAAGCGGCGCTGCATTGTAAAGCGCTGAAGAGGCTGAACACGCCGGAGATGAAGAATCCGGAGATTCATACATTTACCTCCTAGTGTCACTGGGCAATAACAGGGCGGACGAAGCTGCAAAATGGGCAGCAGGGCAACCTATGACTGTATCGACCGAGACTATGATGGTTTTTCAGACATTAGACATGCAGAAATTAATTGAAATGTAAGATTTGTGTTCCCTGCAGGAAAAGGCGGTCTGGAAGGCAAAGGGATGAGGTCAAGAGTCCTCAGGAGGGATGGACAAGGTAAGTCTGTAGCTCCCCGAACGTACTATCCAAGCCTGGCTGAAGCAGCACACGGTCTGACTCACCTGGGTAAAGAAGGTATGTGCAAACTGGTGAGAGCATACTGGTGTGCTCCCGGATTTTCCTCTCAGGCTGGTAAGAAGGCAATGTCATGTCTTACTTGTTTGAGGAAAAATGTTGGGAAAACTATTCCAACTGAGCCATCCCACATCCCTCCTACAGACGGACCTTTTCAGGTAATACAAATTGACTATATCCAACTACCTCCGTGCAGGAATCTAAAGTATGTGTTAGTGTGTATTGATGTGTTTTCCGGTTGGGTAGAAGCATATCCGGCAGCCACTAATACTGCTGTGTTCACTGCAAAGAAAATTGTACAAGATTTTGTATGTAGGTTCGGTATCCCTAGAATCATTGAAAGTGATAGGGGTACCCACTTTACTGGTGATATCTTCCAGAATATGTGTAAACTCATGGGAATCTGTAGTAGACTTCACACCCCTTACCGACCACAAGCCAGTGGTAAGGTGGAGAGAGTAAATGGTACTATAAAGAACAAGCTTGGTAAGGTAATGGCTGAAACTGGGTTGGCATGGCCTGAAGCTTTGCCCTTGGTCCTCCATAGCATTCGGACCACTCCTAGACCTCCTCTTAATCTGTCCCCCTTTGAGATACTGTTCGGACGACAGCCTCATTTGATCGTGAGTCCACAAGACGACTTGAAGTGTAATAAAGAAGTGACTGTACAATATCTTATAAGAATGAGTAGACAGCTAAAGCAACAACAACAAAAACTAAAAATGCTGTCACCTGGTATGCCAGAAACGAACTGTCATGATGTGTAACCTGGAGACTATGTTATGATCCGCAGTTTCTTATGTTCAGGTTGTTTAACAGACCATTGGGAAGGCCCATACCAAGTGCTGCTGACCAGTACTACATCACTGAAAGTTGCAGAGAGAGACACTTGGGTCCATTCCACCCACTGCAGGAGAGTCCGTAAAAAAAGTGCGAGATAAAACTCAGACCGACGACATAGATCTGTCACTTGCGACTCTGTCCTGGGAGACCTAAAGCCTGCAGTCGAGACACCTGAACCAGAGACGTTGCCTCAGAACTATCTTTCCAGCGATGGAGTGGCGATTTTTGTTTTTCTTTTGTTCCAGGATCTTCCTTGTTTTTACTTTTTTCAGGACATTCTATTTTTGTGAAGGAGGATGGAGGACAGAGGAAGGTTCTGGCAGTGATACGGCTGAAACGGAGGTCGAGGAAAAGTTACTAGAATACCCAGAACAGCCCATTATCAAGCTTGGTCCAGGGGTTATGAAAAGGTCTGGTAGCTCGGGAACTCGGAGGCAGTGTGAGGGGCTATTGTCTGATGAGTATTGTATCTGCAAGTTCTGCGACTCCCTCGTTGAATAGAGATGCATCCAGCGATGTCAGTCCACCGGTAATCTGAATGTGGGTGGGCATCCTTTGGAGGATTATCACTCCCTGGTGGGTAAGGTGCTAAACCAAACCGAGTGCTGGGTGTGCTCTCATGCGCCACAGGGGCAGCATAACATAGGACTAGTGCCATTCCCTTTAAACATCTCCGAAGTACTCGAATTGAGGGGAGGGAGGCCCATAGACGGGAGGTACAATAACACTAGGTCTCCTAGTCTGACGCTTCGACAATACTCCGTAGGCAGATCTTTGCTGTGCCTAAATATATCTCATGCAAAGCGTCTGGAGAATTGGGAGGCTGACCTATCAGATCAGACAATGGCTCGCCACGCTCATGTTGGAGGGAGACTTACAAGATCACCCATAAGCAGGAATGTTGATGGAAGTCACAAATTAGGGCGTATAGCCAAACATAAGAAGGTATCCATTGGAAAAGTCTCTATAGATAATTGTAAGAATGTCATCCATGCGGACACGTGTCTTGAGTAAATGAAGACACTGGGCATGGGTAGTTTTATCAAAACTCTGTGTGATATAATTAATGGGCATACTGTTCCTTATGTTCTCCCTGATGATGTGTATTTTGTTTGTGGAAGAAAAGCTTATTCTTGGGTGACTCCGAGTTCCAAGGGCTTGTGTTTCTTAGCTAAACTGGTTCCTGAAATCATGACTATTACTCATGAAGAAATGGTTGGTAATTACAAGACTACATCACCACCATACATACACACACAGTATGAACACCGTGGCAAGAGAAATATGATTCCTGGTGAGGAGCCCATAGCTACAAAATTGATTAGTGAAACCGCTGGGTTTCAAGTTATGGTTGCTCTAGATCTCACCAGGACCGCTCGGGGGACATTAAACTTTAAATATATCCAAGACCTAGCTAAAGTAATAGATAATATCACCGAGATGTATGATGACACTTTCAGGTATACTGGAAGGGAGCTACAAGCGTACAAGAAGGAGTTGGTGCAACATAGACTGGTACTAAATTATCTCACCTCTATTACTGGTGGGCACTGTGTAACACTGGCCACCCAGTTCGTTGTCAAATGTTGCACGTACGTCACCAATAATATGGATGACCCTAAAGAGGTTATAGACCGGAAGATGGATGAAATTTTGCAACTGAAATGGGAATTTCGAAAGAACCATAACTCTTCGTTATATGAGGTCGGGGAAAGGGTGGCAGGTTGGTTCTCGTGGTTGAACCCTGTGAAATGGTTCTCCGGTCTGGGGGAGTGGGTACAGGAAATGGTTGCTAGTGTAGGTAAGCTCCTTCTCCTTATACTGGGTGTCATCTTAGCGATTGGTTTATGTGTCAAATGTGTTCCTACTGTGTTGAAGTGTGGAGAATGGTCTCCTAGGAGTAACACTGAGAAAGAGACTGAAAGGGTGGTACCAGATACCGAGATCATGGTCTGTGAAGAAGTATTGTATAATCCTGAACTTGAAACGGTGATTGGGTGATAGTTTATTACACTATCAAAGGGTGGAGCTGTTGAAGTCAGCAAATTGGATAGAGTCATTTCAATTAAAATCGAGCAAACTTGGTTGTCTTTGTCTGAAAATATGCGTACGGTACGCTACAGCGTAAAAGGGCACGCTACGGCGTAAAAGGGCGTACGCAGCTGCAACACGTGGCAGCAACAGTATTTAGCCTTTTACATACATTCGCACAAACACGCATACTTGTAAAATAGTACACATTAATGGTAGTTGCAACACATAGTCATTTATGTCGAAATATAGTAGTATTTATGTTTTATATTATAAGTTATATGCACATTAGTGAAATATATGGAACAGGTTGAAGGAATCATATAATGTGTGGTATCATAATAAACCTCTTAACATTTTCTACTGTTCGGTTCACTCTGCGAAAGAATCGCAGAGTGCATACAGAAGTTATGAATGATAGGGAATTATGAACTACTTAAGACTAAGGAATCTTGGCGGGAAGAGCAGAGCATACCCCCTGGAGAGATGACCCCCTCCTTTGGATTCTTTAGGATGAACTAGCCAATGATTGACAACCCCTTGGAACTTCCTGAAACCTGGACCAATAGAAGCAAGCTAAACCATGTTCATTGTCTTACTGTATTCCTGTGTGCATATAAGCAGCAGCTTCTCATCTAGTGTTCAGACATCTTGTCCCCAGACTTCAGGATTGAATGACTGTACACTGGATCCAGAGCGCCTGCGATAAGTAACGGCTGTACTTATTATTACTTTGCTTGAATATATTCTGCTACCTTTTGAGAATAAATCTTTGTGCGTTGGAAACACAAATCGAGATTCGACAATCGTTATTGGTTAGCGACAATACGCACATAACACACGGAGGTTAAAACGAGAGAACAGTGACCAACGAGTCTGGCGAGGGTTGAGGCACTGAGCGGACTGTGGGTATAACAAATTTTTATGGTCAGTAAATATGGTAACCACATGCTGAGCCCCCTCCAGAAGATAACGCCATTCTGACAGAGCCAATTTCATAGCCAATAGCTCCATGTCTCCAATCGTGTAATTCTGTTCTGCGGGTAGAAACTTGCGGGAGAAAAAGGCACAATGAAGAAGTTTGTTAGGAGGATATTTCTGGGCGAGTACTGCTCCTACTCCAATAGCAGAGGCGTCCACTTCTAGAAAAAATGGTTGCGAGAGATTGGGTTGTCTGAGGATGGGTGCAGAAGAGAAGGCCTGTTTCAGAAATGTGAATGCCTCCAAGGCTTCCACCGTCCAATCCTTGGTATTGGCCTCTTTTTTCGTGAGGGCTGTGATGGGGGCAACAATGGTGGAATACCCCTGGATCAATTTTCTGTAGTAGTTTGAGAACCCTAAGAAGCGTTGCACCGCTGTGAGGGTGGCGGGACGTGGCCAATCCAAGATTCCTCGAACCTTCTCAGGGTCCATCTGTAGCCCAGAACCGGAGATGATATACCCTAGAAATGGTATGGAGGAAGCTTCAAAGGAGCACTTCTCTAACTTACAATACAGTTGGTTCTTCCGGAGCTTAGACAGAACCTCATTGACATGTTGGTGATGTAAATGAACATCCTGGGAGAAGATGAGGATGTCGTCCAGGTAGACGAGATGAATAGAGCAGGTCTCTGAAGATCTCGTTAATGAAACTTTGGAAGACAGCTGGAGCATTACAAAGTCCAAAAGGCATAACTAAGTACTCGTAATGACCGTCACGGGTATTAAATGCTGTCTTCCATTCGTCTCCGGAGCGTATGCGGATCAGGTTGTAGGCCCCTCGTAGGTCTAGTTTCGAGAAGACTTTGGCCCCCTTGATGCGGTCAAACAACTCGGTGATGAGAGGTATAGGATACCGATTTTTTTACCGTGACCGCATTGAGATCTCGGTAATCAATACAGGGACGGAGAGACCCATCCCTTTTTTTGACAAAAAAGAAGACCCGCTCCGACTGGAGAGACAGATTGCCTGATGAAGCCCCTCTGTAGATTTTCTTTGACATATACTGACATGGCCGAGGTTTCAGGCTGGGAAAGTGGAAAGACTCTTCCTCTGGGAGGATCCTTCCCCGAGAGCAATTCTATCGGACAATCCCAAGGGCGGTGGGGGGGCAAAAGCTCAGCTTGGACCTTATCGAATACATCCGCGAAGTCTTGATACTGAGGAGGTAATCCTGGGAGAAACGTTTTGGTAGTGGAAGATAGAATCTTAACTGGCTTGACTTGAGCTAGGCAGTTGGACCGACAATGAGATCCGCAGGCCAGAATTTCAGAGGTATTCCAATTCAAGCTAGGAGAATGTATACGAAGCCAGGGCAGACCTAAGATAATGGGAGTGGTAGAGTGCGGCAAAACAAAGAATGAGATGGTTTCGGAATGCAGAACCCCAATACGGAGAGTAAGTGGTTTAGTTTGCTAGCGAACCATACTTCCCGAGAGTTGAGACCCATCAATGGCAGTGATGGTAACAGGTGCCTCTAAGGGTAACACAGGAATAGAACACTGAGATACTAGAGACCAGGAAATAAAATTCCCCACAGCACCCGAATCCACTAGTGCTTGAGAGAATTCTTCAGAGGAACCCCATAATATGGAAACTGTGAGAAAACAAGCGGAGGATGGGAAGGATTTACATGTCCCCAGTCTGACCTCCCCAGAGCAGACTAGGGCCTGGCATTTCCCGACCTCTTTGGACAGGAATTCAGAAAGTGGCCCGGCTCGCCACAATAAATACATAACTGGTTAAGAAGTCTCCTATCCCTCTCCTTGGATGTTAACCATGTCCTCCAGATCTGCATAGGGTCTTCAGGAGTAGGGAAGGTTGAGTGGGAACGAAGAGCGGATTTGAAGGATGAGCAGTTAGGATGTTCTTTCTCCGCTGACCTTTCGCGGAAGCGAAGGTCCACTTTATTACAAAGAGAGATTATCGCATCCAGAGTGGTAGGAAGTTCTTGGGGTGCCAGTACGTCCTTAATTTTGTCCGATAGCCCTTGCCAGAATGCTGCTACCAAGGCGTCATTATTCCAGGACAGTTCTGAGGAAAGGGAACGAAATTCAATGACATACTGGGTGACTGTCTTAGCACCTTGACGAAGCCTGAGAATGCTGGCAGAGGCTGAAGAAACTCTTCCGGGCTCGTCAAAGATCCGCCGGAAAGTAGCTAAGAAGACTAAGTAGTTGCTGAGTAAAGGATCCTCTCGCTCCCATAGGGGAGAGACTCATGCCAAGGCCTGACTGGACAACAAGGAGATAATGTAACCTATTTTAGACCTATCAGAAGGAAAATTTTGGGGCTGTAGTTCAAACTGTATGGAGCATTGGTTAATGAAACCACGACAGAGTTTGAGTTCCCCATCAAATTTTGCCGGTGTAGGTAGTCTCAGAGAAGAGGACGGACTCTGTGGAGTAGAGCGCTGGTCTTGAGGAGAGACAGCAACAGATGGCTGAGCAGCCTGTAGAATGTCCAGGCGACCAGTCAGAGTCTGGAAACACTGTAACAGTTGCTGTTGGATGCTATCCTGTTGCTCGATGCGTGAAACTAGATGCTGTAGCAAGTCTTTTGCTGAAGGCTCCACCGGGGGATCAGACATTTGGCTCACCCACAGAAGCGGAGTCTAACAGACAGGGGGTTTTCACCAGGAACCCCTGCAAGGAGGTATGGTCTTAGCTGCACCAAATCTGCAGGTCGCATTCCCGTGAGTGAGTGTACAGCAGAACGATATGGGTGAGCCAGGTGAAGTGGATGGAGACGATGGAGTCCACAGGCGAGTGGTATAAATACAGGCACAACAATGATATAGGCTGATGGTCAGCAGCCAATGAGTCACTAGGAGAATCGGTGCTTTGTGGTATACAACGAGAGGACAGAGGCTGTCATTCTGAAGTACACTGGAGATGGTAATAGAGGTACTGGAGCAGCAATAGTTCAACACGGCCAGAGACTGAGAGCAGGCTGGAGTAGCGGAGGTAACCCGTGGTAACAGCTGATGAGTCACAGATGTAGTAGCGGCTCTAAGTGGTAGCGATGAGAGAACCGGAGCTGTCACGATGAAGTACACTGGAGATGGTAAGAGAGGTACTGGAACAACGATGGTTTAGAACAGACCAAGAACTGAGAGCAGACTGGAACACAGGCAAACCACAAGGAGAACAGGAACCAGAACCACACGCTGCAGGAAGTGAGCTTGAAGAACAGGCATTAGACAGGTGAATCCAGGAGGTTTAAATAGTGCTCCAGAAGTACTTAGCCAATGAAAAAGAGGGAGCAGGTCCTGAAGTGCAATAGGCTTGCACCTGCACAGATCTGAATATAGCTGAATAAATGAACTGGTGAATGTCTGATGCTGGGACATGGCAGTTTCCAGATGAATGGACTGCAGGTAACAAGACAGGTACTATCTGTGGGACCAGAGCGTTACAGAGAGGCAGGTATACCACAGACGTAGCAATGAAGTTGTGCGGACCGCAGGTAAAGTATGGAAGACGCTGCGGTGAGAGGTAGGTATTACCACGGACGTGGCAATGAAGTATCAGGCCAGCAGGTAAGGTATAGGAGACGCTGCAATGATCAGCAAGAGACGGGTATACCACAGACGTAGCAAAGAATTATCCGGCAAGCAGGTGATGAGGTCTGGAGACTCTGGAATGTGAGAGGAACGGGAACCACAGGTGAGTAGACAACGGCCTTAAATAGAGGAAGGCTGACAGGTAGCCAAAACGAAGTGAGGAGAGGTTTTAAAGTTCGTTCAGATCTGCACATGCGCAGAAGTCTTCCTAAGATGGTGGATGGCCGTGGCGCTGTACGGACACTGGCAGAGAGGTCTGGATCTGGGTCCAGGGGAACCAGATATCCGGCGAGTGACAGTCTTTTCTTATAAAGAGGTACAAAATACATAGACACTGTCCCAAAGTTTTATACGTAACCTCAATATCAGGACACAGGCCTGGCGTGACTCTTTCCAACCAAATAAGGGGTGTAGTATGAAAAATAGTATTGCTGTGTACTGATTTGTTTATATCATGAGTGTTTGAAACTAAACACTTGTTCATTCATTTCTCAGTAACAGGACATGAGGTTTCAAAAAGATGGATCACAGCCATGCCAGCCAAAGGTCCAATACTTGAGATATTGTCTCGCTCACGGAGCTAGGACAGAGGGTAAGTCAGTTGATATACATTGGTTTTAAGTACTTTTCTAGGATAGGGGGCGTCGTGGAGGTGATAGAGGAACTTTTATGACAATAGCAGGACATGAGTAGCGCACTCACATTACATGAAGGACTTGTGGCAGTGACACAGTTACCAAATGAAGTAGCTGTTATTCAATTTAAAGCCTACACATGACTGTAATAGCAGGGCGGAAGAAGCTGTCAAGTGGGCAGAAGGTTTAAACATGACAACCAACAATGTTTTTTTGTTTTTTCTAAAAAACACACCAGAATTGGTTAAAATGTAAGATTTGTGTTTCCTGGAGAAAAAGGCAGTCTGGAAGGCGAAGGGATGTGGTCAGGAGTCCTCTGGACTCTGGAGAGATGAACGAGGTAGGCCCAGGCTCCCATTGTATATCTTCTAGGTCTAGCTGAGGCAGCACATGTCTGACGCATCTGGGTAAAGAAGGTATGTGCAAGCTGGTAAGATCATACTGGTGTGCACCAGCAGTGTCGGACTGGGGCATGAAGGGCCCACCGGGGGACTGCAAAGCTAGGGGCCCACCAGAGGGGGTGTGGCCAGCATCATAGAGGCGTGGCCTGACACTAGAGGGGGGAGTGGTCAGCCCATGAAGGACAGCTAGCATCATAGTGTAGTATATAAAGAATGCAGTGTGTATATAAAGAGTACACAGTCTTGACCTCCCCCTTAGATTGGGTAGAACAGTCACCAAAAATCTGGATTGTCCCACTAGAATCAGAACATTTGACAGACTGTCCTACCTGTTCTTGTCACCACCTGTGGCTGCTGGTTTCTTAAGTTGCGACTTGTCTGGATCCCGGAATGTTGGGTGCCCTATTTTGAAAAAAAAATGGGTACATTTAGAAAATTCCAACCAGCCCCGGCGTAAAATCTATAGCACCCACAATTAATACTTAGGCCTTCCTCCAGCCCCAACATTAAAGATAGAGTATTCTCACTTAATAAATAAACCTATTTCCCTCCCTCCAAACAGCCCCAGCAATAAATGAATATCATTTACATATAATACATATACCTATTTCCCACAACAGGCACTGCCATTAAATAATTCATATTCACATTTAATAAATAGACCTCGTGCTCCTCAAACTCAGCCCCACATTCAATCAATAGCACCTAAACCACCCCAGGATTAAATTAAAGGTCTGTCACCCCATCTTAATTTAATAGGCCCCACTCTTAAATTAAATAGCCCACCAATAAATTAAATTGCCCCACCATCACCCCACAAATAAAATAGCTCCCATTAAATAATTAGCCCCCACCTAAACTCCACCATTAAATTAATAGCCTATCTCCTACCCATGTACTATTAAGGCAACCCCACTCCTTTCCCTCATATCACACATTATATTAAAAAAAACATTCCCTCATTATAGCAGCCCACACTCCTTTCATTCACACCATATTGTGGCCCCCCCCTCCCATTTCATTCACACAGTATAGCAGGCCCCCCCTCCCCTGTCACTCACACAAATAGCAGGCCCCCCCTCCCCTGTCTCTCACACAGTATAGCAGGGCCCCCCTCCCCTGTCACTCACACAAATAGCAGGCCCCCCCTCCCCTGTCTCTCACACAGTATAGCAGGCCCCCCCTCCCCTGTCACTCACACAAATAGCAGGCCCCCCCTCCCCTGTCTCTCACACAGTATAGCAGGGCCCCCCTCCCCTGTCACTCACACAAATAGCAGGCCCCCCCGTCCCCTGTCTCTCACACAAATAGCAGGCCCCCCCTCCCCTGTCTCTCACACAGTATAGCAGGCCCCCCCTCCCCTGTCTCTCGCACAGTATAGCAGGCCCCCCCTCCCCTGTCTCTCACACAGTATAGCAGGCCTCCCTCCCCTGTCTCTCACACAAATAGCAGGGCACCGCCGTCCCCTGTCTCTCACACAGTATAGCAGGCCCCCCCTCCCCTGTCTCTCACACAGTATAGCAGGGCCCCCCTCCCCTGTCTCTCACACAGTATAGCAGGCCCCCCTCCCCTGTCTCTCACACAAATAGCAGGGCACCCCCGTCCCCTGTCTCTCACACAAATAGCAGGGCACCCCCGTCCCCTGTCTCTCACACAGTATAGCAGGGCCCCCCTCCCCTGTCTCTCACACAAATAGCAGGCCCCCCTCCCCTGTCTCTCACACAAATAGCAGGCCCCCCTCCCCTGTCTCTCACACAAATAGCAGGGCCATCTTTCATTCACACTTACTTTATTGCTGCATCTCACATGCTTGCTGTGCGATCAAAAGCAAAACAGGAAGTAACGTGCGTTCCACGGTGGAACGCACGCTACTTCCTGTTTCCTGTTTAGCGAAAGTGACTGGTCCCTGAGGAGGGGCCAGCCACCCACTGCCACGCTGACCCCGCCGCGCGGCACCTGGCTCCCGGCCCCCACCGACACAAGAATCATTTTTTTAGCCCCACCCCACCACGGAGGAGGGCGGAGCTATCTGCCATCAGGGCCTACCGGTGGATTTCCCGGTCCACCGGCGGCCCAGTCCGACGCTGTGCACCAGACTTTTCTTCTCAAGCTAGTAGGAAGGGAATGTCCTGCCTTACTTGAGTGAGAAAAAATGTCGGGAAGACAATACCAATAGAGCCATCCCATACCCCTCCTACAGATGGACTTTTTCCAGGAAAAACAAATCAACTTCATCCAATTGCCATCTTGCAGAATTGTCAAGTATATACTGGTGTACTGACATAATCTATATCTGGGTAAATGTTCATCCAAATGTGTCTAATAATGCTGTGTCATACTCAGGATTTTTGTTAGTAGATATGGTATCCCTAGAAGTATATAGAAAGTGATAGGGGTATTCATTTTACTGGTAACAACTTTTTGTCACGGTTCTCAAACAGAAGTACAGCTAGGAGTCATGAATTCGGTGAAAAACACTGTGTTTATTTGCAGAGAGGTGATAACAGGTAATAAGGAGCAGTGATAAATACCAGGTTCCAGCTGATGCAGCAAGTAGCATGAAATGTCCAGAAACAATCAGGTAAGGACAACAGGAAATGACATCAGGATTAGGACAACAATAACCAGCAATGACTGCTGGGAGGAACAGGTATATATAAGGGGAATGAGACACACCCAGATGCATGAGATAATTAGTGCACATACAGGTTAACTCCTTAAGCACAAGAATAATGCACAATAGCAGCACCTCTGGGGAAAAGAGGTACTGCTGGAACACAAAATATAAATACAAATAATAGAATGACAAAAAGGCAGGAGCTGCCATGCAAAGCAGCATGTAATGCATACGCTGTAGGCAGATCATGACAGTACCCCCTCCCTTAAGGGCGGATTCCAGACGCCCAATTACCAAAAATGTCTAAATTCATCGGAATCATAGTCCAGAATTGGGGGCCCGGCAGAAAAGTCCTCGTCCATGGGTGGATGGGCAAAGGAGACTATGCCAGCTGCCAGTTCAAGCTCTGTAGAACCTCCTCTTCTCTTACGTCCTCCTCTCTTACGGGACTTTCTCGGAATTGGGGCCTGAGCCAACTGAGTGGAGCACAAAGGTATCTCTTGGCCAGGTGAGATGGGTGGACCTGCTGACAATACAGAGGCCCTGTAACAAGGCATAGCGGGAGGTGTTGGTGAAAACTTGTTGATCACTGCCTCGACAAATAGTTGTAAGTCAGAAAGAATGGGGTGATCAGACTCAACAAAAGGGTTTGCCCATTCCATAGCCTCTCCTCTAAAATGTGTTAACAAAAACAAAACTTGCCTCTTTGGGTCACTGGCAAGGCTAGGTACTGAGGGGAAATAAGAAGCACAAAACCTCAGTAGAGCACTAAATTGAGAAAGGTGCCCCTCAAAGGTAGATGACAGCTCACACTTGGCACCCTTGGCAACGGATGGTTCGGACTTGGCAGCAGGCTTGACAGGAGACCCGGACTGGGTGGCAGGCTTGACAGCAGGCCCGGACTGGGCGGCAGACTTGGGAGCAGGCCCGGACTGGGCGGCAGACTTGGGAGCAGGCCCGGACTGGGCGGCAGACTTGGGAGCAGGCCCGGACTGGGCGGCAGACTTGGGAGCAGGCCCGGACTGGGCGGCAGACTTGGGAGCAGGCCCGGACTGGGCGGCAGACTTGCCAGCAGGCCCGGACTGGGCGGCAGACTTGCCAGCAGGCCCGGACTGGGCGGCAGACTTGCCAGCAGGCCCGGACTGGGCGGCAGACTTGCCAGCAGGCCCGGACTGGGCGGCAGACTTGCCAGCAGGCCCGGAATGGGCGGCAGACTTGCCAGCAGGCCCGGAATGGGCGGCAGACTTGCCAGCAGGCCCGGACTGGGCAGAAGGCTTGCCAGGGACAGCGCTTTGAGAAGCCTGAGGGCAGACAGCACTTTGAGAAGCCTGAGGGCAGACAGCACTTTGAGAAGCCTGAGGGCAGACAGCACTTTGAGAAGCCTGAGGGCAGACAGCACTTTGAGAAGCCTGAGGGCAGACAGCACCAAGTGGTAACTCGGGCTGAACCGCATGGACTGGCAACTCGGGCTGAACCGCATGGACTGGCAACTCGGGCTGGACCGCATGGACTGGCAACTCGGGCTGGACCGCATGGACTGGCAACTCGGGCTGGACCGCATGGACTGGCAACTCGGGCTGGACCGCATGGACTGGCAACTCGGGCTGGACCGCATGGACTGGCAACTCGGGCTGGACCGCATGGACTGGCAACTCGGGCTGGACCGCATGGACTGGCAACTCGGGCTGGACCGCATGGACTGGCAACTCGGGCTGGACCGCAAGGACTGGCAACTCGGGCTGGACCGCAAGGACTGGCAACTCGGGCTGGACCGCATGGACTGGCAACTCGGGCTGGACCGCATGGACTGGCAACTCGGGCTGGACCGCATGGACTGGCAACTCGGGCTGGACCGCATGGACTGGCAACTCGGGCTGGAGGGACAGAACCCCCTCTGGAGCAGACTGTAAGAGCAGCGCCCCCTCTGGAACAGTCGATAAGGGCAGCGCCCCCTCTGGAGCAGACTGGAAGGGCAGCGCCCCCTCTGGAGCAGACTGGAAGGGCAGCGCCCCCTCTGGAGCAGACTGGAAGGGCAGCGCCCCCTCTGGAGCAGACTGGAAGGGCAGCGCCCCCTCTGGAGCAGACTGGAAGGGCAGCGCCCCCTCTGGAGCAGACTGGAAGGGCAGCGCCCCCTCTGGAGCAGACTGGAAGGGCAGCGCCCCCTCTGGAGCAGACTGGAAGGGCAGCGCCCCCTCTGGAGCAGACTGGAAGGGCAGCGCCCCCTCTGGAGAAGACTGGAAGGGCAGCGCCCCCTCTGGAGAAGACTGGAAGGGCAGCGCCCCTTCTGGAGAAGACTGGAAGGGCAGCGCCCCCTCTGGAGCAGACTGGAGCTCAGGAACAGAGACAGCGGCTGAAGACTCAAAACCGGACACAGTGGCAGGAGACTCGGAACCGGACACAGTGGCAGGAGACTCGGAACCGGACACAGTGGCAGGAGACTCGGAACCGGACACAGTGGCAGGAGACTCGGAACCGGACACAGTGGCAGGAGACTCGGAACCGGACACAGTGGCAGGAGACTCGGAACCGGACACAGTGGCAGGAGAGTCGGAACCGGACACAGTGGCAGGAGACTCGGAACCGGACACAGTGGCAGGAGACTCGGAACCGGACACAGTGGCAGGAGACTCGGAACCGGACACAGTGGCAGGAGACTCGGAACCGGACGCAGTGGCAGGAGACTCGGAACCGGACGCAGTGGCAGGAGACTCGGAACCGGACGCAGTGGCAGGAGACTCGGAACCGGACGCAGTGGCAGGAGACTCGGAACCGGACACAGTGGCAGCAGGCTCCAAGCTGAAGGCAGATGATGTGACCTCAGAGCTGGAGGCAGATGATGTGACCTCGGCACAGGAGACAGAGGCTGGCACCTCGGCACAGGAGACAGAGGCTGGCACCTCGGCACAGGAGACAGAGGCTGGCACCTCGGCACAGGAGACAGAGGCTGGCACCTCGGCACAGGAGACAGAGGCTGGCACCTCGGCACAGGAGACAGAGGGAATGGGTGCCTCAGGACAGGCGGCTGGAGCTGGCAGATTAGGTCTCTTCGCAGAGAACAGGAATGCTGGAGCATAAACAGATTTGGAGTGCCGAGAGGAAACAACAGGAGATGGTTCAGTAAGCTGACGTGGTCTACGGACAGGACAGTCCTGCAAGAAATGTGCATTGCTGGCACAGTAGAGACACAGTTTGTTGGTTACTCTGCGCTGTCGCTCCACTTCGGTCAGATGGGGGCGTGGCCCACTTGTGAACCGGGCATTAGTTAAACTGCAGTTGTTAGTTAAATGCAAATTTGACATGGTATTATTGCAAGGTGTTGGCGGCACGGATTCAGCAGCAGACAGAGTTGGCTGGGTCAAATCAACAGCATTAGATTTCAGTGAAACCGTCTCTGATAGTCTCCTGAGTGGGTCCAAAAGCAAAGCGGAAAATCCGGCCAGCTGGGAGCGCAACAATATAATGTCCATTTGTAAGGTTTGTAGCAGGGGTAATTCCATGATAGGTAAAACAGACATGTTGCAAAAGACAAATGAAAACTTGATTGCAGCAAAAAGGTCCCAGAATAAAACAAAACTTTCACCTGACTCCAAAGCTGTTTTTTGGGCTGGTTATACTGTCACGGTTCTCAAACAGAAGTACAGCTAGGAGTCATGAATTCGGTGAAAAACACTGTGTTTATTTGCAGAGAGGTGATAACAGGTAATAAGGAGCAGTGATAAATACCAGGTTCCAGCTGATGCAGCAAGTAGCATGAAATGTCCAGAAACAATCAGGTAAGGACAACAGGAAATGACATCAGGATTAGGACAACAATAACCAGCAATGACTGCTGGGAGGAACAGGTATATATAAGGGGAATGAGACACACCCAGATGCATGAGATAATTAGTGCACATACAGGTTAACTCCTTAAGCACAAGAATAATGCACAATAGCAGCACCTCTGGGGAAAAGAGGTACTGCTGGAACACAAAATATAAATACAAATAATAGAATGACAAAAAGGCAGGAGCTGCCATGCAAAGCAGCATGTAATGCATACGCTGTAGGCAGATCATGACACTTTTAGATAATGCGTTCATTTTACTGGTAACAACTTTTAGATAATGCGTACGTATGACCAGTGATATTACGTTACATACTCTTTATCAGCCACAAGCCAGTGGGAAAACAGAGTAAATGGTACTATCTAGAATTAATTGAATAGAGTTATAGTTGAAACTAGATTGGAGTCGCTGTAAGCTTTGGCCACTGGTCCTCCCCACTATCAGAACCACTCCTAAGCCGCCTTTTGACTTCTTCTGAGATAATTTCATAATGGAGAGACTGTTGAAAATCTTGTAAAGAAAAGCAAATAGTGAGACAGTAACAAAGGACGTTCGAAACACTCTCTCCTGATATGTTACACTAATTGTCATGATGTTGGACTGGGAGATTGTTATAGACTGTAATTTCCTACACTCAAGTTGTTTGACAGACAGGCACCAAGTGTTGACGACCAGCATCGCAACCCTAGGAGTAGCAGAGAGACACTTGGACCGATTCCACCCACTGCAGAGGAGTCAAGAACCCCTGGAAAATTCAAATTACAGCCGAGAATGACACTCGTGAATCTGTGCCGGAAGACCCAAGAACACAGTTAATAACACCCTGCAAAGACTGTTATCTAGCATGGAGCAGTGGAGCAGCGATTTTCCTGTTTTTCCAGTGTTTCATTTATCCGTATTCTCTCTCCAGGACAGTCAATTCTTTCATTGGTGATCAGGTGATGGAAACTGGTTTAGGTAGTGATACTAAGGATGTGGGAATGAAGCAAAAGTTGTTAGCACAACCTGTCCAGCCAATTACACTATTCAATTCAGGGATAAAGAAAAGTTTTGCTAACCTTGGAGCTCAGAGACAGTGTGAGGGGCTATTGTCTGAAGAAATTTGTGTCTGTAAGTATTGTGACCCCACAGTTGAAGAGAGGTGCATCCAGTGATGCCAATCCAGTAATAATTTGGACTTATTATTATGGGGTGGGAGGCCAGTAGAGGGGAAGGTAATACAGCTAGGTCCCTTAGTTTGAAGTCTCCCACTATTCAGCAGGCCGTTCACTGTTTCACATACAAAGAAACGAGAGTATTGGGAGACTGGACAGAAAGAACAGACAATAGCCCGCCCCACAACTGTTGATAAAAAACTCATTGATGTTATTAGAGTGTATTTAACTACTAAGGTTGAAGAACATCATAAGTAAGATATTAACAGACGTACATTGTGTTATTTGTGAAAATTTATTGTGTAAATGTCATACTAGCTAAGACATACTTGGGACAGATGGACATGCTTGGCATGAGGAACTTTATTACAATATTCTGTATGAATGTAACATATTTCATTTCACCTTGCATCCTTCCAGATAATATATTACATATGTTGTTAAAGGGCATGCAAAAGGTTAATTCTGAGTTCCAAAGGTATGTTCCTTAGGATAAAAAAAAAAATGGTTTCTAGAATTGTGACTCTCTTTTATGGTAACCTGACTAATATCCACAGACAGTGTGGTTGTACAAGGGGGGGGGCATACATTACAGAAAAATAATACGTACTACTGAGATCCTGCAATAAACTTTTAAGGTGATAGTTTTGTGCACTATCAAAGGGTGGTCTGTGAAAGTCACATAATTGGATAAAGAAAACTAAATTGATTAATATTCACAACATTCGCACTTACACTTGTACATAGTACACATTTATTAAGGTTCCAATCCACATTTATTTATTAGTAAAATGTATTAGAGATTAAAACGGTAAAGAGTTTGGTCTCATAATAAAGCTTATTTCACCAGCATTAACCCGGTTTTGACAGAATAGCGATCGCAAGTTATGAGCGATATGAGATTAATACTCAAAACTACTTTGTTTGTGGGTCAGTTTGAACTGGTTATTCGGCGGGGAGACACATAGGCAGCAGTTAGAGGAAGTTGCATCCCACCCTTGGAGTAGATCAAATGAACTGACATATGACCAGCAGACAACTGGAACATCGTTAACCCTGGACCAATAAAGACCACTCTGAGTGTTATCTGTGTACATTGTGATATCATCAGTGTTTTTTCTTAACTGAAACTGCATATAAGCAAGCTCCTGGGCATTATTAAAATCTCTCTTCCTGATAACAGACAACATGACTGCATCTGAACCTGGGCCCAGGAGAAGCAAATACATACTGTATTCAGGTTTTTATACTTTCCTGTTTATTATAATATCTTTTATGCATCATATTGGCTGTAAATCCTGCTATAGTTTGCAATTAAATCTCTTTGTGCGTTAGAACCACAATAATTGCTGTCACTCACCGGAGTGTGAGTGCCTCCACTCTGGTACGTGGTTCTCCATCTTTCCCGCTTACACCTGTGGCGAACCGCGGCCGTCCGCCATCCTGTCGCACTGCGCAGGTCCCGTTAACAACTACACCTGACCACTAAGGTGATTGATGGATCAATCACCTCACCCTACTTAAGGCACCTGCAGCCTTAGGTAGTTGCCTGATCTTGGAGTCTCATTCCCAGTGATTCTCTATAGGTGTTCCTGTGAGCTACTCGTGTCTGCAGTTTCCAAGCTGCTTCCAGCTCTACTCGTGTCTGCAGTTTCCAAGCTGCTTCCAGCTCTACTCATCGGCGGTTCCCATACCCGCTACAGCATTACTACTCAGCTGATCGTCTGCAGTTTCCAAGCTGCTTCCTGCTAGTCATAGACTTTCTGAGCATTCTCTAACCATCTGCTGTTTCCAGTTCCATTATCACCCTGCCATCAGAGTATCATATACCAACTCTACTGCTCTGATAAGACCATCAGCGGGTGATACTGGGTAAAGCCTCCTAGTGCCCGTGACAGCTCTCATCATATTGACTTTGTTGTTACTTGCATATCCGCGCTGACCCGCTTCTCCACGCTGCAGAGCCAGCTACTATATTGACAGACTATTCATTGTACTTACCTACTTGTGTTGTACAAAACTCCTTTCTACTCGCGCTGTTTCCACACAGCTACAGTTTGCCGTTTCCACACCACTCTCCTGCACCTGGACAAGTCCTCATTCCTCCTCACAGCAGTGGTACAACTTGCTACATGCAGACCACTGACTTCCCTGCTACCTACCAGCACCTAGACAAGTCCTCCTATCACAGCAGTGGTACAACTTGCTATACGCAGACCACTGACTCTCCTGCTACCTACCTACACCTGGAAATTCCTCATCACAGTGGTGGTACAACTTGCTATACGCAGACCACCGACTACCCCGCTACCTACCTGCACCAGTACAACTCTTCCCATCACAGCGGTGGTACAACTTGCTATACGCAGACCACCGACTACCCTACTACCTACCTGCACCAGGACAACCTCCTCATCACTACAGTGGTACAACTTGCTGTACGCAGACCACTGACTCCTCCACGAGCAACCTTCACCTACTCACGTCCTCTCATCTCGTCTGAAGCTATATCGCTTCTTCTCTACAGTTCCAAGTCGCTGACCTTCCACCATCAACAGCTGCAAGTCATTGACTTCATAAGACATTCTCTACTTTCCTGCTGTTATCTTCATTCCAATCATTCACCTAACTGCCCTGAGGTCCGTGGTCAACACCGCCCCTCTGTCAGTTATAACATCAGGTGAAACTCGGGTATAAACTCCTAGTGCCCGTGACAATTGCATTATACAATGTTTAGTGGTATGATGAAACGAACATAACAATGCTTTCCTAGGACTTTCACAAACCAATTACTTCTCTGCATACTGCAACAATCCAAGAAGGCAGGAAAATTGTTAGACAACAAAATATACGAACAGCGCTAAATGATATGCTTTAATGAAAATAGATATATACACCTAGCTAAGTAAAGCATAGTCAATTGATATAATGTACAGCAGAGCTGGCAAAACTGTTATTATCACAAGGAGATAATATCCCCTAAAAGACCTGAAAAATCAATTAGGAGAGGAAAATGCTTTATATAACTGTCCACATGAATTCAAGCCAGTGGCTATGAGTAGAATCTCACCATAGGCAAATATCAGTCACAAATTCTTTGTGGCCTCATAAGTTCATATCTTCACTTGTCCGTCCTGGTGAAATGATTATCCATCCTTAGACGATAGTCAGAGTTTTATTATAAGATGGTATATTGATATTATGAAGTCCTTTTCACAATAGGTCTACAGCAGATTAGTTGGCAACAGACAAAGATAGTGATGAGTGCTCTTTCTTAAATCAGATATTCCTAGCACTACCATGCTCAATGTTGTCAGTAGTCTGCCTTAACTCAATTCACATGTAAAGTGTCAAGGAAATTGTCTGACTGCTGCTTCAATAAATCACTGGGGAGGTCTGATGGGCATGTGTGACATTGCAGAACATCTTAATCTACTAAATAAAATATTTTAAACTTCTGTAGTGATTATTATTTTTTAATGTTTAATCTGGCTAAAGGTTTCAAACAACATTTTAATACATGTGAAACAAGTCCAGGTAATTCTTCTCCAGTTTGTGGAATTTTTTCTTTACATCATTTATGTTAGCCCTCAATTCTTTAAAATATTTGCTCAGCTTTTCCATCTTCTTGACCACACCTTTTCCATCACCGGATATGATTTATAGGGTACAGAGGGGGGTCTCTCACAAGACACTATATTGACACCCCCCCCCCCCCCCCACCAACAGCGGCATGGGCATTTCCGGACGATCCAATCTCAAACATTCCATCCACTGCACAGGCAACATCCCGATATGGTAAGCCAAACAAGTACCCCTCCTGCCTACAGGACTTCAACACCTATGGGAAGCACATGTATGGCACAATACACAGTAAATCTGTCATCCTTGGAAAATTGTGAACATTATCATAATGAACAGCTGTGACAACTGTGATATATTTTGTTTGTGTGGTATTTAATATGTTGATATGTTTAGTTTCTATTTTAATAAAAACGTTTGTTTTAAATCAGACTATTTCTTTCACCAACCTTCAAATATTGTCCATGCAGAACTTGTACGATAACCTCACGGGTCTCAGGTACGATAAAACTCAGAGCTTGCTGTGAAATTACTGTGCTGTATTTGCGATCAGCCAGTGTCCTTCCTGTGGACAAAAATCATAGGGTTGCAACCAGTCTCTGCTCTGCAGATTTAAGTCTCCCTAAATGGGTGTCCTCCTTCTGGATGAGTGAGGTGACAAGCTGTAGCAGCTCCTGGAATGTTGAGTCATTCATCCTCAGGAAATTCCCGATGTCATTAGGATTGTTGTCCTGTATCTCTTGCAGCAGGGGCATATGTGAAAAAGAGTCTCTACTCTGGAACCACTCCTTTGTCCAACAAGTCCGATTCTTCTTCTTTTCCTCCGGGTCTGTGTTTGCAGTGTTCTTGCCATAGCGAGAAGCAACAAACAACGAGTTTTCTCTTGATTTATCGCAGCCAATATATTAAAATAAATCATAGTAATTGTGCAGTTGTGAACGGAATTGACAAATGTACACTATACACAAAGATGTACAAGAATGAATGGTGATGATGTATTTCCTTTTCCTAAATCTTTGTGAGTATTGTGTGCACTGAGGTTTAGCCTTTTATTTAAATTTATTTAGGATATTGTTGCTGGGAGGCTATATATCTGCACAGTGTGTACGGAGTAACGATTGTTTGAGACGATGGATATGACCAAAAATCACAGCTCGAAAGCTAAATCGTCTAAAAATTCCGGATTGTAACTTCAGTCGTTGGTAAAATCACTAGCGATATCGCATTGTTAGAAATTTTCTGTAGTGTGTACCCAGCTTAAGTATGTACCCAGCAATATGCATGTGGGGGCATATTGGAATGAGTTATGTGGGAGCGTCAGTCATTTTTGGTCTGTTTTTTCATTCTTGAAATTAAGGGTAATATGCAGCCCTTTTTAGAGGCTAGCTGTATGTATTACATATAGTGTGATATGTGTTATGTACTGACAGCTTTACATATTTCATGTACCTATACAACATTCCAGGATACAGACAAGAAACCAGGGGTAAATGTATCAAGGTCCAATTTTTTTAGCGTTTAATATCGTGGGTTATAACCCGCGATTTTATTCCCCCAAATCGCCAGATGTATTAAACTGTGATTTATACTCTGATCTTAAAAATTGCTGGTCATCTCTGGCAATTTGCTGCAATGTCAAACACTCCTGTTTAGCTACCTCTCCTGTGTTGTCCTCATCTAGCTGCGTGATTAGTAAACACATCACTACTACACTGCCCCTAACTATACAGCCGGAGGTCCAGCGGCTGTTAAAAGTGTAAAAATAGATAAAAGTTTAAAAAGCATGTGGTCCCCCCGCCCAGCCACTATTAACCCTAGTGCTGCCAGCCTACTGCTGGTTACGTGAAAATCGGGGGGAAATTTGTGTGGGGTTCCCCTGATTTTCACAGAACCAGCCAGGGTGGGTGGCACTATAGCAGGGGGACACGCGGCAAGGGTCCCCCTGCCATAATGACAACCAACCCCAGGCTGTTCAGCGCTGGGCTGAATTCCCTAGGGAGTGGGGTCTGACGAAAAAAATTAGCAGGCCTCCCCTCTAGGGACACCCAGCCCAGTGCTGAAAGCACTAGGGCTCTTCCTACACCCCTTGGCGGTGGATATAGGGTAATAACAGCGATTTAGTAGTTAAAGAAACAAACGGACGCAACTTTGTTTTGTGGAACTACAAGTCCCAGCCAGCCCGGGCACCATAAACAGTGTGGGCATGCTGATGCTTGTATAACTACAAGCACCAGCATATCCTTGGCAGCCAGGGCATGCTAGCACTTGGAGAACCACAAGTGCCAACATGCCCTGACACCCATGGCTGTCTGAGAGCTGTAGTTCCACAAAACAAAATATTTACAAAACCACAAAATCCTCTTTTAAACCACATACATTTAATAAAAATAATAAAACCCCAATAAATACAGTAAACACCCTCCTTGAAAACAATGTGCATAAATAAATTTGTATTCCCAAAAGTCCATGCTTGTAAAAAATCTTCAGTTTTTCTGGCCAGGAGGGTCCTCTTGTTGATTGCATTCTTCTTATCTTCAGCCCAGGAGGGGCCCCATATTTGTATTCCACTCCGGAACATGCTTGGATAAAAAAAATAAAAGAAAATGAGAGACGCATCTAAATAGCTTGTACAGTGTACAAGCTCGATACGCAATGAACTTAGCTCAGCCGCGAGGTCTATTTATAGTATAAGGGATTTTCCCACGCTGTCCAATCGCTGTTATTATCTTACACTCACCACCCAGGGGTGTAGGAAGAGCCCTAGTGCTTTCAGCACTGGGCTGGGTGTCCATAGAGGAGGGGCCTGCTCGTTTTTTTTCAGCGGACCCCACTCCCTAGGGCATCCAGCCCAGCGCTGAACAGCCTGGGGTTGGTTGTCATTATAGCAGGGGAACCATGCCGCTATAGTGCCACCCACCCCAGACTAGTTTGCCTAATGCTGATTGGGTGAAAATCGGGTAAACCCCACGCAATTTTTTCCCCGATTTTCACGTAACTAGCAGTAAGCTGGCAGCACTAGGGTTAATAGTGGCCGGGTAGGGGGACCCCACGCTTTATTTTTTTTTAAACTTTTATCTATTTTTACACTTTTGACAGCTGCCGGACCTCCAGCTGTATGGGCAGGGGCAGTGTAACAGTGATGTGATTAGTAATTATGCTGCTAGGATGCAGCGTGTTGTATTTAGCGATTTTTAATTTAAACTCAGGAGAGTTCGCTTAATTGCAGCTTCATACATTTAAAATGTGTATAGCTAAACAGTTAGGACTTTGATCTCCACTGATTTTGTAAATAGCGATTTTGACAGAAACACATCTCTGACGATCTAACAGCAAATCTCACTTTAATACATCTGCGAGATTAAACACCGGCAAGAAAATCGCTGGATTTTCAAAATCGGAGCTTGATACATTTACCCCCCAGGCAGGGGCGGATCTAGAAAATTGTTGTACCCAGGGTGATTTAGGCCCCGCCCCCTTTCTGACATCTAAGGCTGCCCAGTATGTGCAGGTCCGCTCGGCAGCGAGTGTGCTGACCGGCTTCTCTGTTTAAAACACAATCAGAGCAGCCAGGCAGCACACTGTCTCTGCCGAACGGCCCTGCACATGCTGTGCAGCCGCCGGCAGCAAATCTCTGCTAGGGGGGGCGATTGCCCCAATCGCCCCCAACCCCCCCTGGATCCGCCACTGCCCCCAGGAGTAGGTTGTGAAAGCTACAATAAGGAGATAAGACAGTCCACCAACAGCCTCATCCTTTAGCCCTAATTTTGTTTCCTAACCTATCTTGCTCTCTTTTCCCTTTTTTTCCCCGTTCTCTGGCCTGATTCATTAAAGAACTTAAATTAAGAAGTTTCTTCTTTAAGTCTCCTGGACAAAACCATGTTACAATGCAAGGGGTGAAAATTAGTTTTCTGTTTTGCACATAAGTTAAATAATGACTGTTTTTTCATGTAGCACACAAATGTCAATTTTAAATTTCATTGTACAAATAAGCTATTAAGTATTTGTGTGCTACATGAAAAAACACTCAGTATTTAACTTATGTGCAAAACAGAACACTCATTTGCACCCCTTGCATTTTAACATGGTTTTGTCCAGGTAACTTAAATAAGAAACTTCTTAATTTAAGTTCCTTAATGAATCAGGCCCCTTGTCCTCTCTCACACATCAGTGTCCTATTTCGCTTCTCGGCCTTTTGGCTAAGATCAAGTGCAGTTGTGGCAGAGCTGCACTTGGTCCTCTGGCCAGGGGCTGGGTGAGCTGCGTTGAAAGCCCGGGACTATTGTGCCCCCGGAGTGGCGATCCGGGGGTGCCAAAAAAATCACAGGTCAGCAGCACCTTGAAACAGATATAATGTGATTATGTTGGCACCGAGCACTTTAGACCACTTTCTATACGCACTGCCTTTTTATTCTTTGCCCCGGCCTTATGGCTGGGCGAGAAAATTTTCACAATAGCCCAGCCATGAGGCTGGGATCGTAACCACTCGGCACTTTATTATTTGTATTTATGACACTTCTTGTTTGTCACTTTTATGTTGATTGTTTCACGGATTTTTAGGGGTGCGGGTAGGCCCTTTCTGGGCTCTGCGTCCCCTAAGATCTAGGTGGGGTTGTGCGGCCTTATGGCTCCTACCCCCCTGAAACCCCATCGTTGGCTCACCCTCTCGGGGGTGAGCTAGTTGTCGAGCCCTGGGTGAAGCCTCGGTGGATCCCAGGGCCAAAGGGACCCCCCCTAGCCTCGCAGCGAAGGGGGGTCTGAAGACCCTTGCACCCTAAGGGTCCTTATGGATCCAGGGGTCGGGGACTAGGGCCTATCCTTTTTCGAGGAGGGCCATGGACCGCACCCTAGTACACGTTTTTTAAGTTTCGCACTTTTTTCCGTTTATTAGGGCACAAAAGCACTGTTCCCGGGCTTTCAATAAATAAAAAAAAATCAGTGTCCTATTTCCACCCCTGCTGTATTTCTACCTTCCATCTTACCACCTCCCTTATGCCTGCCTGTTTCACTCATCTTCTCCAATCTTATCCTCTCTCAACAAACTAAACAGTGAGAATCAGCTTGAGGGGCAGAATGTAAAGCCCAACCATTAATCTTCACATAAGTAAAAACTTTATTTTCTTTCAGCTGCTGTTTGTCAGAGAACAACTATTGTTTTTTTTTCCAACCTCCACTTGCTCTCACATGTTGGCCACACTCCTTCTCCTGGTTCATTTCAGCGCTGATGGGGCTCGCCCCCATAACCTGCACTTGCTCCAGGATACACCTCTGCTGCTAGGCTAGGAACAGCCTTCATTGTGCTGGTGCCCACGGTCCATCGATGTCAGTTACTATCTTTTCCCCACTAGACACAGCTTCCACTTTATACTGTACCATTACCCACCATTTCAGTCCCTATTTTCCTCGACTACATTGGTGTACACTGTGTGTGAGTTACTATCTTTCCTCACCAGAATAAGACAAGACTCGACTCTATAATTTAACTTCCAATGGTGTCAGTTCGCTACTGTCTCCCCCACTAGATTCGTTGCACGCTGCAGTGCATGTCGTGCAGTATATACCGGATTCTACTATTGCTTAACAGTGATGAAATAAATTTATGGGATTACGTCACTGTATCGTGGACCAATCCTCGCCTCTCAGGAACGTGGACCAATGAGAATGGGAAACTGGAAAAATCTCTAGGGTCCGATTCGCTGATTATCCGCGCTCGATTGACGCTGCAGCTGCCGGTAAATCCTCCAATCAGAGGGCGCCGCGTTCCGGCCTGTGCGCGATACGCTGCGCTCGTAGAGAAAGGTAAGAGATAGAGATAGATAGAGACTGGCGCCACAGACTCACACTGGTTACCTGAGATAACAGGCGCGTAGTGCGGGCTTCATACGGGAATACACAGCGGGGATAAAGGTGAGAGAGACAGAGCAGTACATCTGACTCAGCAGCACGCCGGCAAAGAATGACAATCACAATAAGCCTGACATGTAGTCACATAAACTAGCTGCCTCATGCTGCAGATTTGCAGGAAGGCTAAATGTATAGGATTTATTACAAAAATGCAAAATTTATTGTTCCGAAAATGTAAATGTCTTATAATAGTTATTAGTCGGTTTAAAAATGATGGTGGCAATATTTATCATCTACAGCAGTGTTGGCTAACCTCTGACACTCCAGGTGTTGTGAAACTACACGTCTCACCATACCCTTCCATCAATAAGCTGGTATATATTGGCAAAGCATGCTTGGACTTTCACAACACCTGGAGTGTCACAGGTTAGCCAACACTGATCTACAGTGTACATGGCAATGACTCTAACAATAGTTTGTGTGACGGATAAGAAGGTTACCCTTTTAGTTGTTACCCTAAGATGCAGAATGCTTTGACACATCCCTGATGACAATAGTCCTAGCACAGACGTGAGCTTATTTTTGTTTCTAAGGGGTACGGTTTGCTATATTGGCTCTGGTCATGGTTTTATGGTGTACAGTAGGTGACACTGGGTATTTGGTTATGTATGGGGTACAGTGGTGTTGGCCATTGTATCAATGGTGTACTGTCTGACTTTGAAAGAGTCAGAAGGATCTGCTCATGATAGAAATAAGTGGACAATAAATGCACCAGAAGGACACATGATCGGCTGTGAGAAACATCTATATAGCCTTATTTTATTAACTGGAATCTGTTGACTGTAATAGAAGACGTTAGATCAATTTTTAGTTGTGTGATATTATATGCTATTTCATCCATGTTGTGTTCTGTCTGCAGGTGCACATAGTCTGGAGAGTTGCCTTGAAGATGGGTCTTCCAACATGGATTGCAAAATTGCTCCTGTCTTTATTCCTGGTAGCTTTCCTCTCCTCTCAGACTGGTAAGAATGTGATTTAGAATATTCTAGATTAACCACATGTTATTGTAGCATCAGTAGTTAGTTGTTGAGGCTAATCTTTGTTCTGCCATGGTGGCTGACTTCTTTTGCATTGTGTGTGTGGTTGTTTTTTTGTTATTTAACATAGCAGTTGGAAATCTTACAGTGTGGGGGGCGGGGATCAGTTGACTGTCAATTTTTCTAGAATAACACAAATTAACTTTAGGCTCACAACTGCCGCTGCTCATAAAATAGGGACTACTGGTTCCATACAAATTGAAAACGAAGCAAAAGAGAAAAAAGAGTGCTTAGATTAGCATAAACATGCTAGGTTAATTGACAGCTATCAAAATTCCCTCTCTCTCTCTCTCCCTCCCTCGATATCAGCTCTCTGTACAACACTGCGGAATAAATGGTGTTATATAACTGGCTGATGATGATGATTGTAACATCAATAGTTTGTTTCTAGAGCTAATGGGTCTACAGGTGAAATATATATTTATTTTAAAAAATAAAAAAGGCCAGTTACATGTTGCCCTAAAATAGGTGGAATAATTGCCCCAATTTCCTAATCTGTCAAACAGGGATTTTCTTTCAAAATAATGTGATTTCACCAGTGATGTGTTAAACATTTTGGAGCTTTTTCCATTCATTTCAATAATGTATTGCAATGTGTGTGCTTCATGTAGCAAACTATTGAAATGAATGAGCATGTTGAAATGAATGGGAAAAGCTCAGTCTATTGAGTGTTCCATTGCTAGTCAAAATTACTTATGCAATACTGTGACCATGTGAATACCTGGATTGAGGTATCATGTGTATTGGTAGTGATCCTGCATTTCTTTTAACGTGTGCCTGAGCTTTCCAGTAGCATTAATCACATCGCTGGAGATTTGGAAGTCTTTAATGACCTATTGATGTGCTAAAAAGCAATTAACACTGACCACCACAAAGTAATCAAAGCCAGGAGTTCCTGAGACTCTCCTTAACCACCAATCACAAGTGACGGCCAGTGTGTGACTCCTTGCTTTAATCATTTAGTGGCGGTCACCACTAGAGTGCGGTTAGGTTCTTTTTATTGCTGATTTTTAGGGTAGTGGATGGTGGGGTTCCTGTTTCGACTCACTAATCAAGAACACATATTTTATTTCATATTTAATTAAGGGAGGGATCAGTGTTTTGGCAGTTTTTCATTCTGATACAATTTAAAATTAAATATTAAGTCTATAACTTATATTAACATATTCTTAGTGTCTTGTCTTGGTGACCTATGTCCATCATATTGGGGACATTGGGGTTGCCAATTTTTCTCAGTAATGGGTCCCAGTCTGTATCAAAACCCTAGTGCCCACAGCCAGGGGAGTTGAGAAGAACCAGTACTCTTTCAGTGCAGGGTTGGTAGCCTCTGGAGGGGCCACACAGGTTTTTGCCCTGGGTCTGCACCAATGGGACCGTTTCACAACTTGGTGTATGTCTTCTTTAATCCTTCTTTCAGTGAGGCTGGCTCAAATTCTTTAAGTGCCCAGGACACAGAATGTTGTTGGCACTGTCCATGCCTGTTGTTCAAAAGGTGTTTGTAACAAGCTTCCAGCAGATTTTAGTTGGATAAATAGGAAAGCAATTTTAAACCTGATAAAGATAAGCACAGGTCTACCCTTTATATTGGTAAGAAAATGGGAATGCAGTCTTGTGTTTAACAAATGCTGCATCATAACAATGCGCAAATGTTCCTTTACACACCATTGTTCTAACAAGGCATGCTTTATAATTATCTGTGGTAGACTTCTAAGCACATGTCAGACTTAAGGGTTAGGTTGGTTAAGAATATATGGAAGTTACTGAAATTGATAGAGCATGTGGCCATTTCTCACAGTCATACAGTTCAGTTTCTCTGTCCCTTTAGATCATACTCTAGGCAGAATGTTTGTTATGTAAATGGCAGTTGTACAGATCTGTTTGCACAGCTACTGCTTCGCATGGTTAGGGGTTGTTGGAAAAGTAATGGTAGAAAAGTTATGTTTTTCTTGCCATATGTAGAAAGGAGTCTTTAAAATGGATATTGTATTTTAAAAATGTGTGTATATAAAAATAAGTTTTGCTGGCATAATGGTGTCTTCTGAAGTTGGTGGTACTATGCTAGGCATACTATGAGCAAAGACAATTATGTGACTGTGTAATTGCTTTTTTCTTTATTTTTAAGCCTGATGTAATCAGTGTGAGAAGGTCTAAGAAAAAAGTTTGTTTTATTATACATGGTATTTAAATTCCAACTGACTTTGCCTGCTGCTCTGACATTAAGGATAGATAAGGCAGTACTGTTTAATTCTTAAAATATGTTTTTAGGCTCCGTTCCACCTTTTTCCCCCTCTGCACATTACAATAGCCACAAAATAGCTCATGGGCTTTACAGGAAGAAATACCACTTGTGTGCCAGAGTAAACTTGATACACCTGCATTGTACATGTGCACATAATCATGTTTGGGTGACAAAAATAAAACAACTTAAAGGGCCAGTAACTCTAAAATGCAGGTTACTTTACCAAAATTAAATATATTCTGTAAAGGTAGAAGTACATTCTTCATGCTAGTTTTTTTTTGTTGTTTTTCCACATCAAAAAATACGCCTTATGGAATTGAAGATACATACTGCAGTCAAGTATTATTGATCTATATGCTGACATGAGCAAAACAGAGCTTGGACTAAAATGGAAGAAAATTATGCATGGATCATTACACAACAAGATTATATCATTTTGTTCTGCTTTGGTTTGTGCTTCACTTTGCAGTCGTACAAAGTGATCGGCAAACAATCTGCTTCTGATACCCTTCCATGTGTGTTTGTGGAATGCAGCTGATGGAAACTGAAATAATAACTTCACATAACTGCAAATTTTAGTTTTTTCTGGAAATCATATGAAATAAATAAAATCTGGCACTGATCCTTTGATCTAGTGGGTCCTACTTTTTGGGCTTCTGAGTCATACGAATAGATGAATCCTCAACAACACTATCCCTGCATTCATCTCAAATCTTATATCAAAATACTCTGCCTCCCGCCTTCTTAGATCTACCTCTGAACTGCGACTTATCTCGTCTCTGCTAACCACCTCTCGCTCCTGCCTACAGTTTTTCTCCCATGCTGTTATCCACTTATTGAATTCTCTACCATGGTCAATCATACTTTCCCACAGCCTTCAAATCTTTAGACGTTCTTTGAAAACCCATCTCGATAATACGATAATTATCACAGGTAGTTGGGCCTTGACAACTCCTCAAGCAGTAGAGGCTAAAACTATCAACTCTACCCTATTTAATATTCAGTATCCATTACAACTGTACAGTGTATTTGCACCTAGAGCACAATTGTGTCTATTGTATTGTGAGAGGGGACCTGTGTAAGAATTGAATACTCTTGCACAGTTTCCACTGAAGTTCAGCATTATGCTTCTTTCTCTCCACCTGCCAACGATAGCAAAATATACTTAGCAGTTGGGTAACATGCATGCTTGAATTTGCATAGCAGTTGACAAATGAGACTGTGCACACATTGAATGTATTTGCAGTTTGCTGTACACATTTCAATAGTGATAACTATAATGGTTGACTACGTCATGAAATGTTCATTTCTTTATTCTGAAACTATTCATTTTTTGTTTCTGTCTGTACTGTTTCTCAGTACAACATGATACTCACAGCTGACTTTTTTTCTTTGTATTTGTATGATTCAGATATTACCTAAACTCCAAAATTGAAATGTTCTTTTATGAAGCATGAATGTAAAATGCACTATTCAGTGCATTCCTCCCTCCTTTATAGACGGCTATCCTAAAAGGATCTGAAACAAGTAAAAATTAGTTATCATACATAGCATATCGGTTATCCTTGTTGTAACAGTGCTGCCACAAGCTGTTTAAATAGCTTAGCTCCTTAAAAAGTGCAACTGTTTATATTTTTTCTCCCATAGGTGGCGATTTAATTAGATATTAATGTTCTGTATTTGCATAGTCTAATATTTTTCAGCATAAAATTAATGGGCATGTGAAATAAGCTATTCACTTCCAAAACTTGTGATAACTGGGTAAAATACACATTTTCAAAGCTTTTCATGAACCATTTAAGTTTTTATCTGGAAAGGTCAGCAGATGGTATAGAACAAATAATAAACACCTCATTAAAAGGTGTACATTTTTTTTTCTTTAACTCTAGTAAAGCACAGACAATGGTTTCTGCCATGTTAATTCCTCTATAGACATATAATACAAAGTGATATGTGACTAATATGGGGCGGGAAGGTACATTGGTGTGTTGAGTAGATGAAACAGATTAATGTTTGTAAAGATAATGGTAAATGTTTGTAGTAAGTTAGCCCTTTATAATGTATGCTATAGACATATGTAATGATTTTTTAATTTACACCATATTAGCTGCCTAAGTTATGCTGGTTTTATATTGCATTACATGCACGTTCATTACTTTATGACAGGGTTTTGTGTTCTCCCTTGTGTAAACTCGCCCATTAGTGGCATGTGTTTGCTATTGCTATATAACTAGACGTTCCGGCATGTCTGCTAATTGGAGTAATTTGCTTCATAGTCCTGCTTCTCAAGTCATATGGTGGTGTTGAAGGGGGTTTGCTGTAATAATATAAATACAGTTTGCAAATCGCTTTTGGATTAGTAAAAGGTGTCAAATAAGACACAGATCTCAGACTGGCTTTTTCCCATGTTTAATGAGGCAACTTGTCGTAGACTTTTACAAATGTTAATGGGTGTGATTTTTTTTTTTTTTTTTTTTTTTTTTTTTTTTTTTCACACCTTACATTAGTCCCGCTCAGGTACCTTGTATTCCTCTCACAGGACATGTTTTAACTTGTGATACGTGCTTTACATTTGAATAGCACATGAACTTCAGTGCGTGGATTAAAAACTATAACGTTAAGTTTGCAGAACTGTATCGCAATGGCGGAAACACTAAAATTGCTTCCATTTGAATTGCTCCCATAATCTGTTTATGCCCTGTAAATTCTAATCGTGTGTAACAGTATTGCCTTATTGTAAACATTTATTTATTTTTTTAAAGCGATCAACTTTGTCATTCAATTGGCAGAACCACCTGTAAATGCCACTTATACAGACCTTGAGAGCTTTGAATAGATCCACAGATCTGTGCACATATTGATAAAGCAATCATTCCTTATTGATACAGTTGCCCAGTTAATATACTGCCTCTTGGTGTTAAATAATAGGGGAAGCATTCATTGAAAAGTAGAACTTCTCACTAAATTAGTGAGAGCTTTTACAGAGCTTTGATTATTAGCCATAACGCTGTAAAAGGGGAAAACCAATGGCAGCCTTACTCAGACTATAGACAGACAGACAAAAATGCATGTAAATTCTGGGATTTTTTCATTGAAACAAAATGAAAGTGTGTTAATATTTACTTTCAAATCTTTTAATCCAAATCCATTAAGTACTGTGCTTTTTATATTGCTACTGCAATATCTCATGTAAAATTGTGCTTGCCATTTTCTGTGCTCTTCCACACACAGTGCATGAAGTGTTTACCTTTGTCCCCTTGCAGAGTCTGTGGCTGTCATGTCTGTGGATATGGGCTCGGAATGGATGAAAATAGCCATTGTGAAACCTGGCGTTCCCATGGAAATCGTGCTAAATAAGTAAGAGATATAGAGGCAGGTGTACTAACAAAGTGCAAATGTATTGTTTTTAAAGAATAAAAACAAACTAATGAACTCATGGCTCATTTATGAACTGCAAAGGTGCTTTTGTGACATCACGGACATGGATTACTGGAGGAGCCTGGTGAATCGGCGATGTTTCTCCCTAAGTGTGGCTTAGTTGCAGCAGCATGCCAATTATTATACTACATTGGAAATCCAAGTTTTGTTATAATTTTTTTTTTTTCATTTTGTAGGACAAAATTATTAAAAATTAGTTTAATGGCCATAAGGGCACATTTACTGGGGCATAGCCTGTTTTATTGAAAGCTGTTCAGCTTTTCTTCCTGCAAAAGGACTTGAAACCTCTAGGACCTCAGAAGTCCTATACTGATGTTTTTTTGTTTTGCACTGCTACGGGAAAGTGCATTTATAGGTGTATGTTGAACAATGTAATGAAAATGCACACAAGTGACGTGTAATAAAGGCAGTTCCAATGTCCCCAAACTGATTAATTTAAACCATTAATGGCTAAACAAAAGTGTTTTAAGAGAACAATGTAAAACCTTGAATTAATGACTGGGGTGGCCTTAAAGTGGTAGTAAGTTTAAAACACTATAAAAACAAGTCAAGCACCTAGTTGTGAGGGTTAATAGATGTTCTGAAACGCACACAGTGGAAACAGTCTTTAAAATGCCACACCAAATTCCAAAGTTTTGCAATGTGGGTGTGCACCTTTTAAAAAGCGTTTGTCAAGGACGCACACTTGCGCACACACAGAAGCATTTCGGGTTCTAATTTTTTGCGGTTCAGAAATGACCCTTCTCTACCTAGCACTAGAATAATGAAAACCAATTGTTCATTAGTTCCTGGATTACTGTACATTTGCCATGTTTACTGTGTATGTAAATGACATATCTTCTTATTTAATGTAACCTACATCAATTTAGGTTTAATACAAAGAACAAGGTTGTAAATCTTCAAAAATAATATTTAGTAAAACCATTCACTTTTAAATTACCAAAAAAAATGTATAGCTTTTAGCCTGAAAACAATGCTCTCAAGCCAGCTTGTGTTTTTTTTACCATTGATGATCTAGTACATTACTTCTATGTACATTAGTCTGAGTGTGGATTTGATTTTGCTTCCAATAATATTTTTTCTTTAATGACACTTTTGGAAGTATTTACTCTTTAATAAAAACCTTAGATCAATTAAGTTGGCTATACAGTATACACAAATACACATTCTACTACTCTAGTTAAAATAAAATCACTGAATTATATGTTGCTAACCATGGGATATAGAGGGCGCTGTGCTGGGAGTAAGGTGCTAAATTCTAACAATCTAAATGGCCTTCTCCCTCCCGTCTATGCCCCCAGGATGGAAGACCATAGTTTTTTCCTAAGTGCCTAGTTCTCTTTTTTAATTTTAGTTTTAGAACTAGCAGTGTTCACTGCTGACGAGAGCGGGAGGGTGCAGTCGGCGCTCAACACTGGACTTCCTGTCAGAGGACACAGTGACTGGGAACCTAGAAGCTGCACGGGGAGCCGTGCTATACAGCCCCAGTCTCCTCAAAGCTTAGTCGGGGCTGCTGACTGTCCCTCCTTGCTACTGAAGACCAGATAGCAGAGGGAGATGAATCTGGTAGGGGCTGTAGCTATGACATCTCTCACCAGGGTCTTTTGGCACAGGCAGAGCCGCCATGTTGAGAGCGGCAATAGAGGAGGTGCTTCTTCAGGGTAGGTGGCACCTCCCCTCTTCTCTGTTTTTTTTTTCTGTGAGAAAAAGCCTGCCATACTTCACCTGTTCTAGGTGTCAAGCAAAGTTACCAAGTGGATGGTTGGACCCAGATGCCCGATGCGTGGCTTGAGAATTTGAGGATCTATATCTGCATTCGTCTGGAGGGGATACACCAGACCTGATAGAGGAGACCAGGGCTAAGGAACTGGCTAGTTCTGTTACTGAGCTCAGATGGGAATATAAGTGTCTAGGGACGGTAGGTGTTTTCTTACCCCTACTGTAGGGGCTCCATCTATTGATGCCCTTGTTTTGGGAGAGCTGTCTCAGCGGGACCCTGACTCTGCCTGTATCACAAGAACACCACTGGATGCAAAACCTAGGAAGGTCGGTTCAGGGGCTGGTTAGGGTGTCTTCCTCCCTAGAGAAGATGTTTTGAGACATTGTCTAATTCGGAACACTCCCTGCAGGAGGAGGGGGGAGATTTCTGAGGACCTGAAAATCCAGGAGGATAATTCCACCAGTAGATAGTGGGTGGAGGAGCTTATTTGAGCAGTTCGACAGATCCTGAATATTTCTGAGGTGGAACTGGTGGTTCCAGGGGTGTCCCTGTTTAAATGGAAGAAGAAACTTCTGTTTCGTTTCCTTCTTCCCCAAAGTTATTGTGACTAGATCGCTGATAAATAACTTCTCATATAAATGTATTTAAAGGAATATTAATGATATATTGATATAATTGCACATGTTGTGTATATTTTGGAAAGGGAAATATTTAATTTCTGAGACCAGGGGAAAAAAATTTGTTTCTTGTTTAACCTTGCTGGAGGAGATGCATTATTTCTTAAGGTATATATCCTGACCCAGTATATATCTGATTACAGTAAGCCTTTGTGGATGGAAGTCTTTTGTGTGCTGTGATGTGGGGAAGTGGCTTGTTTGGGGTTTATACCTTTCTTTGGGAATGTGTATTCTGGACTGTCTGAAGAGGGGCCCCATGTTAATTAGATCTTTTGATGTGTGAAGGTCCAACATTGAATGCAGGATCTTTTAATTAAGACTGGCTCCTAGATTTTCTGCATCGGAAAACCAGATGCAGGACATCACAGCATCTCTAGAATTTCATAGATAAGTGTAAATATTGTTGGCTTTGCAATGCATGTAAATCCATGTTTGTGTAAACACATTGCATCCTGATTCTAAAAATAGCCTGTGTCCAAATCTGTATAAAAAGCACTGTCTTGTACACTGAAATGTTGTTCTTGTTTCATCTGAGCTGATCACTGGTATCCTCAACCAGTGTGAGAGCAAATAAACATCACTTGCTTCAAAGACCTTCTTGAAAACATCTTCAATATTGATGTATTCCTGTGACCTGCAGATTAGACCCTAAATCTAATCCGTTCTCCGACTGTTTCTGAGGTTGGACCCAGCTTTTCCAGTACCACTGCTCTGCCTGCTGCCCTGCAGCTCTGGTCAGTGTGATAGGCAGGGGGGATCCATCCACAGCACCCCTGATCCATAGTAAGAGGTCAGGAGAACCAGCCCAGTTATGCCACTAATGGGGTACACTCGCCGCGTCAGTTACCCAGAAGAAACCCGGTACTGGATGCCAGTAAGGAGTCCAGTGGTGGCAACATTTGAAAGCACCTCCTACTGCGGAAAGAGGGCGCATTTGGGATAATGAAAGGGAACAGTGTCAAAGTAAGCCCAGCCGGTTCCCAGCAGCAACAGACAGGTCCATCCTGTCACAGAAAGCCAAAATGTTTGGGGAGGCTAAGATCAAACCTGATTTCGGGTTCCAAGACGGTTCTAGTTCTCATACTCCTTCTTAATCGTGGATATTGCATCATGGGAGCCGAGTGTGGATGCTTCCATTGCACCCCTGACAAGGTCTGCTACTATTTATATCACTGGTACTGCTGCCTTAAAAGACAGCATGGATAGGAAGTGTGAAGGGATTTTGAAATCCACTTATTTAGCCTCTGGTTCTTCGTTTTAGACCCATTGTGACAGCTGCCTGGGTGCTCAAAGTGGTAGAAAAGTGGGCAAGCACACTTGGTGATGGCATACAGTCTGGATGCCTAGATCTGATTAAACGCATTTTAGCTGAGCACATTAAGGAAGCATTTAAGTATTTGGCTGACACTGTCCTGGATGTAGGTCTGACTCTGTCCATTACCTTTTCCTTGGCAGACGCACTCTCTGACTCGGATCTTTGGAGGCAGATGCAGAACCAAGAAAGCCTTAGATGCGTTGCCCTATGATTGAAGGATTCTTTTTGGTCCAGAATTGGATAAGATTATTTCTCTCACCACTGGTAGGATGAGTTCTCTCCTTCCAGCTAATGCTCCTAGGACTGGGGGACGGATATTTGTCCTTTCGCTTCACCGGTAGATCCAGGGGTGCTGCCGTGAAAAGCCAGTCCTTTGTCCCACGGGAAGGGGGGGGGGGGGGGGGCGGCCACTGTGGTCGGCGGGTTTGGACTGGAAGTACAAACAACCTGCATGACTTCCCTTTTCCCCTGGCCTGAAGTTCAGGGGTGGGGGGCTTGTCTCTTGCCCTTTTGGGACCAATGTATCAGTTCTTCCCCGGACACCTGGATAAAGGGCATAGGCAGAGGTTACAATCTGGATCTCTTGGGGACGCCTCCGCAGCGTTTCCTTTCTACTCCCCTTCCATGAGACACCACCAAGAGAACTGCCCTTTAGGGGGCCATTCAATTCCTGTTGTCCCAGTGATTTGTCCCTGTCTCAACTTTCGCATCCCAATGTGGGAAGGCCACCACAACCTTCTCCCTTTTCTGGTGGACGTGTCCCATTACCTTTTCCGCGCCCTACCCTTTGGTCTGGCAAAAGCACAGAGGGTATTTACGAAGGAGATGGCAGTCATGGCAGCCCTCCTGCGTCAGAAAGAGGTGACTGTTCTCCCATACCTCGACAATCTCCTGATAGAAGAGAAGCAGATCTAGCTTTTGTCACACTTGCGCTTTCCAGTGCGCAAGTGTGCACAGTTGGGTCACAAATTTCAAAATGTCCAGCCTGGTCCTGACCCAGAGCATGGAGGTCCTGTTCAATACCAGGTGTCAGAGGGTGTTTTTGCCCCAGGACAAGATTCTGGCCATTTAAAAACAGGTGAAATCCTGTTATCCCTCAAGCATGTTTTCATTCTTCAGTGCATTAAACTTATAAGGTGGATGGTGACTTGTTTCGAAGCTATACAATTTGCTTGCTTCTATTCAATTGGTGACACAGTCCTTCTGTTTGCCGCCATTGACCCATCAGTTGTGGTGGCTAAAGACAAGGAATTCAGTCAGGGATGTCTCTTTTCAGTGTGTGACTGGACAATAGTAACCACATAAGCCAACTTACATGGCTGGGATGCAGTGACGCTGAACCGCCGTTTTCAGGGCTTTGGTCCCTGAAGGAGGCAAAGCTGGCCGTCAATGTTATCAAGCTACGTGCAGTTTTACAGTGCTCTGGTACAAGCACCATTCCTTCTGAGGAACAGATGCATATGAGTCCAGCCTGATAACGTCCCATTGGTGGCGTATATCAACCAGCAGGGGTGGGGAGGGGGGGGGGGCAGAAGTTCCCTTGCCATGAAAGAAGCAACCAGGATCATGAGCTGGGCAGAACATCACGTCCAGCCATATCGGCGGTCTTTATCCCAGGGGTGGACACTTGGGAAGCCGACTAAGTTGCAATGCCATTCATTCAGGGCAATGGCCCCTCCACCCGGTGGTGTTTGCTGAGAACAGGTGGGGTCAGCAGAAGGTCGACATGATGGCCTCTCAGCTGAATCGCAAGGTGGTTCATTTTGCCAGGAATCACCAGGCATTCTTAGTGGATACCATGGCGGTGCTCTGGAATTACTGGCTGATCTAGATCTTTCCTCCGATTTCTATATTACTACTTGTGCTTATGATGGCCAACAGAGAGGGGTGCAGGTAATTCTGCTGGCACCAGACTGGCTTAGAAGATCCTGGTACGCCGATATTCTCAGCATGGCGATAGAACCTCCCTGGAGACTTCCTCTCAGGGAAGATTTTCCGAGCTAGGGTCTGTAAGTGGTGGTCAAATTTCACTCCAACCAGGATATTGTTATACATATGTTGCCCCCGGACTTACAGCCCGGTTGTCGGAATTCACTTTTTCTATTAGATGTGGTTTGGGCCTCGTGGATCGCACGGCAACCGTGCATGAAACTAGTGTATTACGATGCTCACAAGCGAGAATGGCCGGCAACAAATCTGACAGTTGCCAAATGGATTAAGACTACGATTCATCAGGCTTATCTCTTGGGGGGATCTTGCGTTCCAAAGGAGATTACGGCTCCCTCTACCAAGTCGGTCAGCGCCTCCAGGGCGACGTGAAATGGAGTCTTGGTTGGGCTGGTCTTGCGTCCACATATCTACCAGATTCTATTGCTTCAACGTCTGTCTACAAAGACGTTGGCTTTGGCTGAGCGTACCCACCCCGAGGGACATCTTTGAAACGTCCCACCCTTTTGTTCGGACAGTGTTTGGTTGTATGTCTTGTTAAATAAACTGTTCTCTGTCTAGGGGGCATAGAGGAGAGGGAGCAGGCCAGTTAGGTGGTTATCATTTTTAGTGCCTTACTCCCAACACTGCGCCCTCTATACCGCATGATCAACAGTGTCCCCCAAATGGGTTAAGGGGAACAGATTTTATGGCGAGTACAAAATTCCTCTTTATCACTCATTGTTTTAATTAGGTTGTTTTCTGTTAGCAACCTAATGTTTATGCTAATCCATTTTTCAGAGAATCGAGGCGGAAAACCCCCATAGCTGTCGCATTGAAAGAGAATGAGCGTTTATTTGGGGACAATGCTATAGGGATGGTAAGTAATTCATCTCCCTCCCATACCTATTACTCTGCCTCCTAAAATGGACAGGTCAAGTGTTTTTCGTTAATCAATCCAAATCTCTAAACTTATGTCAAAAATAATATTTTATGGTTGCAGTTTTTATATTACAATTCATACCGATGTCACATACTAGCTTTTAGAAAGGGAAAAAAAATGTTCTTATGTACCTTGTAGAAGACAGAACTTGATCAGAGATAGCTTTCCTGACCCTCATGTTATTGTCTGGGTTTTTTACCATCATTCATTTGTCTGCCATAGTTCCCAGCATGCTTCCTGTCCTGAAGCCACCTTCTAACTGCATCAGTGACTGGTTATTATTGTCTATGGAAGATATTACTAGATAGAAAAGTCAGTTGGAAGTACTCCACAAACACACATTAAGCAGGCATTCGTAGCCAAAACATACAACTCCTTGTTTTGTTTTTACAACCGTGTTACTTATTTGACTGTACAAAGTTACTTATGTGTTATTGCATGAAAATCTTCCTACAGGCAGCCAAGAACCCCAAAGTGACTTTTCGCTACTTCCAGGATTTGTTAGGGAAACGGGCAGAGAACCCACAAGTTGAGGCCTTTAAAAATAGGTTCCCAGAGTACAACATTGTGAAGGATGAGCATCGGGGCACAGTTCTATTCAAGCTATCAGAGTAAGTTACAATAATCTCATGTCTTCTAATAAGTATAGAGTCAGTTAAGTTAGACTAGTTTTTCTATGCAAGAGTGAGTACAACAGAAGTGTGATCGAGGCACCCAATCAGGAGCCACAATGTTTGTGATTGCAACTTCTCCTTGGCCCTTGTGCTAACCCTCTTCTCCAAACTATCACATTGCTTCGTTTTCAACCAAGCTATGAGCCTAACCAGTGCCTGGAATTAACTAATAGACAGAGCAAGCCCCCAGGGCTCCAGGATAGGGACAGAGCTATTGTGATCCACTCTCTATATAGGTGATATTGCAGCTTTAATACAGCACTTAAATGAAAGTTTTGCCTAATGCGTCTGTCACCTATGCACAGTGGCGGAAGCCATTTTGTAGACGTGACCAGTATGTGTGAGACTACAGCCTATCCATTCACTGTATAACCAAATATTCTTTAGAGAGTGGTACAAAGTGCTCAGCGAAGATACGGTACATAAATACTTGTGCTGCCCTAAAATGCCTCTTGCTACTTATTATTCTAATATGTTTAGATCCGCATTAATGGGAAAATGTATCTGTAAAGCAACGGGCATGGTGTATGGTGCTACAACCCCTTAATCTAATCCATACCTGAGCTTCACTTTTTAGCCATGTTGTTATCAGGAAGTATCAGTGATGTAACTATAACATCTTCTTGGAAAATTACTTCAGGGATTAAATTCCACCTCCCACAGGGAACACTCATGAGTTGAGTGAATTAAGTTACCATTGTTATTTCTGTTTGCTCCCTATTGTCCACTAGTGAGTTCTACAGACAGCCAGGAGCCGGACCCATCAGGGGTCACCTAAGGGAAGACACCTGGGGAGGTAAGGAAGGGTGCTGGATAGTGTAAGCAGCCCACCAATCGAGGCCTTTTGCAACTCGTCTGGGCAGGCAGTTCCCAAGGTGTGATTAGGAGGTGATAAAAGAGGCTACCCTGGGAGCTGAACTCGTGTGTTTGTGAGACTAACTTTTGGCCAAGAGGTGATACTCTGCCAGAAATGCGCTGTGGAACATATCCCATTGGATTTATTTGAACTGATTTCCTACTTGTTGGACCTGCTATCGTTACGGGGCCGTGCTGTATTTAATCCTGTTCTGCAGAACAAATCATCCTTCTATTTTTCCTCTAATACTGTGTCAGTGATTTGGAACCACGTATCTTCACAGTATGGTATATATGCATATATGTCTTTTTGTTTCAGAATTTTTGCATTAAAAATCTAGTTGAAAAACTTGTTTGATGTTTTCTTTTGGCATCTTTGTAGACTCAGGGTTATGTAGTAATACATAGAAATCAAGATATGATGGTAAATGCATAACGTCATCCTAATAGACAATAGAAACAAGACTAAAATTGAGGGGGTGAACAGTATAGTAATATTACTTTGCTTATGATAATATAGGCCAGAAATTTTAATGAGTTGTCGTGGATGTCATGTACTAGAAAATGTGTCTAAATGGAGTGAGATGAGTGAAAACGATATTAGGTTATCCATGTGCTTTAAACCTTGCGAATTGCTCTCATCTTACAGAAAAATACGGTTCGAGGTTACTATTGTATTGAGTTTCTCTCTCTCAATCTCTATCATATCTCTATTTTATTTTAAAATAATTGTGTTTTAATGTTTTCTTTTTTGTATAATATCCCTTATTTTGCGATATTCTTACTGTAGTTTATTGACACTACCATGAAATTACCTTTTTTTTTTTGTTTAGGAGTATGAACTAATGTTAAAAATTTTCTCATAAAATTGCATAAAGGTATTGCTTGAAGCTTTTCTTATTGTACCTTTTTGGTGTGTATTTACAGAGAACAGAGTTACTCACCTGAAGAATTACTTGCAATGATGCTGAACTACTCCAGATCTCTGGCTGAGGATTTTGCAGGTGACTTCTGAATAAAGTACTGTACTTTATCTATTTGTATGACTTACAGGCATTGCTGTCTCCCACATAAGGTACAGCTACCATAAATCTTACGGCAACAGGAACACATTGTTCTTGGCAGCGGAGGTGGGCCATATCTAAGAAATTCTGTTCGTTTAGAGAACTCGGGGTCAGAGAAAACGGTCTGGCATGTTTCCGGACAACTTGATTACTTTCTGGTGTGGCCTTCTGAAGTACAAATTGGGCACTGAACTCCGGCAGTGAAAGGGTAACAGTACATTAGAAGGCACTTTACATGGTATACAAAAATTTGTAAAAAAAAACATTGTACCTGGTACAGTGGAATGCAAGTGCAGCATAGTACTGAACATACTGCAGTTTAATAGTTATGGTAATTTGTGACTGCCTTCCTTCCAAACCGCACCCTGCCACTTGGCCTTTGTGTTGTGTGGATAATAAGGATTAGGAGATTATAAAGTGATTGTGGAAGAGAAATTAAATAGTGGTAAATTGTATGCTGCTCTTAAACGTTCATATACTACAAGATTGTTATATGTTCATATCTTTAATGTTTCAATAGATTCAATAGGGATTGCATTTCTTTAAGAGAAGAAAAAATATATCTTCACATAGGAGGGTTGGTTCCCTTTGAATACTTAACTGATACAAAGGAGTCTTGGGTGTAAATGTATTGAGTTACGATTTCTGCAAGTTGCCGGAAATCGGCGACTTTGCAGAGGAAATTTAAAGCGGCAATGGCTTGTAAGGGAAAACTTGTCAATTTCTCTACCAACCTATCAACGGGTCCCATTGTGAGCATTTTTGTATGTTCTTATGTTTGCGTGGGTTTTCTCCGGGTGATCTTTTCTACCCCACGTTCCAGAAACATGCTAGTAGGTTAATTGGCTGCTAAGAAATTACCCCAATGTGTGTATGTGAGGGAATTTAGACTTCAGTTGGGCAGGAACTGATGTGAATAATGGATATTCTCTGTAGAGCGCTACAGAATTGGTGGTGCTATATAAATAAACATAAAATGATGATCGGTGTCAGTGACCTGACTAATCATTATACATCTTGCTCTGTCGCCATCTGTTTTCCAAATTTTGTTCATTATAACAAAACAGCCGGCAAAAAAAAGTTTCCCATCCTGGTGAGATTGTCACAGAAGCAGCTGCAGAATAAAAAAAAATTATGACGCAGCAATATTTATATAATGCTCTAATTCATTATCTTATATAGTTAGGATAACAGGTTATCTTTTTAAAGGCACACAAACTTCCAAATGTTTGTACGTACTAGTGTAAAGTGAAATGTTTATGCTAGACATGGATCTTGCTTTAATGAAGTATCTCACACACTACAGGGAATAGTCTGGTTTCATCTTTCTTTGTCTCTTCCAGCACACATAGTAATGTAGATATAACAATACTGAATTAATGTTGTATTGGAAATAGCACAACATGTGGGTTGAAACCTATAGTGACCAATGAGACCTTTGCTTCCATTGTTTAATGTGTAGAATATTGATCCAAGCTGATATTTGGTTGGCTTGTTAGTTTTTGTGCTAATTTGACCATTGTGTTAAATAAAACTTCTAATTTGTTTCTTGGGTGAATATACAGATATCTTCTAGCAAAGTTAAACTGGTCTCTTCAGTTTCATAAATAGGAAAAATTACTTCTGCGAATCATGGGAACCATTTGTCTCACATGTGTGAGGTGAACACTTGCATTGTCCGGTGTCTTTTTCACACAAAAAATTGCAAACGTCATCTAGCAAAAACAAATTTATATTGACGAATATTTCTCATTCATCTTATTTGGGAGGAAACTATTTAACCTTGAAGGGTACATATGGCGCTCATGTTCAAGTAAGAAACCAATTAAAGTTGGTACTGGGTTTGGCAAGAGTGTCTTGCTCACTGCTGGAAAGGTTGTTGGAAACCAAGTCATCTAACAAGCCTTAAGCATCAGGGACACAAGAAAGTCAATTTCCTAGGAAACTGAAACTGTCTTCTTGAGAGGAAGGTGAGATTCTGGGGGGAACTGGCAAATGTGAGAGGAATTTGAAATATATCTTTGTCACAGCAGGTATATTGCGCAGGCCCATTTTAAAGGCTGATGGGTAAACAGAGCGGTAGAAAATTTGGCTGAGCAGATCACTGAGAGCATACAATCTGGGATGCCTACATCAGAATTTTTGCCCTTAACAGACCAGGAAGGAACTATTTGAGGTATACAGTCCTTGATGCGGTTTCTCCAGAATATCTGCCTTGGTGGTAGCATCCAGGCACACTCAGGCTTAGATCATGGGATGTATATACAGAGTCCAAAAGCGCTCTGGAGGTGTTACTTTTTGAATAGTCTACTCTCTTCAGTCCAGGTCTAGACAGTATCTGGCCACAGGATCAGAGAGCTCGCAAGTAATGCTCCACAACTAAGAGACCAGAGATTTTGGTCTTTTTGTTTCTCAGGTAAAAAGAGGAAATTCTGGGAGGGGCCAGTCCTTTGCCCTGTGGTTTGATCACCAAAGGGTTAAGCAGGCTTGGCCAGACAGGTATCCTGGTTCCAAGCCTGCTAAAAAAAACAGACTTCATGGCTGGACCCCTACACATCCAAAAAGATCTGAAGTTGGGGCCTGTGTCTTGTTTCTGTGGGACCAGGAGGTCAGGTCCTCTTTGGACTTGTAAGTCAGAGGCATTATAGAAAAGTTAAGTCTTGGGGCTTCCATGTGTGCTCTTCCATATTTCTGACAAGAGACAAAACCAGGAGGCTGACCCCTCAGGGGGGACATGCAGTCTCTCGTCAGGAGTGATTTTCTTTTTTAGTTGTACAGAAGCCTGACTTGACTTCTCAGCTCGTTCTGAACTTAAGTTCTTCAACATGCATATGTTGGTGGACAAATTCAGGATAACATCAGTTTGATTGATCATCAGTACCATGGAACGAGACAAATTCCTTGCCTCCATGGACATAAAAGATGTGTATCTCCATATCCTAATATGGGAGGGACATTACAGTCCTTTCAAGTGTGCAGTGGGGAAATTATATTACCAGTTCAAAGAACTACCCTTTGGTCTGGCTACAGCATCACAGGTTTTCATTAAAGTTATCGTGGTCATTTAAGGTCAGAAGAGGTGACTATTAAAAGGACGTCCAGGTATGGTATGACAAAGGCAAGCGCTCCCTCTCTTCGCTTGACAGCAGAAGTGCTGGAATCACATGGTTGGGTAAACAGCTGTCAAACGTCTAGTCTTGTCCAAGCCCAATGCATGATTTTTCTTGTTCTCCTTTTTGAAACCAGTTGTCAAAGATAGGGGAAGTGGGAAAATAGGATATTTGTACTTAATGTAAATCCATTTCTCTTAATCCATTTGCGGCTGTATTGTATTCCCACCCATTTTTGTTCTTTCTGTTTTATGGTTGAATGTTTTTAACTAAGAAATCCAGTAGGATAGGACTAGAATAATGAAACAAGGAGCTATGGTGAAGGGACTAAGTTCAGACAAATTTTAGTTTAGAATTGTGCTGTACTTCGGCACCAGTGCCCTCCCATATCCCACATGGTTAAACTGTGTCGCACATATGGATTGAGAGAAATGGATTTTACTATATGTACTTAAATCATCTTGCTCTTGGGAAAATTCCAAAGTGCGTGTGTGTGCGTGTGTGTGTGTGTGTGTGTAAAATAAAAGAAATTAAATAAATAAAAAGTCAACACTTCTAATCTTCACTGCTTTACAACAATGGCTTACATGTAGGTAGGAAAGAAATACTGATAACGAAGATCTATTTTTGAATAGTCAATGAGGATTTTTACCTAGTTGCACAAACTTTGTATGTATCCTTCTTAAAATATATTAAAGTTAACACACTGTTTTATTTCCACTCTTTAGAGCAACCTGTTAAGGATATAGTGATTACGGTTCCTGCCTTCTTTAACCAGGCAGAGCGCAGAGCAGTTCTCCAAGCTGCCCAACTTGCTGGTCTTAAAGTGCTTCAACTTATAAATGATAACACTGCAGTGGCTCTGAATTATGGGGTCTTTCGAAGGAAAGATATCAATTCTACTGCTCAGGTTTGTATCCCGTTGTTGATGATGCTCTTTCTCAAATGTATTTTTTTTATTTTTTTTTTGTTCTCTTTCTTCCTTCGCAGTCTGGGGTACACTGCAACCATCGGGAATATAGGGGCACATTCTGGAACTAGGCACTTCGAAGAAAAACCCCTCACCAATGCTGCTTCATAATTTTTCTTTTGTTTTCTCATTTTATTTTGGTTCGTTCTGACAAAGCTTGGCTTGTATACTTCTTGGGCTAGACCAGATAAGAAATTCAAAATTTCACGGTGGTTCCCACTAGATTCAACCTATATGGTTGAAAGTACTGCACGGAGGGTTCCCTCCAAAAGTTGACATGCTTGTAAAACACCTATTCAAGTCTACTATTTCGATCCCTGGGTTTGTTTCTCTAAAGAATCGTGCAGACCGCAGGTGGGAAGGTATCTTAAAGTCCATCTACGTTGCAGCAGGTGCTGGCCTGAGATCTACAATGGCTTTAGCATAGGTGAACAAGACTATTGAGGAGTGATCGCAATAGGCAATCGATGGTCTTTAGTCAGACACTCAAGCTCCTGATCTACTGCCCTTAATGGATTACATTAGGGAAACATTGGAGTATCTATGCGAGGCGGTCTTGGACACAGCCCGTTTTGGTTCTAAAGTTCTTGCTGTGGCAGTAGCTGCTAGAAGTGTACTTTGGCTCACGTCTAGGTAAGGAATCCAGCTCATTTATGTCCCATTTGAAGGTTAGACTTTGTCCCAGTGCTAGGCAAAATTAATATTCAGAATACAGAATGGAAGAGCACTTTCCATCCTGTAAATGCTCCCATGACCAAGATACTGCATTTTCAGTTATTTCCTGTTTAGAGTGGAGACCCCTCTAAAGAAAGTGCTCCCACCACAAGGGTTCAGTCCTTTACGCAGTTAGGGGTCAACAGAGGGGAAAGCAGGCATTGCCGTCCAAGTTCCCAGCCCCCAAGGCCTCTGACAAGCCAACTGCGTGATGGGGTTCCTCTCCACTCAGTTTAATCTAAGGTGGAAGCTCGCCTTTTGCGTTTCCAGGGCACATGGAGATACTTGTCCTCCTTTTCGTCAGTAAGAGGCTTTGTAGAGCGAGACTATATCCTAGATTTCCTAGGTCCTCCACCCAGTCAGTTTTTTTTTTGTTTTTTTTTTCTACAACCTTCCATGAGAGAGGCTGGCTCTCAGGGTGCCATTGAATCTCTGCTGACATTTAAGGTGGACGTTCCAGAAACGCAGAAGACCCAGGGATTTTACTCCAATCTATTCCTGGTTCTGCTGGAAAGTTTAAGTCCTAGCATTCATGTGGATGATACTTTGACATGTACCACCACCTCATGCATCTACGGCTCAGAGCTATTTGGTGGGTACAAGGGAACCTACACAATATTAGCTAGGTGGTTTTAAAGTTGTGGTTCGTCAGTGTATACTGTTGCAAACAGAAAGTATGCTACATTTTGAAGTTCAGGCTCTTTCGCCTCCTTGAATTTTTGAAGCAGCATTGGTTGGGTAGGAGGACACACACACCTATACCTCTACCTCTCATCATAGATACTTCTGTTATGTGCCTCTTTTTTTGTTTTTGTTTAAATCTTTAGTACTTCCATTCGTCTTGCCCCTTACTGTCCTTTTGGTTATTAAGCTCTCTTTGTTGTCACATAAGTACGTCTTGTGTGAAATTATTTTTGTGATTGCTTTGGCAATCAAACTTTTCACCTATAGCTTACCATGTGTTACAGAACATTATGTTTTATGACATGGGATCAAGAAGTACAACTTGCACCATTGTGACGTATCAGACTACGAAGACTAAAGACTCGGGCATTCAACCACAGCTTCAGATTCAAGGAGTCGGGTATGAAATGAGCTGGTCTGAGAAATTGAGTTGTGCATGGTTACTGCATAAATTAAGTGTTCCGTAGACATTTTGATACAAACAGAACTGCAGTGAACAAGTGGCTATTAGAAAAGCACCTTTACCTGTTTTTTTACACATTTGTTTCCCCATTGATCAGATAAAGGAATGTTTGAGAATATTACGTTTTAATCTCCATGTTTTGTTGAATTTCCTATCTTTTACTTCACTTAGCTATGCATTCCTGACTTGTGCACACAATTTCATTATTGCATTTTCAGGTTTGACCGTACGCTTGGTGGCCTTGAGATAGACATGAGGATCCGGGACCATTTGGCCAAGCTATTTAATGGACAGAAGAAATCCAAGAAGGATGTTCGGGAGAATCCGAGAGCAATGGCTAAGCTTCTGAAGGAAGCAAATCGCGTTAAGACCATTCTGAGTGCCAACAACGACCTCATGGCGCAGGTACATCCCACACCCTCCTCTTAGCTTTTTTTTATTTTATTTTTTATATATATATATATATATATATATATATATATATATATATATATATATATATATATATATATATATATATATATATATATATATAATCATTAAATAAAAACTAAAGTAAACCAATATGGAAATAGACTTTGACCAAACAAACACATATTAAGTGACGGGAAGACTTACTGAGCATACAGTTTTCTAACCTACAATATTTTCTTTGTTTTCAGATTGAGGGTCTTATGGATGATATTGACTTCAAAGCAAAGGTGAACCGTCAAGAACTAGAGGAGCTTTGTGCAGACCTATTTGCTAGGGTATCTGCACCTGTGCAAAAAGCTTTGCATAGTGCTGAGATGACTATGGTGAGAATACACAACACAGGCTTAGATGATGCAGCCAATGCTTGAATTTTTTTTCTTTCCCTAGTGCATAATATGTGATTTAGTAAGGAGATATGTACATGACTGAAACATCTTGTTTTTTTTGTTTGTTTCTTTGTTTTTTCTAATAGGATCAAATTGATCAGGTCATTATTGTGGGTGGGGCCACTCGTGTCCCCAAAGTTCAAGAGCTGCTGCTTAAAGCTGTGGCCAAGTGAGTATTATTATTTTTGTTATTATTAACATAAAATATTCCACAATGACTGTTGTATAGTCATTCAGTTTATTGTATAACTACGCTATATGGGCTTTTCTTTCTCTCATAGGGGAGCACAGATATTTGGGGGTTAAGTTACCACGCCATATGAGGCAGAGTTAAAACAAATAAACTAAAGGAATTTTCCCACCTTTTTATAAGGAACTTTCATCAGTCCCATCACCCTTCAGTGTTTTTTGTTTTTATTTTTTTTTAAAAAAAAAATGTCAACATTTCCTTTTTGTTGAGCCAGAACTGAGCAAAATCGTTAAGGACAAAGCTGGCAAGATGGGCACTTTTCTTCCTTCATAGTGCTGGGGGAGGGGTACTTGTAATTTATACAGGCTGTGTGCCAGGGGTTGGACATTCCAGAGATGGCAGTCTCTGAAACTGCAAAGCCTTCTCTGTTTAAACGGAGGTCTAAAAAGCTCTTTTCACTTTTTATCCCCAGCTGGAGGATTTGTTGGGTGAGGCCTGGGACGTGCCTGATCGGAAGTTCCAGGTGTCCTGTAGCCTGCAGTCTTTTTATCCTCTTACCCCTGTTGTTGCCTTCCAAGGTAGATGCGTCTGTTGTGTGGTTGTCTTAGCCAACTGCAATCACCATTCCCACTGCAGCCATGCTTAAGGATGGTGTGGACCATAAGGTTGAAAGCATCCTTAAGTCCATTTTTGTGCTAGTGGGTGCCTCCTTACGGCCCGCCTTGGCATCTGCTTGGGTGACCAAGACTAGAACAGATTCAGATGCTACAGACTAGTTGGAGGAGAGACGGGTCCTGGGTGCAGGACTGATTGGGGCATGGATTTCTGCCTCTGCGGTTTCAGTACATTGGACTCTGGTTTAAGTCCTGGGAGACTGATATGGAGTCTAAAAGACTCTTGAGTTGCTTCGTTCCGATGATTTAAGATCCAGGTTTCACTCCTTTTGCTTCTTTGGCAGGTCGTGGAGTTGGCACTCCAGTGGACATTAGTCCACCTCCAGGGGGGGGGGGTTTGCAGCATGGGATACCAGGCCTGCTCTGCCAGGCATCCGGCCCATCAAGCAAACTGCATGATGGGCATTCTGTCCATCCTCGATCAGCTGTGGTGGAAGCCAGGCTACTCCTCTTCCATTATCAGTGGTTTCCGACCACCACAGATGTCTGGGTGAGGGGAATCGGGGACTTATCAAGTTTTTGAACCAGAAACAGATTGGAATGTTTCGTTCAGGCCTATCCTGAGCCCAAATTCAAGATGGAGCCCTTGAAGTCAGTAATTGACAGCGAACTTGAGTTTGTCGTGGCCCTGAACATCAAGGACGCATATTTACATGTTCCCATCTGTGAGAGCTATCTGTTCCTTCTCAGGTTTGCTGTTCAATCGGAAAATTACCAATTCAGGGCTCTTCTTTTTGGTCTCGCCATGGACACACTCATCCTCACCAAGGTCATGGCAGCACCGTCGTGGTCCTTACCTGGATGATCTTCTCATCAAGGCAGTGTCACCATATGTGCTTCTGTCCCATTGTCAGGTGACTGTGCAGGCTCTGGTATCCCACGGTTAGATCCTCCATTTCAAAGTGTCCAAATCAACTTTGTCCCAACAGATGATCTTTTTGGGCCTCCTCTTCGACACCCGTGAATAAAGGGTGTTCTTACCCCCGGACAAGATTTGGCTGCATGCCTTCACGCCTGTTTTTTGAGCGTCTATGAACCATGACAATATCCCAGCTATCTGTGGGACTTCGAGCATGTGCTGCATGGCAGTAAAGATTCAATCAGACGGTGCCAAGGCGGTGGCATACCTGATTTATCAGGGCGGCATCAGAAGTCCTCTATCCATGAGAGAGACACACAGGATTTTTTAATGGACCGAAAACCACGTTTGGGCCATCATGGTGGCCTTCATCCCAGGTGTGAGGAATTGGGAGGCCGAATTTCTGCGCATGCAAACTCTTGACTCCAACAAATGTTCGCTGTATCCAGCCATATTTTGTGACATCGTGGACAGGTGTGATCAACCAGACTTCAACATGATGGAGCCTTGGTAACCACAGGGTGGAGCTCTTCTGCTTCAGGGCCGAAGATCCTGATGCATTCTCGGTAGACCCCATGTCCGTCCCCTGGTGATTCCAGCTGGTTTACCTGTTGCCTCTGGCAACAAATGCCCCCAAGGATGTTTGAAGAAGGTGAAGAGAGAAGGTTTTCAGATCAGTCTGGTGGCTCCAGATTGGCTTCAAAGAGCCTGGTACACTAACGTCTCTCAATGGTGGTGCATCGATCGTGGCATCTGCAGCTCAGATCGGACCTGCTAAGTCGAGCACCGTTTTTACATTGCGATTTTAGAAGGTTTGGCTTTAATGGCATGATTCTTTGAGCAAAAGGCTTGTCTGCGCATGTGGTGCAAATAATCCTTCAAGGTCGACCAAAAACATCATAGGGTTTGGAGGACGTATATTGCCTGGTGTGAAAGAAAGTGCTTCCCTACCTTTTTTCTTTTTGGTTTTCCATGTTACTTTTGTTCTTGCATCATGTACAACCTCCATATGTTCCTTCAGTGGTTCCATGGAATTTAATCTTGTTGTTTATGCTTTGCAGCATTCCCATTCTCAGCCCTTGGACTCTGTGGACTTGGACAAGCTTATTTACATGGAAAACTTTTGGCTGTTTCTACAGCTAGGAGAGTTTCAGAGCTAGCAGCCTTGTCCTGCAAGTCTTCTCGTCTAGTTTTTCATGAGGATAGGGCTGTTCTTCGGATCAAATCATCCTAAATTGGTGTCCAAAATCCACTTGAATCAGGATATTGTCATCCTGGCTCTAACCAGGTTTGGTCTTCAGAAGATGAGGCTTCTCTTCTCTGGATGTTATCAGAGCTTTGTGAACTTGTGCACAGGACTGAAGATCTTTTGGCCCTCTGTGATGTACATAATAGGGGCTTTCCAGCCTCTAAGGTGCTTGACTGATTACGACTAATCCATCAGGGTTTTGGGGAGCAGTACATCCTGTTCTGGAGAATCTTCAGGCTCACTTCACCAAGTTGTTGAATGCTTTCTGCGCGGCTAGTTTGTTCTCTGTTCACACTTCGTCCTGATTCTACAAGATCAATGTGTTTGCATCCAGTTTTGGGGAAAGGCAGTTCGCACTGTTTTTTTTTAAAAAGCATTCCCACCTGTGGTGGCAGCTTTGGGATGTCCCCAGTGTACCCGGATGCCTGAGAAAATGGGATTTTTATACTATAGGTACTTTCTCTTAGTTTATTGGGGGACACCAGGTGCCAACTCTTGATGCTCTGGTTTCTTCTTTTTTGTGTTGTATTTTTGTTTTTTTCAGGAGGATGTTGTTCCATCCTCTCCCCCTCCCCTTTTCTGTCGGTCTTAAGTTAAACATACACTGAAGTTCTAACATGAAAGGGGTATAGAGGGGGAGGAGCTATTGACAGATATTAAGAGTCTTTAAGCACCTGCGCTCCTGGAGTCTCTACACTATACCTCAATGTACCTGGTGTCCCTCAATGGACTAAGAACAATGGATTTAGGATATAAAGTATAATAATTCTATATTTTCCCTGTTCATGGCTCTGCTTAATTCATAGTTGGACTTGTGCATCCATCTTTTTATTGTGTAACCATAATTCTTTTCTTTTGTCTTCATCGAATTATACAATATATTTTTTTTGTCATAGGGAAGAGCTCTCAAAGAACATCAATGCAGATGAGGCAGCGGCTATGGGAGCTGTATATCAGGCAGCTGCTCTTAGTAAAGCATTTAAAGTCAAGCCATTTGTTGTACGAGATGCTGCTTTTTTTCCTATACAGGTAAGATTTCTTAACTGGGCATGCTAGTGAGTTCTCTGGCTTAAACTGAAGTACCACATGGAACAAAAGTTCTTATCAGTGAAAGAAGTTTCTATTGGATATCAAATGCATTTTTCATTCCTTTAGGTGGAGTTCACTCGGGAGGTGGAAGAAGAGAATAATGTAAAAAGCTTAAAGCACAATAAGAGAGTCCTCTTCCAGAGGCTAGCCCCTTACCCACAGCGCAAAGTTATTACCTTTAATCGATACACTGATGACTTTGACTTCAACATCAACTATGGAGACCTCAGCTTCCTGGAACCCGAGGATCTGACGTGAGTGTCTCTCTAATCCTTTTTGCTCAGAGGAAAAATATCAGAACAAGGACACTTATTTTCCTTTCTATTACTCCATTATTGGGAATTTATTTGTTCAAGTAAAATGTTTGTGCTAATATGACAACTCTTAACTGGATACTTGTGGATACTATATTAATTATTACCATATAACACTGGTATGGGTTGCATATAAGAGATGTAGCACTGAACATTGACCCATCTGTAACATGTTAACATATGTACCCCTGGCACATTACTTTGGCTTGGTTTTTTTTTTCGTTTTTTTGTTTTTTTAAAAAAATAAACATCTGTATTAACATGCATTTCTTTTTCACCTTTAGGATTTTTGGATCTCAGAACCTCACTACTGTTAAACTCAGTGGGGTTGGGGAAAGTTTTCAGAAGAAGTCCGACTATGAGTCAAAAGGCATCAAGGCCCACTTTAACATGGATGAAAGCGGAATACTCAGCCTTGACAGGGTAAGCCCCACTAATGTTTTCAGAGTGGTGTTAAATCACATGCAAACATATTGTTTATATAGAGAATAATAAAGTGCTACAAATCCAGTCATTAAAATATAAAGGTTTATACTGCTTTCTCTTTTACTGAGAGTTTTTATTAAGTTTTTTTCAATTTTCAAATAGGAGTACAGAAAAAAGGGGGGAAGGGGTTAAATCGAGGGAGGAATGGTCGGTAGTGGGGAAGAAACAACAGTAGGTCATAAACATGGAATCTCACTGCTTTCTCTTTTTTTATTTGAGTGAAATGCCACAGTGCTTGCTGTACTGAGATTAAATATCTGTAGACTATAATGGAACAATACCTCTAATGCATGGTTGATTCAGTGGCTATACCATGTCCTATCCAAAGCATGAATAAAGTGTTTAATTTTTTTCTCTTTAGGTGGAAGCTGTCTTCGAGACAGTCGTGGAAGAAAAGCCAGAACAAGAATCTACATTGACAAGTTAGTTAATTTTTCTTCGTTCCCTCTCAACCTTTTAGTTAATTTTCTTCAAACTCTTGATATATATGATCTAGCTAATAATGGAAGGTGTAAGATATTTGTCTTCAAATTTCATATAGCCTAGTCGCATAAAAAGGAACGTATCAGAAGTGCAGCTTGAATTGAAAGGCATTTTGTTTTTTCTTTTTTTGTTGTATGTTTTCTGAATTTGGAGATATGGGGTTTTTATATTTACCCTCTAGCAACCTGTTCTTGAGTATAAACAAATGGATAGTTTTTCCAGGAACATGTTGATTACTTTGAAGGAAAGTTTCTTTGTGGGTGCTTTTTACTGTTGACTGTGTGCATTATGTTTGAACCCATTGCTTACACAAGCAGTGTAACAATTCAGATTGAGTGTAGTAATACTTCCCTACCTTACACAGAGCTTGGAAATACTATATCGAGCTTATTCGGAGGAGGAAGCTCCACTGCAGAGAGTAAGGACAACGCTACAGAAAGTGTCCAGGTGAGACAACTCAATATATCTCAGAAGTGGGTGCTATATAAGTAATATATCTTTAAGTTTTGTGTGCACAACATGCATTACATTTTTCTTCCCTCCCTTTTTTTTTTTTATTTTTTTATTTTATTATTATTCAAATGGACTTAACTACTTCACTCAGGTTTCTACATAGGCAGATATTATTTATATTACAATGCTGTTAGATCCTTCATTGGTATCATTGCAGTGAATAGCAATAGACTAGGATATTACTATATTATCTCTGTAGTTATATTTCAAGCATACAGTGGAGAAACATTGGTGATACAATTTTATTCACAGCCAGGGGTTCTCTATATGTATAGAGTATTCAGATGACCACGCATACTAAATGGCTGATCGACAACACCTAAATGGCCAAATTGTGAAGATGTTGTCATTTGGCAATCTGGCTTAAAATCGTAATGAAAGGGCCCCTTACAATGTGGTTGACCGCAAAAAACACACTCTTCTAATCAATGGCTGACCACATTTGCCAGTCAAATAAACATCCAGTCATTTTTTTTATTTAAACTACTCAAACAATCGTTTCTGGTCCACATTCGCCTGCTCGTGATTTGGGTTACTCAAGCTTAGGCTGGGTACACATTACAGGTTTTTCAGCTGACTATTGGGTCAGTCAAGCGATAAATGACAATATCGCATTGTGTGTATAATTGAACGATTAATGACTATCATTTCAAAGTACCAATCGTCATTTCATTTGATTGTTTAGCAGCTCTATCAATCTCGTTAATTCCTCTTTATTTCTTTTTTTCTTTTCTTTCTTTCCAAACTTATGACTGAATTTACTCCTGAAGGAAGAAGAGGAAGTACCAACTGAGGCTACAAAGGAAGATGATCAGGAGTCAGCAGAGCCAGCTAATGACCAAAAGGATTCGGATTCAGGAACTAAAACAGAAGGCAAGAAAGAGGAGGAGAAGAAAGAGGGTGAAACCAAGGTAAGTCGCAAGAAGTGTAGTTTAGTCCTTAAATCGCCTACTGATAGATTACTAGAAAATACCCACTTACAACCTTGTTTGAAACGCATATTGATGTTGTCTGGTTCCACTAGGACACTAAGGAAAAGGATGAAACTGCAAAAGAGGGAGATGCTGCAAAGACCCCAGAGGAAGATCCAAAGAAACCTGTGGCTCCCAAGAAGCAGAAACTTGTTGATGAAATTGGAGCAGTGCAGACCATTAATGATCTACCCGATCTCCCAGAAGAACAATTAAAGAAATCTGCCATGAAGTGAGTGACTAGAACGTTTGTCCACCCTGGATTCATGCATCATTCCTCAGTTATCACCATTGTGACATTTTATTATAATTGTCAATAACCTGATGAAAGAAAAAATTGTATTTTATTACTGCTTCAGGCTCCAGGAGCTCACCGAGCGAGACCTTGCGAAACATGAGCGAGAAAAGGCTGCAAATAGTCTGGAAGCTTTTATATTTGAGACACAGGTATGTTAGAAGTAGTTAATGTTAAAGGAAATCAATGCAAACTAGGATTTTTATACAAGCAATAATGGATTTCTAACAAATACTAAATCTATAATACTAGAATTTTTCTACTACTTGCCATAGGATAAACTTGAGCAGAAGGAGTTCCGCAAGGTCTCTACAGAGGAGCAGAGGGAGGAGATCTCCAATAAGCTAAACCAGGCTTCAACCTGGCTAGAAGATGAGGGATACACAGCAACCACAAAGGTAAAGAAACAAGGAAATCATACCAGAATCTTTCGGATTACAGTAGCTATGCCGCTAAGCTAATTTTGTTTAGTTTGGACTAATCCGTTTTCATCTACTAGAAATATGTGCTTTGAAGCAACAGTGTGTTCATGGAAGGATCAAATATCAATAACTGCGCTGTTATCACATATTGGTGAGAATAGGCATTATAAAACTGCTAACTTGATTTATACTACTTGATTTATTCTACTGGTTTTAGTGCAAAGGGCAGAGAGAGACCACAAGGTAAGAGAAGCACATTGCTGACTTGCAGCATCTTCAAATACACTTACTTTCTGTTGTAGACTTTAGCTTAATCTACATTTAGAAAATTAAAGGAAAGAAAATGAATAAGAATTCTTAGCTTTTAAGTATCCTCGCTATCTTTCAGTGTTTTATTGTGCACACATTGGAGAACCAGCATCGTAAAATAGATGTCTTCATATGTGTTTACTGTTTTCATCACCAATGGAGAGACAGACCATGTGAAAAATTAGATAACAGACCTGGAAGCAAATATCTGCTGTTTCTTCATCATGTGTTCTAACTCTTTGCAGGAGCTTAAAGACAAGCTGAGTGAACTTAAGAAGCTGTGCAAGGCATTATTTTTCAAGGTCGAGGAGAGAAGAAAGTGGCCAGACAGATTGTCAGCATTGGATAGTTTGCTCAATCACTCCAGCATTTTCTTAAAGTAAGTGAAACGTATTGGACTGTATTATGAGGTTGAGAAATACTGTTAAAAATACAGACAATATTCCAACATGCTTTTGGTTAATTTATGGCAGCTGAGATTCAGTCAATGTAAAATTTTAAACAATGCTTAATTTAAATAAATGGGCCTACCATGTTATGTTTGTGCTTCAGCCTTAATTTTAATGATTTTGTTCACTTTTTTCTGCCAGTAACTGTATGTCTGCCTGTCTTGTGCATCTCTCATTTTACTATTTTTGTCTTTGTCTCAGGAGTGCGAGAATGATCCCTGAAGATGATCAGATATTTACAGATGTTGAGCTGAGTACACTAGAAAAGCTGATCAATGACACTTGGGTAAGAGAAGTTCAATATAGATCCATGTGGGAATTTAAAACTGGACCTCTTTGGAGTCGTGTGCCTTATTTGCACTGGTGCACCTCTGTTTCCACCAAAGTGCATGTGTTTGCAAAGCAAAATGGTGGCGTTTGTGGAGGAGCACAAATTTGCACAAATGGATGGGAGGAGTTGGGTGAATCAAGGGAATTACTAGTAATGGAGTTGGTAAGATTATTGTAACGTGTAAGGGATTGCAGAGGGTTTGTTTTCAGGACGTTTCTTGCAGTTTTCTAGACGCCCTTTGCCCAATATAAAAAAAAAAAAATTAAAACAGACAAAAATAACACATGTAGTAAAGACGGTCCCGATGTCCCCTCACTTTGAAAATTAATTTAAGACCTGAATGAGGCTAAATCAAGCAATATTTTAGGGGAAATAAATGTGTTTTGTTTTTTTACCTTATTGAAAACATCTAGTGCACAATAATTAACTGAAATACAAACACAGGTATAGTCTCTACAAGGAAGAAACTTCACAACAACATTCAAAGGCATGAAAACAATATAAATAACAATAAAGATAACCAGGGACTAATATCTAGATATAGGCTAATGATGCCAATGTTTCCATCGAAGATGGGATAGTAAAGGGGGAAGGGAGTCTACTCGGGTGTCTAAAAGAGGTGGTTAGCCAAATAGTTTAATGAAAGGGGTTGTTCTCTATTGGTCAGAGGTTGGACACTGGTGTGACACTTACAATTTTGCACAGCGCACCGGTTCAGGTTTTTGTCTGACTTTGTTAGCAATTCAGCTCCTGATAGTAAAGAGTAGGCATGCCACTTGGCGTGTGCTGGGAGGACTATCGAGGCACATTGGTGCCAAACTAAATCAATTTGCAATGCACTTTATAAATGAGGTCCACTGTGTTCTACTGATATCTCAAATATTTGGGTCTAGAGATTAATTAGAACTTCCTTCCATTTTTTTTTCCCTCAGACATGGAAGAATGAAACCCTGGCAGAGCAGGCCAAGTTATCATCCACTGAAAAACCTGTCCTGTTATCCAAGGATATTGAGCAGAAGCTGGGAGCTTTGGATAGGGAGGTCCAGTACTTGCTGAACAAGGCCAAGTTTTCTAAACCTAAGCCCAAGCCGAAAAGCAACACTACCAAATCAGAGAATGGAGCAAATAAGACGGAGTCTGGTGAAAAGGTCATACCCCCTCTACAAGAGAGCACAGGAGGTGAGCAGGATTAAAATGCCTGTAACCTTGCTATTCTTGGGCTTAATCACAATCTTTACTTTCACCTACATTTTGTGAGAAGAATCAAATAATTTATCAATTTCAAATAATCAATGTCCTAATGGTACAGTATTTGTATTCTTAGATTAGCAAATATTTATCTGTTTTGTTTCTAAACTTGTGTTGTTTTCCAGAACCACCTAGTGATCCTGAGCCTGCACAGGAACCTCCAGTACCGGAGGAGAAGGTTTTAGAGATAGCAGGTTCAGAACCAGGTAAACCAGGGCACACAGAGGAATTTTAAGTCTCTGGTCACATTGTAGTGATTGTGAGTATGTGCATTGTGTTGTCTTTCCGTATATTTATGGGAAGCTTTATGTTTGTGTTAACACGTCCTCCCCATGGTAACATTTTTCACAATTTTGGCCACGTTTTTTTCTTGCTTGCTAATCTTTCCTTACACACAGTCATAGTTATCCCACTCTGGAGTGAGATGATTGTATTTTGTTTGTCCTATAAACTCTCCATTCGTGCTGCATTTAGGAGTTGTCATTGTAAATGTCTTTATTTTTCCTCTCCCCTTTTCCAATCTCCTTTTTTATTTTGCCAGATTCCTCGACACAGAAATCACCAGAAGAGAAAACAAAGACTGAGTTATAACCCCAGGACATCCTCAACCCATGTTGGCATTCATATTTATTGACATTACTTTTTTGTAATGGACCCTAACGGTTTCATACCAACTGAACTTTTTTGTTGATATTTCCCTCACACACAACTGCTATTAAGATGTATATTTGTCCTGACAGAGCAACGTTTAGAATCTTATTTTTTTTTTTTTTTGTGCATTTGCCATGTTTCATTTAACTCCAAGTGTACATGGGAAAATATGGAAATATCGCAAGGGAAAAACGCCCAAAACCTGCTAGTCACTGTTTTCTTTTTTGTCTGGTTCAAGGTCATTCAGCCAAGATCATGCCTTTCTGTGAAGGCCATTTATATTTAACGATTCTTCTATCACTTGCGGTCTGCCACATAGAAGCCCACCAATCATATTGTAAAAATATATGGAATAGCTTTTTCGAGATTAAAAATATACCGAAAGTTTTGATAAAAAGATTGTGTGGTTCTCAAGTTTGCTTGACTTTAAATGCTTAATTGCGATTGTAACCAGACACTATATTCTATTCATAACAGATATTTGGCAGCTCATTTTCACCCAAAGTTTAGCAATTATTTGGACAACCCTATTGCCTAGTTTTTATGGGGGGGGATCCTTGCTTTTGGTGTCTTGGGGAATCCCCTGTCCCCGCCCACCCACTCACTCTGCAGTTAGATCAGTGTCTTGTTTGAGTGTGTTGTCCTTCAAACCATTCACTCTGCATTTAGGAGTTGGCAATTGATGTACAGCTCTAGTCTCTATCCCTGTGAAAGATCATTTGAAAGTGCTTTGATGGTTTTTAAAGTAAGGTGAGCACATTGCTTTCATGCTGCATCTTTAAAGACCTCTAATAATCTATTTATTCTGCAGGAAATACTGTAAAAAAAAAAAAAAAAAAAAAAATACATACTGCTCCTTAGCACTTAGATATCAGCACGTCATTGCTTTTAAAATAAGTGGGGGTGGATTTTTCTTTGTTCGCTACTTTTAAGAGCCTACTCTTGTTTGTTCATGGATTCTGATGCAAAAATTCCTGTCATGAATATAGATCTATATTTATAATTGTCATGTGGGTTTTTTTTGGGGAGGGGGGAATTAGTTGTTGTTTTAGAGGGTTGTCTATCCATGCTTAAACTGTGCGTAATCTGTCAGGCAATATTTGACCATTCACTGGAGGAAAACATCTTGCACGTTTACAATACCAAGCCAGGCAGAGCAGGTTGATTGTGTAGAAGTAAAACACATTTTCAAGAAAGCTGTCTAGAGGTCTAAGCAAACTGGTCCACACCCATTTTCATTCAGAAAAATGTCAAAACAGCAGAAAACTACTTTGATCACATGGTTTTAAAAATGTGGTTTGGCCGTTTTGAAAGTACCCTGTATTCTTGTGTGTATGCTAATACATGCCCGTTTGAGCAACAAAATGTACTTAAATTGTTCTGGAAATGTTGCCCAACTCTGAAGCGCTTTTTTTTTTTTTTTTTTTTTTTTTTTTAAACTTTATTTGCATACTTAACCACTGTTAGAATTGTCATGTTTCAGTATGTTCGTATGTGTGGATTGTCCCCCTACCCAAACTTCCTCAGTTTATCTAAGTTTTGTTCCTGCAATTAAAACATGTGCTGCTTGTTTTTTGGGGTTTTTGGGGTTGGTTTTTTTTTTTATGTGGTTTCATGGTGAATAACCAGTTCCTCCTTCATATGTGATCCACTGTACCAGGAATTCTTGCTTAGTAGGTTAAATATGAAGTTGGATTTTATTTGCTTTCACAGCCAAAGCAAAGCTGCAGCATAGTCAGCAGTGGAGACTACGTTTGCTGACTCTTACGTCTTAAGATAATGAATCTGCCCGCTTCTTTACATTCACAAGGGCTTTGAATGCATTTTTAAAGACAGTTATAATTTCCTTTTCTCCGTTGGGCTTTGAATGAGGAAAATTAAATAAATGGCCTTTCAAAACATCAGAGTGGGAAGATGGTACTCTGTACAACCTTTGAAAGGTTTGCTGACAGCATAGGTTAAGAAAGCTGCTTCTGGTTAACTGCGTCCAATTGGTCTTTCATAACTTGTTTATGCTGTTTTACCTTGTGCCGGATTCTAGGAAAAATAATAAAATTCTTTATATTTCTGAATCTGAGGTTTTGTTTGTATGAAACTAACATTAACCCTGGTTTATTCACTACTTCACAGTGGTCATTTTATTGTCTTGTTTTGCTTTTTCTATTGCAATGTTTCTATTGGAAGTAAGGCTTGCATCACTAAAATTTAAAGGGATATGGTCATTAAAATTGTATAAAATTTGAGCATATTAGTAAGAATGTTTTTCTTAAAGGATTTCCTAAAACTCAAAATGGAAGTGTTCAAATGTTAGTCATTACGGTAAAATTCATTGTTTAGTGTTCGCCTGATAGGATACAGGAAATATTTAAGCTTAGTCAAGTGTCCTAATTGGATCTATTGTTGACTGCGGTCATTTTAGCTGCTGTGACATCCCTGGCCGTGTCCAAGTGGTTTAATCCTATCGATACAAGGCTGTCAGTTTTTCCCTACCAATATGACTTGTTGCAAAGGAATGAAAACGGCTTAGTGGGCCTTTATACAGTATATCTAATGTTGTACAACACAACCTGAGAAATATAGATAAACAATAGATTTACATAAATTTGAAATAGTAGCTTAAAGTATTGAGCACAAATATGCAAACATGCTGCACAAAAGTCTACATTTATATAATCTGATGTCCTCCAAATAGTTATATCTAGCCCTTCGGCTCCCCTCACCCTCAAATACTTGTTTTGAAAATATTTAATTTTATCCCTTATTAGCTGATGTGGCATACATCCTAAAAAGGGAATGTGATGAAACCCCTATTTCATGATTAGGCACATTCGTCTACTTGCATCGGTCTGCAATTTTTTATTTTATTTTTTTATTTATTTTTACAAACAATGAATTAAGTCCCATCAAGAATACATCCATTCAGTGATGGCCTGTGATTTCTTTCCTTTTAGTGTTCACAACTGGCTTAATGTGTCCCTGAGAGCATATCCAGTGACTGGTTAGAGGAACCATGATCTTGGGTAGCAACTGTACCTTGGGTCCATCAGATGTTTGTTTTGGAATGTTGGCCTCAAAATTTTCTGTGTGGTACTCTCTTACCACTGCTACGACCTGAGACCCACCCTTTAGACCCATCTTGTGCTTTAAATTCTGTCCCGAGTGTTCCTGAATGGTGCTCAATAACATGAGAAGTCCAACTTGTCTAGCAACCCTGACCTTCCCCCTCAAGTTACCTATGCAACTTCTTTTTTGGAGACAGAGATCCTTTCAACAGGAGTCATTCTGCTGATTTTACACATTCAGGGGTCCAACAAAGGACTATACTGTTGCCACCTGCGGGAAAGGCAATATCTTTAAATGTAAGCTACGTGTATTACCAATAGTACACTGTTTCTATGAACTTTACCCAGTCCATTGGTTCCTATTCATTATTTCTCTTTCATCCAGTCTGGGGGACACTGCTTACCATGGGTTGTGGAGGGGAGCTTGAGGAGCTGGCACCTAACTAGTTAACTTTTAGTGCTGCCGACAGACCCCTCCCCTCTACAATCCCCCTGCCTCTTCCTCTTCCTGTCAGTTTTTTTTTTTAGGTGCCCATGGAGTTGGGCAGTGTTTTTTAGTGCTTAGTTTAAATTTACAATTTTATTTCATTCTTTTGAATTTTTTTTCACAGATGGCAGTGCTGGAGTGTGTTCTACTATAGAGAACACACTCGCAGCAGAGCAGCGCAGGCATTCCCCTGTCAGATGAGAACCAGCGGTTCTCACTGACAGGGACAGAAGAAACAAGTGCCTGAATTGGGAGTGACAAGCGGTCTCACAGACCACTGTCACTCCTGGAGCCTCCCCGATAACCGGCGCTGCCACTGCAGGCATAGAGCGCCGGTTATCGGACATTTCACATAACGGCGGCCATCTTGGATTTCGGCACAGGAGTGCTGCGGTGGCTGGAAAAGAAGGGGGCTATACCTGGATCCCCCCTCATGCATAGGAGTGGGCATCAGGTGTTATCTGCTGCGGAGACCTCCCCTTAAGGCAGAGTCTCCACTACTCTGCCTTAAATGCCTCTTATTTTTTATGGAAGAATCCCTAACAGAGGCAGCATTACTGAAGGGGAGGAGCTAGGAAATAGAGTTCCCCCTCCTTCCAGAGAGAGAGATGGGTCTATCCCGGTCTTCTGGCGCCAAGGAGAAGCCCGGAAAGAGAGAACAGTTCTGAGTGAGCAGGCACCAGGATACTGCTGTTGGACTTCTCCCCTGTTGAGCCTATGGGCTAAGTATCAGATTTATTTAAACACAGACTCTGCATTGCTGTATACAATTGAGCTAGTAGGGGTTATGTTATAGTTCTCCTTGCTTAGGTATTATTTTGTGTTTAAAATTTTACAAGTACAACTTTTATATCTAGATTAGTTGATTACTTGTAGGTTACACTTTTCTCTCCATACATTTATCTCTCTCTCTACTCAGCTAAATTTATCAATTGAAGTCTGTGTGTTTGGTGTGCCTTCCTTTATTAAAAATGTCAGATAAGGGAAAGGGCCCTATTGCAAAATATTTTACATGTTCTAAATGTAATGAAAAATTTACCTTGTGGGCAGAAGGACCCGTTGGCGCTCTGCTCTGTCTGCGAGGCAGGGGTCCCCCCTGCGCAAACACAGCATGTTTCAGCCCTACTGACGGAGGAACCGGCCTGGGTGACCTCCCTGACACAGTCGGTTTCCTCTTTAGCACAGATGGTTTTCTATCTAATCAATTGCTATCTACTGTGGCTACTTCGGTGGCTAATAATTCTAGTACTCAGTTGGGCCTCCCTGTTACCACAGGTTCTATTGGAACGTCTATACAGGACCTTCCTCTTCTCATTCAGACCTAGCCCCTGTTCCCACAGAACCGGCATGGTCTACAGCATTTATAAAGGGTTTGGATAAACTAAACCAGTTACTTCAATCCCCAAACATTCCGCCTGCTAAAAGAAGGAGACCTACATATGATTATACCCTTATGGTCCTTTCAGACTCTGAGGAGTTTTCAGAGGAAGAGGGGTAAATTATTTCTGATCCTGTCCAGGTTCAACCTTTGGGACAGGAAGAAGGCTCTAGCGGCAAATTTATTAATGATTTGATTTTTAGCAGTGAGACAAGAGTTGGACCTCCCAGAGCCGGAGGATACTACTCCTAGAGACAGAAGTCTCTTCAAGAAGGGCAAAAAGAAAGGTTATCCATTTTCCCCCTTCCGTAGAACTTAAGGATATTGCAGAAGGAGTCTGGAAACAGCCTGATAAGAGGTTCTCTGTTCCCAAAAGGTTCTCTTTCCTGTACCCATTGCAGGAGGACGATGTTGTTTGCTGGGAGAGTATTCCAAGAGTGGATATTCCATAACCCAATTGGACAAGCACACCTTACTCCCAGCTCCAGGTTCTGCATCTCTGCAGGCTGTCAATGACCGCAGAGTGGAATCCCAGCTGAAATCTATATTTACGGCTGCGGGTTCTTCCTTTAGGCCCATATTGGCTTCGGCTTGGGTGGCTACATCAGGACCTGTGGCTCAGCTGATATATACACTGTTCTGGTAACATAGTGTTGTGGGTTCAATTCCCCCTAAGAGTGTGTGTGTGTGTGTGTGTGTGTGTGTATATGTATGTATGTGTATATGTATATATATATATATATAATATATATATATATATATATATATATTTTTAGAGCCATGGAAGCATGGGCAGACCAGCTGGCAGAGGCCTTGCAGGACTCTGATTTACTTCCCCTGGCTTTGCGTTTGAAGGAGGCATCGGGGTCCCTTTATGGGACGACCCGGAACACAGCGGCTGTATCCTCTTCTATTCAGGCTGCTTCTATCTCGGCAAGGAGAATTTATATCTGAAATCACGGGAAGGAGATGCGGAATCAAAAAATGTCCGTGGAAACCATTCCTTTTTCAGTGGCAGGTTTGTTCGGCCCGGAATTGGATACCCTGATCTCTCAGGCAACCGGGGGCAAAAGCACTTCCTTGCCGGTATCCCTAACAGGAGCTGGAACCCTCGGGTCAGCTTTTTTTTGTCAGCCTTTCGGGGGACCTCCTTTCCTAAAGGACTGTCCTTTAGAGACAGACAGCCCAATTCTCGAGGCTCCTCTGCCAGGGGGAGATCCTCGTTTGCAGCTAGGCGCTAGGCCTCCATGTCCCAGGAGAAGCCTGCGTCATGACGACCACCCTGTTCTGCAGGGGGCGCCAGTGGGGGAACGTCTGTCTTTGTTTCAGGAACAGTGGGCAGCGTCCTCCCAAGATTCTTGGATTCAGGGTATTATATCAGAGGGGTACAGGATAGACCTGTTGGGTCCCGCTTCACATCGTTTCTCCCAAACTCCGCTACCCCGAGATCTATCAAGAAGGCAGGCTATACAGGATTGGGTCGCCTCTCTTCTTTTTCAAAAAGTTATCCGCAGGGTTCCAGATTACCAGAAAGGGCAAGGGTTTTATTCAAACCTGTTTCTTGTCAAGAAGCCGGACAGCTCCTTTCGCCCCATCCTAAATTTAAAGGGCCTCAATGTGCACTCAAGGGTGGACAAATTTCGTATGGAATCCCTGAGGTCTGTGATAAACGGCTTAGAGAAGGATCGGTTTATGGCATTCATAGTCATAAAGGACGTATGCTTCCATATTCCCATATGGATTCACCATCAATCTCTTCTAAGATTCTCGGTGGGATCCTTCCACTATCGGTTTCGGGCCCTCCCCTTCGGCCTCTCAACAGTGCCAAGGGTTTTTCACGAAGGTCAAGTCAGTTATGGCAGCATGTCTTCACCTTCAGGGAGTTCAGGTCGTGCCTTATTAGGACGATCTGCTCATCAGATCCTCTTCCGTAGATGGCTTACGTCATCTCTTGTCCCTCACCTTGGTGGTCCTCGAGGGCCACGGATGGCAGATCGATTTAAAGAAATCCCAGATGGTTCCGTGTCAACGCATGCTTTTTCTAGGCCTCATCATGGACACCAGCCAGAAAAAGGGTTTCCTGCCTGTCGAGAAGGTTGCTTCAATTCAGAGCATAACAACTCAGGTCTTGTCTTCCCTCAGCCCATCAATGCACTTGTGCATGCGGCTGCTGGGAAAGACGGTGGCCTCCTTCGAGACCATCCCCTTTGGTCGAGCCCATTCTCGTTGTTCCAGTGGGATCTGTTGACAAGAGGGTCAGGATCCCACCTTCGCTTAGATCTCCAGAGGATCTCTCTATCCCAGAGGACGAGACATTCACTCCAGTGGTGGCTGATTCGGGATCCCATGATGGTGGACAGGTCTTTCGCTCCATGGTCACGGATCATAGCCACGACAGACGCCAGCCTGAAAGGTTGGGGGCGGTGATCCTACATCTCTGGCTCCAGGGTTTTTGGTCGGTTCAGGAGTCGACCCTTCAATAAACGTGCTGGAATTGAAGGCTATTCTTTTAGCCCTTCGGGGGGGCCCAGTCCCTCCTCCAGGACCACCCGTCCGTCCAACAAAGCCTTGCCTTTGACATATGTCAACAGACAGGGAGGAATTAGGAGTGTAGCTGCAATGAAGATTGCAATTTAAATCTTGATTTGGGCAGAACTATATGTTCCAGCAATATCGGCAGTATTCATTCCAGGAATAAGATATTGGAAGGCCGACTACTTAAGTCGAAATCAGATGATGCCAGAAGAAGTGGTCAATCCATCCAGAAGTGTTCCAGTCTCTGGCTCAGAGGTGGGGTCTTCCGGATATAGATCTCATGGCCTTCAGACACAACATTTCGCTCAGGGGCAAGGGACCCCTTTAGCGGTGGCAGTGGACGTTATGACGATGTCATGGGACTTCAGGTTGGGATACCTGTTGCCTCCGATTACCATGCTTCCTCATGTGCTCAGACGAGTAAAACAAGGAGGTCTGCCAGTAATTCTATAGCTCCCTCATGGCCGCGCCGAGTCTGGTACGTGGACATATACTCTATGGCAGAAGGACCGGGGTTTCGTCTTCAATCTCGAGTCGACCTCCTTCTGCAGGGTCTCTTCTGTTGCCAGAATTACCTCAGATCAGTTAACGGCATGGCTGTTGAAGCCAGCCTCTGGAGGGCTAGAGGTTGTTTCCTCCAATGTGGTGGACACTATGATGCGAGCCAAAAAAAAAAAGCCAGTCTCAGCTCGCATCTATCACCGGATTTGGAAAACCTATATCAGATGGTGTAAAAATAGGACATGTCACACGTCCTCTTTTCGTCTCCCTAGTTATTGGCTTTTCTTCTGATGGCCTGGAAGCAGGGTTTCGTTTAGCTTCCCTAGAAGTTCAGGTATCGGCAATTTCAGTCTTTTTTCACCTGACATTAGCGGTTTTGCCAGATATTAGGATTTTCTTCTAGGGAGTCTTGCATATTTAGCCTCCCTATATTCCACCTACAGCACAGTGGGATCTCAATCTGGTGCTGGATATGCTTAAAAGGGCCTCCCTTTGAGCCTTTACTTGTGGCAGATTGAAATGGTTGACCTGGAAGGTCCTATTTCTTTTGGCTATTGCATCTGCACGTAGGCTTTCAAAATAGGAGCTCTGTCCTGTTGGGAACCATATCTGGTTTTGCACGAGGACAGAGCGGTGTTGAGAACCCTCTCTTCTCTCTCTTCTTTCGTTCCTAAAGTCGTTTCGGTTTTCCATCTGAATCAAGAAATTGTAGTCCCGGTCTTCTAATCTACTTTCCATTCGGATCAACAGTCTATGGAAAAGTTAGATGTGGTTAGGGCTCTCCGCATTTATGTCAAAAGAACTTCTCAGATTAGACGTACTGATTCTCTGTTTGTTCTTTATGATGCTAATAAGAGGCTGGACAGCCTCAAAACAGTCCATTGCAAGATGGATTACGGATACTATTAGGCAAACTTACATAAGGCTAGCCGTCCGGTGCCAGAGAGACCTGGTCCTCTGTCTACACCTTTACAAAATTTTACCAGTTTAACGTATTTGCATCCGCCGATGAAAATTTCGCTCGTAATGCTTTGCGAGCGGGATTTTCAGAGTAGTCCCACCCTTAGGGGGCTGCTTTAGAACGTCCCCATGGTAAGCAGTGTCCCCCAGACTGGATGAAAGAGAAAAGAGGATTTATGTACTTACGTTAAATCCGTTTCTCTGATTCCGTCTGGGGGACACTGCGACCCCTCCCTTCTGTTTTTCCTCTGTGTGCTCTTGTTTGACTGCCCTTTTTTCTCCTTGGGCTTTTTAATTAACTGACAGGAAGAGGCAGGGGGATTGTAGAGGGGAGGGATCTGTCGGCAGCACTAAAAGTTAACTAGTTAGGTGCCAACTCCTCAAGCTCCCCTCCACAACCCATGGTAAGCAGTGTCCCCCAGACGGAATCAGAGAAACGGATTTAACGTAAGTTCATAAATCCTCTTTTTACCCCCCCCCCCCCCTCCCTCACTTTGTAGGCTGACGGTGATCATTGATGCATTCCTTTCTTCTGTGTATTGTAAGGTTGTGTTTCTGGAGTAAAAGGCTTCAGATTTGCCAGTTATCTTCAGAAACCTGCTGGAGTCAAGTCAATGGGCTGTGATAATTTTAAAACTACAATTTTTTTTCTTTACATTTTTGTTGTGTGTTTTGTTTTAAAGTAAACTAAAGATAAACACACGCAGGGGTAGCAACAGTGTCATAAAATGAAAAGTACAATATTTAAGCATAGTCTAAATCAGACACTACATTAGAAGTTAAATATGCAATGTAAGAAACAATAAACCTCTTAATACATTTTATATTAAGTGTCCTCAGTTACTAGAAGTGGTCATCATCATTTCAAAATAAGCATTCAGACCTATAATATCCGAATATTAAAATAGTAGTGGATAGGTGTCTGTCCAGTGTGCAGTATCTAAGAGACCTCTCTGCAACATAAGTAGAAATTCTCAAGTACCAAATTTTCTCATATCTTAGTCAAATTACAGCTAGCATAAATAAACTGTTCGTGTCCTACGGTGTCATTTACAAGATCAATCCAATTCTTTAGAATAAGGCCGTCCGAAGATCACCTTCGCCAACATAAACAGGGTAGTGACAAGTAACCTAGTAAGTCTATGCATGTTCTTATCCAGACCTAGGCCAAATAAACATAATCTTGGATTAAAGGAGGGTATAACCACATCTAAAAGCTGTAAATTTTCTACTGTACCAGTACAGTTGCAGTTTCCTCAAAATTCAGGCAATTATCAAATGTTCTTTTTTTCATAGGCTGCCTCTCGTAGCTAACTTCCGGCTAAGGTAAGTAACTATGATCCTCACCTTTTCTTGTGTCTCTGGACCACGGCTGCTCCACTGCCATAACTGCAAATCATCATGAGAAGTCCGTGCCTACCACAACAGACTTGGCAAGGGAATCCTTCATGGAGTCAGTTTTACAGTGCAGAAGTGTTTCCGGCTGGTCAAATCAGTCAAAAATTTCTCCAAAAGAATATAGTGAGGAATAATATTGTGATATCCTTGGTTCCCAGAGAGGCTAGTACTTGTTTCTGGAACTGTGGGGGGTAGACATGGTGTAACTGTTTACACTTTGGCAAGTTCAGATCGCCATTGCTACCATCGTATCCTGTGTCCCAAGTACCTCAACCATGGCAATCTGTCATTTGCTTGGTTATGGGGTAAGCCCAGCATCCTTAATATGGTATAGAACTAGATGCAAATTTCGCTATATAAATGTTCCTGCCAAGGGTTACTGTACAGACTTTGTTTTTCTTTTTTAAATTCAGATAAGCCTGTCCAAAATTCTGCATGGCATGCAGGAGGCGGTTCACCAGTTGTTCAAAGGTGGCTGTGGTGTTTTTCATCTTAAAAGTTATCACTGTTAACTGATGAAGTGATAAATGCATACCACCCTCTCCCTTGAGCCTTCTAGGTCCAGGGGAATCTGCAGGTAAGGTTGAGGGTCTAAGATAAATGGGGTGGGGATAACTGTTCATCCACTTAGCTTATGGGATATGCATCAATTGTGTTGACGTTACAAAGTGGACTTAAGTCAGTGAGCACCATCTAAAAGGGTTCTTCTTTGGTGAGAGTTGTAACAAAATTAACCTTGACCTCAATTCAAGGTAACTTGGTTCATTGGGAATGTCCTGCTAAATTTCCCCCATTGCCATATGCATGGTAAACTTTCAGCCTTCATAATAAAACATACTCTTAAGAGCAATTGGTATATCCCAAACTGCACCATGGCAGGATGGTTTCAGCCACTCTCATATGTGGCAGCTACCGTGAAAGTGGAGGAGAAACCCAACAACTTTTTCATGGGTCAAGTAGCTGTCAAGTGCTGTTTTAAATTACAATGGAAGCAAACAGACAGTCATTTATGGTGGTTCACTAAAGTGGGCTGCCACATGACCAGGTACCGTTTCAGTGGGTTTCACTGGAAGATGGCTATTACACTCTTTATTTCTCTTGGCCCCTGGTATTAGTATTTTGTCCACAACCCAGGTGTCCTCTGATGTAACGGGGTGTCTGTACATTACCCTGTTCCCTCAAAGTTGTCCTAAATGTTCTGAAGTTTGTAACCCAGTGCCTCACATTTAGCAGTCAGCCATGTAGCTTAAGTCCAAGTTCCATGTGGGTATCATAATGATAACAGGGTAGAGCAGAAAGAGTTCCAGTATGCCTCAAGAGTGACCAAAAAATGTAACAAGATTTGTTAAACAGTCTCACCTGCTGAGCAGAAGATAGAGCTTGAAAGTAGCAATAGTACATGAAGCTATTAAGAGGATTTGCAACACTGGCTTCACATGATAGCTGTCGAAAACCGTTCACAGTGATTGCTAAAAGCACCTAAATTTCTGTAATCGGCACTCTGCTAAGAACGGCTATCTTGCTAGTCGCCTCATCTGGACTACTGCACAGATTTCTTTACTTTGCAATCAACCCCCATTGGTTGTGGACTGGGCTATTGAATAACTATAAAGGGCTCCTATTCAACACACTGACATATCCTGTTGGTATTATGCGAGGGAGGGCAGTGGTCTGCCCCATTAGGCACCGATGCTTCGAATCCTGACAACCGGTATGACTCAAAAATTCTGATTGCACTAATTTCTATTATATGTATATTCTAATGGTGTTTAAAGCATATAGGTTAAGCGCTGACAACTGTCTTTTTTGTTTTGTGTGCGTTTGTATGGGGGTGTGTGTGTCTGTGTGAGATTATATATATATATATATATATATATATATATATATATATATATATATAATTTTGCAGACTTAATATAATGAAGACAGCACATGTCCGATTAGACTCCTCCAGGCCTGCTCTACATTCCTATACCGGGAAATGGCAGAGCTTCAAATTGACGTCACTTCTAATGCAGTTATATTTTCGTTTTAAAGCAGCAATGCCAGGATCCTAACCTTTAAATTAGTTTATCCAGGCGGCGGGTCCTGGCACTTTAAAACGAAAATATAACTGCATTAGAAGTGACGTCAATTTGAAGCGCCGCCATTTCATGGTATAGGAATGTATAGCAGCCGTGCTGGAGTGTTATGTGCTCTGTCTTCATTGTAGTAAGTCTGCATTCTATATATATATATCAGAATTAGTGCAATGGAATTATTTTGTCGTTACACCAGTTTTTGGGATTCTAAGCACTGGTATAATGACTACCAAGGAGTGATCAGACCATTTTGGAGAGTTACGTTTCAGAATGTCCTTGTAGTCTTTTCCTGTCCCTGAAGTGCCTTTGGATCCCTGCACTCCACCAGAATCCATAATCTCCAGCATGTGTGGCCAACAATGATCACCCCTGATCTGTGCCTGACACAATCCTATTAGGCACCTCTGGGTTCTCATGATTCAGGGAGAGTGGAGTACCTTTTGGGGTCACCTTCTCCCCCTATTCGGTGAAGGTGACCCCAAAGGTACTCCAGTTAACCTTTGTCTTCCTACTGCGTGGACTCTTCAGAATATGTAGTTGTTTCGAGTAAATAACAGGAGTCCCCAATTGACATACAATAGGGCTTAATTCATCAAGTTGACATTAATTTGGGAGGTTAAACCTTTAGGATCTTTAACCTAAAACCATGGGTGAGCTTGGCCTGGGGATTACAGTTCTAGGTAGCTGACCACTATTGCTCGAAATCCTTTAGTACATAAGGTCTGCGATTAGCATTTATAGGAAGCTGTTCACTATAACTATGCATTACATAAATCCCAAGTGACCGTATTCTATTAGATGACAGGGTACCAGTGCACTTTTTTCCCTGTGGGCTTAACTTTTATTAACAGTGCTGGGTACCTGGCTCTTGTCAAACACAGGTAAAGAGTGGTATTACGCTATTGTGAGAGATATACATTTTATGAACTTCTTAAAGTAATGCATTTTGTATAATTACTGTTGAAAGAAGAATAGTCTGCAGCTTGCAGAATATTCTCCATGAACTTTGCCTCACATTCATTTCTTTTTCGCCAACATGTCTCTTCTCAAGAATGTGCACATCCAGCAGCTTTGGTACCAGGAGCCACCGACCCCCACTTGAGGCCTACGTGACTGTGATAAGACATCTGCTTTACATCATGCCCACAAACTGCTGACATGGACAAGTTGCCTTGAGAAACCTTGCATTCCTTATCTCTCTTTTTCTGTGAAACTATGTATAAATAAAGCTACTCTGACTTAGGGCTGGTCAGAACCAGATACATTTTCAGCCTAACATCTGAAGTTGTCTGTTTTCTCTATCGATCGATACCCACAAGGTATAGCAGCCGGAGTTCAGGAGAAAGGACCCGTTTAGGTCATCTCTGACAGTTTCAGTGGGGGCTCGTCCGGGATCTCCAATACATCAGACCTCCCGACAATGGGGTTCTCCCTTTCCAGACAGACAGACGTTAATCCAGCGCTGGTGAGCAAAAAGCTTTATTTTTGCTCTTAGAGCTGTCTCTGTGGAGGGGGAATTATCCCAGCTCGAGGGTACTGCAGTCTGATTGACGGAGATCCCTGAACTCTGGCAACAGATACTATTAAGAGTATCAAGGTACTTGTGTGTAATCTGTCTTGTATTGTTACATGTATTGATATATTGTCTTCTCTATGCCATACACCTGATACATATATGCACATGAATAACACCACAGAACTCAGTCAGATCACACAGTTGACCCTGCAAATAATCTTGATTGTATACGTGATTGTGTTTTTTTGATGGATTTTAATGAAAGTAGTCAGGAACATTCAGAAAGGCAGACCCGCTGCAACCTTGTTGTAAAGCAAGACAGGAACAAATAAAAGTTTTCTCATTCAAAATATATTGGACCATAAGGTAATCCCAGTATGGGAAATAAAGGGTTCAAGACAGGAGAGAAATCCGAAAAGTACGGGGATCTAGACCCCATAGAGTATATGTGAAAGCATAAAGGCAAGGATTTCACAAAAGGGATGAGAAAACTGTTCAAAGCCGCAGGGGTGTCTGAGAACGGTACATTAAAAGTTCCATTTTTGAAACAACTAATTAAAGACAATGAGAAAGCACTGAAAGAAAAAGGTTATTTTGACAGATGTGTTGCATGGTGTAAAATGTCAGAAGAATTAGAGAATGACAATGATTGCTGTGATATGTTACAGTTAACAAATTTAAGTGACACTGATGAAATAGAAAATGTATCACAAGCTAAATGATATAATGACTAAAACAATGAATCAAGTAGGTTGTGTACTAAAAATGTATGTTTAAATGCTGCGCAGCTGAAGAGTGAGATGTGCCCCTCCCTTATTCTGTGTAAAAGATTTCAGTGTGTTGAGATAAGAAGCACTGTGTTTTTTTGTTATCTGACAATGTATGTAACATTGATAAAATGGTTCTTCCAAGTATGTTTCTATTTTTCAATAGGAAAAATATGTCCTGAGTGCTGATTGATATTAGCATGTTGAAGCTAATGTGTATTTAGTCTAATGCTGGGACTTGTAGTTCCACAGCAGTAGGCTGGAAGATAGCAGTTAAGTTTTCTTTCTCTGTATGTGAGTTTTATCTCCGTCTTACTGTGTGTGAGGGAGATCCGTGTTTGTCTGTCTTGACCGTTTTACAAGAGACATGTTTCAAGGTTGAAAAAGCTGTACAGTTGTAAATGTAATGTTTTTGAAGAGATGCAAAAGAAGTTTTAAAGTCTTTGGTCCGTCACAAGACTGTAAATAATGTACATTATCACTATTACTGGCGTCAGAACAAAGTTGGCTGGGGCCCAACAAGCCGTTTCTATATTTGAACAAAGTAATTTTTATTTATTTTTATTTTTTTTTGAGAAAAATAGCTTTCTCTTTAATGAAGTTGAGAATTGTGGGAGTGAGCTTTACATGGAGAGATATTACAAGCTGTTTTTATCTGTGTAAAATGGCGCTGATAAATGTTCTCAGAAATCAGGAGGGTTTGTTATGCCCATAAAGAATTGTTACGAGATAAAATGTTGTCTGTGAGCGAGAATTGTGAATATATATTTGTACTGTAAACATGGAAATCACAGAATCTGGAAATATGTGTGAATATTTGGTTTACAAAGAGATGATGAGAAAGGAGTGGCTTTGAACACTCGCCCAGGTCTCGTCACTTTGACATTCCCTGTTTGTGATATTGGGGACTGCCTCTTTGAGGAAATCAGTTTTTCATTGCATGGAACGCATAGCGTTACAGTTAAAGCTACAAAGAGAAACTTTTAAGCAAGTGTCGTATTAGCAGCTGTTCAACGTGAATTAATAACAGTTACTGTAATTCCTAGTGAATAAATGTTAATCTTTATGCAAAAGTTTTTTTTTCTTCACAGATCTCCAGCAAAAAAGACCATTTAGGCAATCCAGATTGCATTGATCCAACTTCCAATGAATAGAAGTTGCAATATGTTTTGGTCAACAGCTGAACAAAAAGCCGCTTTTGAGCTGATCAAAGATTTAATCACAAGCGCCCCAGCCCTTGGGCTACCTAACTATGAACTACCGTTTAACTTGTTCTGCCATGAACAAGAAGGGCACGCTCATGGCGTACTAACACAAGAGCATGGGAGCAGACAAAGACCATTGGGGTACTACTCCCAGAAGCTAGATTCTGTCATAGTGGGAGCCCCAACATGTATAAAAGCAGTAGCAGCAGCCGCTTTATTGCTACAAAAAGTTGCAGACATAGTGCTGAATTACCCTCTCACCATTCAGGTACCACACTCAGTCATGGAAATACTGAATCAAGCCAGAACAAAACACATCTCAGTGGCTGGATTAACTAAATATGAAGTAGCACCACTGACACCCTCAAACGTTACACTAAAAAGATGCACAGTTTTAAATCCAGCAACATTGTTCCCAAGTTGCATGGATATAAAAGAGGGGAGTAACAGTATAGATGCTGCAGACACAGACAGTAACACTATAGACGCTGCAAACACAGACAGTATAGAAAGTGATGCTGAAGACACAGACAATATAGAGAGTGTTGAGGCTGTGACAAAGCAGGAAACACAACTAAAAAATTTTCTCTGTGATCATGACTGTCTAGCCTTAATGGATCTGGAAACTAAACCTCCCGGGGATGTTAAAGAGACATCTCTTAGCAACCCTGATTTACTCCTGTTTGTAGATGGGTACAGGTACTATGAGGAGGGCTCTCCCAAAACAGGTTATGCAGTTACAACAGAAACAGACATTGTACTCCAGCAACCCCTCCCACCAAGTCAATCTGCACAGCAAGCTGAATTAGAAGCACTTATAAGTGTATGTCAGTATGCAGAAGGGAGAACAGCTTACATTTACACTCACTCCAGATATGCCTTTGCCGTTGCATATGACTATCAAAGTATTTGGGAGAACAGACACTTTATGGCCTCTAAACCCATTAAAAAGGCAGAAATCATTTTGAGGTTGTTTGCTGCATTAGAACTGCCCAAGGAAGTGGCAGTCATAAAGGTAAAAGCACACACCAGAGAGCAGACTATGGAAGTAAGAGGGAACAGACTAGCAGACCAGGCTGCAAAAGCTGCAGCAGACTTACCGCTAGTACAACACTATTTAGTGTCCACAACACCCCCCACCCTCCCTATAGATCTGGAAATGCTAAAAATCCTCCAAAAGCAAGAAGCAGTATCTGAAAGAGAGGAGTGGAAAAAGAGGGGGGTGGAACACATAGAGGGCATATGGGCCACAACAGACAGACACTGTCTCCCTAGAGTCCTTTTTCCTACACTGGCTGCTCTAGTGCATGGGCCTTCTCATGTTTCAAAAGACGCAATAATTAACTCTGTATTCAGACATGGATCGCGCCAGGCTTCAGCACAGCTGCCAGTAATCTGGTAAAGGCCTGCGCCATCTGTAACACACACAACCCTGGTCACACAGTAACAGTACCTCCCAGGGTGACACCTAAACCCCTCTACCCCTTTCAGCGCATACAGATAGATTACATTCAGCTACCCAAATGTGGAATATATGAATATGTCCTAGTAGCTACTGATCTATTCTCCAGTCTCTTCGGAAGCGTGGGGGATATCCAAAGCCACAGCAAAAAACACAGCCAAGAAGCTGCTATCTGAGGTAGTATGTAGATACGGGGTTCCAGAGGTGATTGAATCAGACAGAGGTACTACTTTTACAGGAGAAGTGATGACATCTATCATGTCAGATTTGGGAATTGCTCAAGCATTCCATACCCCCTACCACCCACAGAGTAGTGGCAAGGTAGAAAGGCTAAATGGCACTCTCAAGCTCAAAATACAGAAAGTCATGAAAAGCACAGGGATGCCCTGGCTGCAATGCCTTCCCCTCGCCCTATATTCAGTCAGGACAACACCTAATAAGAAACACAGGCTGAGCCCCTATGAAATACTGTTTGGGGGGCCGCCAAAGACAGGGTGTTATTTTCCACAATCTTTAGTGAAACACCAAGGTGAACTGACTAGTTATGTGAAAGAACTACAGAAGTCCCTCACTAACATACATTCTTGAGTTTTCTCTTCAATCCCAGATCCAGAGGATTGCACTGGAACACATGCCCTGGTGCCAGGAGATTACGTCTTCGTAAAAAGACACGTGAGGAGGTCTCTGGAACCACGATTTGAGGGGCCATATCAAGTTCTGTTGACTACACCCACTTCTGTGAAACTTGAAGGAAAGGATCCTTGGATCCACGCCAGTCACTGCAAAAAGGCTACGGTGACCCAGGAAAAACCATGAAGGGGAGTAAGGTCCTTTAAAAAATTGTTCTTTTTCTATGTTTTCCTACAGCCTTTTCTAATTTAGAAGAGCCAGAGAATGTTATAGCACACTTGCACAACGCCATCAGTCAAATAACCAATACCAGCAACTGCTGGGTATGTTCTCGTACTCCTACCATCAGTAAAAATATAGCCCTGGTTCCCATACCTTTGAGTAGTGAAGAGCTGACTAAAATGAGAGAGGGAAACTTCTCATGTGGACGCATGGTCAGCCACAAGTATAAAACCACCAGATACCCAGTAGTAAAACTAAACACGAATGGAGTCAGACCAAAATATTGTTTCAATAAGGGAATAGAATCCAATAGGGCTATAAATGAGTCAATATGGACCCCATATGGCCAAATACGCATTAGGTACCAAAATAAGAGTTTCCCTTTAGGGTCCGTCCCTAAGTCACGCTGTCAGGTTATAGTAAATTTCACCCAACCTTATTTATCACACTGTAATTCTAAATGCAGCCAAACAGAGAAGAAGTTATAGACAGGTACATGACAGAAGCCAAAGAAATGAAGGAGAATTTCAGGAAAGAGAATTTTGACCCTGATACGGTTAATGATGGCTGGTGGACATCAGCCTTCTCATGGTTAAATCCTAGCAATTGGGGCAAAGGTATTTTCGCATGGATTTCAGGCATTTTAATATGGATAGCTAAGATATTCGCTTTATTGTTGTTGCTATATGTCATTTTTAAACTAAGCTTATGTTTTTTCCAATGCTGTTTGAAAAGGTGCAAAAATGATCTCACGCTGAATAAAAAGTCTTTTAAAAGACATGTAAAGCCCAAACTGGTATCAGAGGTTTATCTTGTCCTCTCTGAGCTTTAAGGCTCTTTTGTACTCTCCCCCCCTCAGTCTTTCCCATTTTCTTTTTTATTATTTTTAAGAATTAGGTGTACATGAACCATAGACCTGATTGAATGTATCTTTACCATCCTCTAAGGGCCTATTAGAGGTTCCATTGAATTGAATGAAGTAGGTCGGGTGCAGGAGTGCTTCATGCACACCAAAAGGATAGGCAGGGTAATTATAAAAATGATAAAAAGAGGGGTTTATGTGAGAGATATACATTTTATGAACTTCTTAAAGTAATGCATTTTGTATAATTACTGTTGAAAGAAGAATAGTCTGCAGCTTGCAGAATATTCTCCATGAACTTTGCCTCACATTCATTTCTTTTTCGCCAACATGTCTCTTCTCAAGAATGTGCACATCCAGCAGCTTTGGTACCAGGAGCCACCGACCCCCACTTGAGGCCTACGTGACTGTGATAAGACATCTGCTTTACATCATGCCCACAAACTGCTGACATGGACAAGTTGCCTTGAGAAACCTTGCATTCCTTATCTCTCTTTTTCTGTGAAACTATGTATAAATAAAGCTACTCTGACTTAGGGCTGGTCAGAACCAGATACATTTTCAGCCTAACATCTGAAGTTGTCTGTTTTCTCTATCGATCGATACCCACAAGGTATAGCAGCCGGAGTTCAGGAGAAAGGACCCGTTTAGGTCATCTCTGACACTATCTATCTATACTACAACTTCATGTAGTGTTTATTAATCTTAACCAGCAGAATTCTGAGAAGGAACAGAAAGACAGAGCTTCATCAGGGTCGCCTGCCCATGACCTTGATGTGGCAGAACAGGAGATAAACCATCGCGAGTATTCCTATGTGAAAATGAGAGAATATAGCAAGATCTGTGTAAAGAAAGCATGAGTGGTTAAACCCTTTTTGGGCATAGTTTTCTGTAATACATGATTTTGTACTATAAAGACACAAGCTTCTAACTAATAAATTAGAGCAAATTGTACATGCAGAACTTGCTGTGTATTTAATTCTCTCCAGCTGATGAGCTCATAACTGATAAACTGACACAGGTGAACAATCTGATTTAGATTCGACACTATGAAGTTGAACCGTGTCAAAGATAGAACATACTCATCTTTGCATAAATATAATTTTTACTGAGTTTACAGATATTTCAGGTTTCTCTGGTCTGGATATATCCTGATGGGTGTCTGGGCCTCTTTATGGAGAAGTCACTATTCTTTGAGTGCCAAGATGATTATTAATAACTCTCTGCCTACTAAATTTCAGGTGATGTAGGCAATGCATTTGCTCCATGCTTTGTAGAAGGGATGACCTCCACACACAAATCTCATATTATCTAATTTATGTGTGTGTACTAATTAAAACAGTACAAAGAAAAACAAAACAAAACATTGTTTTGTCGTTTGTCACATAAAACCTTGCTGTCTGTTTCACAGCTATGTCCGCCCTGTTGTGAAAGTCATGTATAGTCAGTCGTGTGTAAGTGTTAACTAACAGCTACTTCAGTTGGTAACTGTCACAAGGCCTCCATGTAATGTGAGTTCTACTTATTGTCATAAAAAGTTCTTCAGTCGCCTCAGCGTCGCCCGCCCTATACTAGAAAAATACCGAAGACCAATGTATATTAATTGATTTACCCTCTGCCAATTCACATGCAATTTTCATTTCTCATTTTCAGCTACTTGGTTAAGTGAGGAGGGCAAAGGGGTCCATTCCTTTAAAACTTTTTTCAATTATAACAATATCCAGTACATGTCTGTCTAACGGTGAAAAATATAAAAACATGACATTTTTACATTTTCTAGAGTTTCACTTATGTCAAGTCCTGTGGTAAAAATCCTACTCCAATGTTCTATACAGAGATGCATATCTGAATGTCTACCTAATCTACCTCCAGCGAGTCTCCTGTCTCTTTCCACCTTAGACAGGAGGCAAAAAGGCAGATACCACATGTAATCTATAAAACATGAATCATATTTCCACAACAAAACTCCTGCTTAAAATCAGCAGCTTCTATACACATAAAAACAAACCCCTAGCTACTTCCGTGACTATGTCAATGTAGTGTGTGTACCCCTGATTCTGTCCAATGTCACAAATGTCTTAGCCCCATGAGTGAGACCATGTTTACGTGTTTTTGTATCTCTTTACAAGAAAAGAATGAGATACTGACAGAGATGTAAAGACTGAAAAAATGGAAAAACAAAGAATAATAAAGACAAAAAGGATTTGCAGACAAACAGTAAAGTAGAAAAGCAGAGCAGGAGATTTTACAGCAAAATGACAGCTGGATTGGACATTATGGGAAAATGGTTCTACTGTTCCACTAATCCCCTTATCTATCCACTAAACTATGACCCCTCCCCATTCTTCTCAAATTTAACTGGGAGTTACATCACCCATCCAATTCAGTGTCGTCCATCGTTAGCTCGTATGGAACTCGGTATCTCATGATCACACTAACTATATACCTAGACTTCATGACTATAATGAAGAAGTTCAAAGTTAACCCTTTGTGACACATACTATGTATCTCCCATGTGTGTTCTCCTGAAATACATAAAACAACATTGGAGCTTAGTATGTGCACACTTAATTTTAAATAGTGACTCTCAGCCAAATAGATTATCATGAGCCACTGCAGTGCAAATAGAAGAAAGAGTGTTACAATGACCCATTGTTAATTTGTTTTTCAAGAAAATTTTTGTACTCTATCAATACACTTAATTACTAATTATATATATTTATTAGTCTGTCCTATCTACAGAAGAGGGGAACAAAGTCAGTTTCAAATAACAAAGAAAAACACAGCGACAGGAAATTAAACACATGACAACATAAAACAAACAGCAAAAACAAAAGACTAAAAAAAAAAAACAAAAAAAAACCTCAGTCTGCTTTCATTCCTTTGTGGCCAGGAAAAATTCCCTAGCAACAGCTATCCACAATCCTTTTATTGTTCTAAGGCTATATAGCTTCATTGCAGTCAGGGTCAATTAACTAAGACCATTTGTCTGGACACAATGGATATCTCTCACCTACTGTATAGCACATACATGTGAAACCTGATTTTTTTTTTTCTTTTCTTCTAGGATTCCTGAATCTAAGCCATTGCATAGGCATAACAAATTTCTTTTGTTACCGGTCTTTTTATCTATTGCAGGGTTTTTTCCTAAATTCAATCACACACACCATACACAAACACACAAAAAATATAAATTTAAGTTACTCTGCTTTAAACCTGAATATTTACACACTTAATACAGATTATCAGTTACATTTGCTATTTTTGTAATTTTTTTTTAAATTTTATTCGGTTTTATACTTCCTGCTTTGCACTCGCTTCTCTTCGCTTGGCAACGCCATTTTCTGCTATGCACGCTATCCTGCTTCCTGCTCCCTTTACAGGGGCAAACGCAGGATTTACAAAAAGGGGTTTCCATACCACACCGCCAGTGGGCGTGACCAGCATGCATGGGGGCGTGGCTATAATTTTAGAGAGTGTTTGGCTGCTCTCCAACTCTCCCTATCCCCATAATATACATGGGTAATGCTGTGTGCACTACTGTTGGGTGTATGCAGCTCTCTCTTTTCAAACAGAGCTGTGTGAAGCGGGGGCAGGGTCCAGCCACCTCATTTATACAGTAGCCCAGGCTTGGAGGGGGGTTTCCAGGCACTACGAACCCCCCCCCCCTCAGTTTGCCTATGCTTTACTATTGCCACAGTCAGCTTAATTCTCAATTTTCACAAATATTTTTATCACTAACCTTATTCAGTACCTTTTGATAAAAATATTACAAACCATTATGGGAAAAAGGTTTCACGCATTCATCGCTCACCTTCGCCCACTGATCACAGTATACCATTGTATACTTAATCTTACTGTATACTTACCTTACAATCTCTACTCACAAACAGACCCTATCGGGTCTACTTTGACCTGTACGTCTGTCATATCGGCCATCTCACACATTTGTTCAGCACCCATATGGAAACAGAATTTTCCAATGCTTTGCAGTGCAAAACTCCTGTGTGACATTTGTGGTAGCCGTGGACGTAATACACAAGCTGCATCCAGTCACCACTTCTCCACTGCGTATCACTAAGCAATACAAGCGACTGCCAGCGTACACTGTGAGGTCCCTAATGCAGGCACTTTCTACTGGACTGACAGAAATATCAACACTGCAATATTCTGCCTTTCCAGCACACCTGTTTAGTACTCTAGAACTGGGAGAACTGAGTATTGAAGAATATCAGCCTTTCCAGCAAATTTCCTCTCACCGTCTACAATTGGCAGAATTGTGCAGTACCTTCATTCCGGCGTCTATTTATATCCTGTTCTCTTTTCAAACAGAACCTTTGTCCTTGTCTCTTTTCAACAGTAAATCTATTATTATTATTATCATCATTTATTTGTTAGGCGCCACAAGGTTTCCGCAGCGCCGTACATAATACAAACAGGGAACCATACAGGGTGACATAGTACAGAGCAATAAACACAAAGTACAAATACTTCAGAACTCCGGGCAGACATATGAGCGAAGATGGAGTAGAAGAACAGGTATGGAGACAGGAGGGGAGAGGCGCCCTGCTCATACGAGCTCACATCCTAAGGGAGGGTGGACAAACAGGCACAGGAGGGAGCCATTAAAGTAAGGGAGAGAAAGGCGGGGCTGGTGGAGAGAGGGGAGAACGAGAGAAGGATGTTTGCGAAGGTGCAACAAGGTAAGGGTTAAGTAGATTGTTGGTAGGCTTTGAGGAACAGGTGAGTTTTGAGTGCCCGTTTGAAGGAGCACAGACTGGGTGAGAGACGGATGGAGCGAGGGAGGTCGTTCCAGTGGAGGGGAGCAGCTCGGGAGAAGTCTTGGATTCTGGAGTGGGAAGAGGTGATCAGAGTGGAGGAGAGGCGACGGTCATTGGCCGAGCGCAGGGAGCGGGCAGGGGTGTGAATGGTGAGGAGGTTGGAGATATAGGGGGCAGTAGACTTTATCTTCACAATCACACAATTCACACACACATACACCCTTGTTTTCTGCGCAGAAAAATGCTTTCCCAAATGGTTGTAATAACTTCTCAGAGGTTTTAACAATTCATTTCACTATAAAATACAAAAGGACTATCTATCAGCGTAAATGCTTAAACATGTGGTAACTCAGCAACACATATGCGTATGCTAAGAAAAACAAACCTCGTTTAAATCGCAAAATGACATGAAAAAGAAAGTTTTTTTCTTTCTTGTCCCTAAGTTCTTACTAGCACCCCATAGATTGCACAAAGTGGATATTCGGTTTAGCAACACTAGATGATATAAAGGCATAGAAATATTTGCGTTCTCACTTGTATATGACGTCCCACCCTTTGTTGGTAAACCGTTATCCGTCAGTTTTGCGAATCCTTGAGCAATGTAGCGCCTTTTTGAGCCCCCAAATTTTTAAAGTCATTTTATCGCTTACAAATAACCATTGTCCAATGCGATTGTTGTGGTTCCAACGCACAAAGATATTTAATTGCAAAATATAGCAGAAATTACAGCAAGCCACTTTTACACATTAAAGATGTTACAATAAAGCAGGAAAGTATAAAAACACTGAATACATTACATTTTCCTTAAAGTGCTTCACCCAGTCATGGTCGCATGCAGTCAGATCAGAGAGAGTGAGAACAATGGCCAGTATGCTTGTATATAGTATACAGATAACACTTAGTGAGGTCTTCATTGGTCCAGGGTTAATGATATTACAGTTCCCTGCTGGTTATAGGTCAGTTCATTTGATCCTTTCAAAGGGTGAGGGGCAACTTTCCCCAACTATTGTCCACGTGTTTTCACTCTGAATGACCAGTTCAAACTGACCCACACACAAAGTACTTTTGAGTATTATTCTCATATTGCTTGTATCTTGCAATTGCTAGATGCAATCGCTACTCTGTCCACACCTGCTTAATGCTGGTGAAATAAGCTTTAATATAAGACCAAACTCTTTACCTTTTAAAACACCTGAACCATAAATACCTTTACTATAGTATTATCTATGCATAAATAAACAATCTAATACATTTTACTAATAAATAAATTTTAGTTGGAACCTTAATAAATGTGTATTATTACAAATGTAAGTGCAAATGTGTGTGTTTATGTAAATGAAATTTAAATGAACCCATGCGATTGCATCATAACACGTGGCATATTAATTGCAATCACATGGTAAAACAATATTAATTAATTTGGTTTACTTCATCCAATTGACTTCAACAAGAGAAACACCAGAAACTCTCCATGCAGGGAGAAGGAGGAGCAGTTTTAAGCAGATTCATTGCTGAACATTACATGCTTTGAATGTCAGCGCAGTTTCAGTGTGTCGTTAGCAGCTTGAACATATCTGACTGCGCTATTTCTGCTTTCTGTTAAGAAAATTGACTACTTCTCCAGCTTCATAGTCTGACTGTTTAATGCTACGGTAATTTACTAACAAACGATAAACTATTTACTGTGTGTGCAACCTAAGAGACTTTAGAGGCAACAGAACTGTCACTAATTGTGGATGTGAGATCATACTTAATTAATCTTTGCTTGGACTCAGGAAGATTTTATCTTTTCTGCTTATAAAACACAGCTTAATCAAATCTGCTGTCCTTTTGAAGAAACTGGCAGATGAAGCTATGGTCATATACTGATAACTTCCTATGATATCTAAGAATTGGAATAGTTATATGGTGTACATAAGCGTTGTGCGCACATTGAGATTAAGGACACTAATTTTGAATCATAATTAAGCACATTTAACAAGTGCATCAGGTTCATATGACAACCCAGGTCTTTCTATCCAGTGATAAGTTGTTTGTGATGTTTTAAGGTTTTTTTTTTTTAAGGTGTATTTATTTACCAATAAAATGTTATAAAGTATCTGCAGTGTACACATTTGTTATGTGTTTTTTATATGCACTTTTGCATTTTGTCTTTGTATAGCCATTTTGTATTTTGGGGAGTCCCCCTTGGGAATAGTGCTATGGAACCACAGCCTATCAAGCGCCAGGTTTCTTTATTCTTTTACATCAACTTCAAGAACGGACTGTTTACTGGCTGCCTAATATATCCCACACCTTGACAGGTGCCATTGTGGTTTTAATATTGTGGCTGATTGGTGTATAAAGACATGCTTCAGGTAGTCACATATTAACAGCTTCAGAAGTTTATAACAACAAACTACATAGGGTTATCTATTACTATTCATCATTTCACACAAAATATTTTATTACTTTATATTTTGGGACTCTGTTAAGTGTGTACAAAGATTTATTTAAATTACAGCTGTTTAGAGAAGCATTGCGTGATCTAACCGACGTTTTAACAACTGTGTACACTTCACGGAATGGAAGTCCGCTCCCATTGAGTAGTGGAAGATTAGTACAGGCAAAGTGTATAGTTTCATGAGCTCTGCATCCCTATGGGTCCTTGCATGTAGGAAACCATAAGGAGTACCACGGCTGCTGTCCGCAACAGGATCATGGTTAAAAAATAACAGAAAAATCGACAGTGAATCCATGGTAATGGGCTACTTTCCTCTGTGTGTTTTGGTCCTCATTGCAAATATATATACAGGAACTTGGGATTGAATGCAAGCTTCACGGTTAGGAAAAAGGCACAGTGCTAAAAAGCAAAAGGGCTCTTCCCCAACACTCGTCCCAGTGGCACGAGTGTGAAAAATTGTTTTTTTTAATCAGGCACTACTAATACTAGTTAGGTCTGGCAGCATTCCCTGCTTAGATATTTTGGCACTTGTAGAACTATGTTAAGTTCTGTAGTGCCACATAAAAAAACTGCGGCTCAGGGAGCTGCGAGCTAAAATCCAGCGAGTAAACTACCGTATTAACGTTTTTTCTGTGCACAATTACAGATTTTCAGCATTTCCGCCGAGAATTGAATATGCCCCATAGAGGGGATCCTCTTCAGTCTTTCAGCTTTTAATCCATTAGGAAAGAATCTTAAAGACAACGCATGCTGCTCCTTGCAGAACCCCGTTGCGACTGACAATCTAAGAGGCTTGTCAGGAACTAATCAATAAAACGCACCTTTGTTTTTTTTGGTCAGAATGTGAAAAAGCCGCTATTTGGTAGCAATTAGACCCCACATGGGATCTAACCACAATGAACTACATTTATACATATTAGTACATTGATAAAATGTACCTGTGAACTGCACTGTATTAATGTAAAGTGTTAATTTAAAATAGACATGTCACCAGGTCCTAGAGCATTATTTTTTAGCTTCATTTCATAAAACAAAGCAAACTCTGCAATTATTATTTTTGTTTTTATTATTAATTTTTATTTATAGGGCACCACAAGGTGTCCGTGGCGCCGTACAGGGACAAAAAACGAATTACAATACAAGGTGAGACAGCACAGTACAGTAAACATAAAGCACAGTAACTCAGTAAGCTCAATGCACAGCTAGTGAGGGCGGGGGCAGCATCCGCAAATGACGGGGCCCAAAAGGAGGGCGCGGAAGACAGGGAGACCCCCAGAGGGGGGAGGAGGGTCCTCGAGGAGGAGGGCAAAGTAGCTGGAGAGCAGAGTTAGAAGTGGTGGAAACAGGAGGAGAGATGGCCCTGCTCAGAAGAGCGTACAATCTAAGGGGAGGGGTGGACAGACGGAGAAACGCAGGGGAGAGAGGGAGAGTAGAGGGACGGAGGCAGGGAAGGGGAAGGAAGGGGGAGAGGCAGAGGATAAGGTAGGTAGTTAAGTGGGAGACTGAAAGGCTTTAAGAAAAAGGTGGGTTTTAAAAGCCCGTTTGAAACTGGGCAGGTTAGGGGAAGTCCTGATGGAGGGAGGGAGCTTGTTCCAGTGGAGGGGGACAGCGCGGGCGAAGTCTTGGATACGTGCGTGGGAGGAGGTGATCAGGGGGGAAGATAGGCGACGGTCATTGGCGGATCGGAGAGGGCGGGATGGAGCGTGAATAGATAGGAGTGTGGAGATGTAGGGTGCAGTGGCGTTGGCGAGGGCCTTGTATGTAAGAGTGAGGGGCTTGAACAGAATTCTGTAGGGGAAGGGGAGCCAGTGGAGGGATTGGTAGAGGGGGGAGAAAGAAGAGGAGCGGCGAGAAAGCAAGATAAGCCTAGCGGCTGCGTTAAGTACAGATCGAAGGGGAGCGAGATGAGAGAGGGGGAGGCAATTTGCAATAAGCAAATTAAAAGTGTCCCCCCTCCAAATAGAGAGAACAGAGTATTTTATCAGGTAAGTTATGGTCTCTCTTGGATAGGCTTCCATCAGCCTGCCCAACAGTAAATTATGTTTTATATTATTACATAGTACACTTGGCACAATGTAGTAATACATATAAAATATCCCTAGATGACCTACTGATAGATCTGCCTTAACTGTTTGGTGGGAATTTAATACATTAATTTTGTTGTGTTCTTTTTATTTGCCACATGCTCCACTCCACACATTGACAAAGTTAATATTGCCGATATTAAGTCATCAGCAATCTTATTTTTAAAAACAAAAAACAAACACAATTAAATTAAATTAAAGTTGGTAGGTCTTCCAATTGTATTTTTTATAAACTGGTGTGTGGTGAATCACGTGACCCTCTACAAACCTCCCATGGAGCCAACTATTACTCCAGAGTGGACTGTGTGCAGAACTGTATTCTCACTTTTTAGCAGAACTAAATAGTGACCCTAGATATTTTTTTGTTTGTCTTCCCCAAAACTGACTATTAAAAGTAAACAAACAAAAAAACAAACAAATAAACTAGTAATATGGGACAGTTTCGTGATTAGCCTCAGATCCATAAGTGTACATATAGATAAATAATAATAAACGTGTAGGTGACTGGTAGTAGGCGGGCATAGCTGGTCTAGTGACTTAATACTGAATATACTGACACAGGCACTGCAATGAGTATAAGCAAAAGATGGAGCCGGCGGGACTAGATGAGAGGAGGGGATCCTGAATCCAGAGAGGTAAGAATGACGTCCTAGGCTGGGATGATGAGAATCTGTATAAGTGAGTGGGAGGAATCGGCTCTATACACTTCAGAGAGTGAATCGAGGAAATCGTTAGATTACAAAGTGAAGATATTTCTCTATTTCCCTCGTCTGTTAGCAGCCGAGTGTCCAGGACCGGCCAATGACGGTCTGAGTAGACCTCATGAATATGTCCGTCAACACGTTAATTATTCCAGTAAATTCGGTTCGTTTCAAATTCGACGCATCATTATGCAAACTCATAAACAATATGCATTGGATAAATATCCACCATGTTGTCCTTGGTCACGCTGACCAACGACGCATTTGATTCGTTTGTCTCTCTAGGCCAGATACTGTAGGATTGGAAAGAATGCCCGTCTGTTCCTCCTACACCCAATCTCTATGCGAATCCATTTCCTGCTGAATGAAGTACATCCTCTGTGTACTATAAGCCCGTGTCTGAGGGCGGGACAACTCATGGCAAATATTTATCCTATTGACTGCAAACCGGAATGTATTTCTACTTTTTAGTGCTTGCCTTTCAACAAGACATATATGTAATGTTACACAAATAGCTAATTAAAATTAAAGTAAATGTCATTAAAACATACCATTCTAAACAGAAAAAGTAGTATAGGCTGAATAAAAATATCCAAAATTAGGTCATAATAATGACTCCAATAGAAATCCTAAATATTTTCTGCGTATATCATCGGTGTAGGATAACCTCTTTCACAAACTAGTACAGTGATGGGTGACCTGATGCACTTCAGGGGGCACATGGTTCTGCCCTCTAACCTTCAAAAGGGCAGCATATTGACAGTAAGTTAAAATAAAACATTTATTAAAAAAAGACACCTATCCAGTGCCGTAACTAGCCATTTTAGTGCCCTGGGCGAGACAGGGAACTGGCGCCCCCCATCTAAGTGGGAGTGTCAATCATCAAGTGGGCGTGGTCAACCTACTGTGGGGGCGTGGCTAGCGCTTTACAAGTTCTAGACCACACTGAAACCCCCTCCCTCCCCATTCTTCTCGGTCTGGCTTTGTAAGGATCTTTATGTAATAAGCCTCCATAGAATCAAAGTACTTTAAATGCAGCTATCACATGCTAGCTGTATAAAAAAATTAATTGGTTATTGAAATAAAACTCACTGAAACAAATTAAAACATAAATGTAACGGTACCATCTGTATCACACTGCCCCTTCATCCCACTGTGCCCTCCATCACAGTTTCTCCTTTATCACACCGTGCCATGGAGCCATCTTTATCACATTGTGCCCCCTTATCACCATCACACGAAATTAATAAATATATATATATATATATATATATATATATATATACACACACACATACAATATAAAGAGCCTCCTAGTGTCCGCCATACAATACAGAGAACATTCCTGTGACCGCCATACTATACAGAGAGCATTCCTGTGACCGCCATACTATACAGAGAACATTCCTGTGACCGCCATACTATACAGAGAGCATTCCTGTGACCGCTATACTATACAGAGAGCATTCCTGTGACCGCCATACTATACAGAGAGCATTCCTGTGACCGCCATACTATACAGAGAGCATTCCTGTGACCTCCATACTATACAGAGCGCATTCCTGTGACCTCCATACTATACAGAGAGCATTCCTGTGACCTCCATACTATACAGAGAGCATTCCTGTGACCTCCATACTATACAGAGAGCATTCCTGTGACCTCCATACTATACAGAGAGTATTCCTGTGACCTCCATACTATACAGAGAGCATTCCTGTGACCGCCATACTATACAGAGAGCATTCCTGTGACCGCCATACTATACAGAGAGCATGCCTATAACCGCCACACAATACAGAGAGCATTCTTGTGACTGCGATACAGATAAATACCTCACCTGAAATTAATAGAGAATTAAAGTAAAAAGTCCCATCAATAAATTAAATTGACCCACCAGCACCCCACAAATAAAATAGTACCCATTAAATAATTAGCCCCCACCTAAACGTCACCATTAAATTAATAGCCTACCTCCCACCCATGTACTAAGACACCCAACCTCGCTACCCTCATATCACACATTATATTAATACATCCCCCCTTCCCTCACACATTATGGGAGCATACCCCCCCTTCCCTCATAAAGCATAGCAGCATCCCCCCCCTCCATAATAGCAGCTTCCATCCCCCCCTCCCTCCTTCCATAATGGCAGCTTCCATCCCCCCCTCCCTCCTTCCATAATGGCAGCTTACATCCCCCCCCTCCTTCCATAATAGCAGCTTACATCCCCCCCCTCCCTCCTTCCATAATGGCAGCTTACATCCCCCCCCTCCCTCCCTCCTTCCATAATGGCAGCTTACATCCCCCCCCCTCCCTCCCTCCTTCCATGATAGCAGCTTACATCCCCCCCCCTCCTTCCATAATGGCAGCTTACATCCCCCCCCTCCTTCCATAATGGCAGCTTACATCCCCCCCCTCCTTCCATAATGGCAGCTTACATCCTCCCTCCCTCCCTCCATAATAAGAACACACACCCCCCTTCCCCTGCTTTGAAGCTTACCTTCTTTATTCCTGACCAGCCGTCGCTGCCTGGCTCCTCTCTGCTTCTCTGCTCCTCTGCTGCCTAGCAACGTCATGACATCAGACGCTGAGGCAGAGGGCAGAGTGGTCTGAATGCTAGAGATTTCCGAGTTAGAAAAGCACCAGCATTCATGGAACTCAATCACCTCTACGTGTCAAATTGAAATGAATGGGAACTACTGCTTCCCTGTCACACAGCAATGATTACACTTAGAAAATGTTTAACCTCCCTTTTGCAACGTGAGGAGCATTCCTCCTTTACTTTCATTTGTCAGAATGAGAGGTATTCAGCCCTATGAGCGCTAGTACTTTTTTTAGCTGGAATAGCATTAGCTTTCAAAGCACATATCTAACGAAGGAAACATCTACCCCTTATTTATAAAATTAATACCTTCTAAGCAGGGTCAGTTTTTGTAGTGCTGTCAACACTGGAGTCAGACTCTGGTCTGTATGTATTTTGTTTTTTTTTCATAGAGAATGTATATTTTTTTTTAATTAGACTATGGGATTTATTGATCGGTCTGGAACCTTTACACGCAGTGTGGTAGGTGAGTGAATGTGGTGTCTGCATCCACAGGCCACTTGATATGTGGTATTCACTTTCCCATTCCTGGTGGATGAGTTATCACAACATTGTCCTGTGATTAGTACTCAGCAAAGGGCAGTCCCATCGCTGCTTGATGTACCACTAGATTGGGTTCAGGGGCAGTCTTTGTAGGCACCATTTTCCTTCTTTATTTGATTAGCCTGTCATCATCATCATCATTATCAACATTTATTTATATAGCGCCAGCAAATTCCATAGCGCTTTACAATTGGGATCAAATATTAATAAGACAATACTGGGTAATACAGACAGAGAGGTAAGAGAACGATGCTCGCAGCTTACAATCTATAGGCCTTTACTGCATGAGGTATAGTTGCTCCCTAAAGAGAGCTATTTACCAACTAGGGCCCTGTCTGTGTGGAGTTTGTTTTGTTTTGAGTCATTAAGGAGAGCAAGACAAAAAAAAGGAGTAATTTTGATCCTGGACAAACCATGTTATAATGCAAGGGATGCAAATTACTTTATTTTGTATGTAAGAATCAGACTGGCTCTTTTTCCATGTAGCACTTTTAAAGTTTGCACCTAGGCCCATACTTGCAAACTTTAAAAAACGAAGTACAAGTGCAGGGGGTGTGTGGTGTTGCAAATTGTGTCATCTTGGGCACTCTCCTCACAGTACAATGCAGCAATCGCATCATCGTACTGTAAGGGGTTGTATGACGCGGTTCGCAGAGAGAAAAACCTGCTCTCCCAGGGGATCTGGGAGAACTACCTGAACTTCGTGAGTCTCCCAGATATCTGGGAGAATAGGCAAAAGTATATCTGGGCCTTGGTAAAAAAAAAAAAATATTTACACATTTAATAGGATACAATTGGTGAGATCAGAGAAGAAAAATGATTTAGGAATAACTTCATTAAGGTAATGATGTGATTATATCTGCAATGTTCAACTTACAGTGAACTGTAGCCTCTTCGAGTTTACTATGTCCTATAGATGATTAGACTTTACTAGAGGCTATAGCAAACTCTGATTTTCCAGGATAGGAATTTAACCACTTCCTGCATTGGATGCCTGTGTGTGTTTTGTTTTTTTCCTTCCCTGCATTACCTTGTGAGTTGACAGGTTTACAGTTTGTGCAGACTGGGGGCTTTCATGATTACCTCCAGTGGTCGAAGTGGAGGTGTATACGGTAGTGTCCCATACTGCCACTTCTCCATCTGGTTTCATTGTAAAATGATAAAATTTCATTCACTTTCATTTCCATTACATGTTTCATGCCACCACTTCTAAATGTCCACCACGACCACTTATTTTCTCCCAAAGTGAGTGGTACTGTGCTGTGCTAGCTAATTGCAAACACAATTCTATGATAACAGTAATGGGTTTCCTCTGATATATTTTAGAAAGTGAGTTAACAGGTAAAAAACGAATTTGCACCGAACCTAAGCCCACTCTTTGAAGGGAGCAGGTTACAAACGCCTCACTACTAGCAATGTGCGCTCCATCAACCTTGCCGGTTGACTGCACAGTGGTCTCCTGCCATGTCAGGTTCTCTACTGAACCGAGGCCCGCCACCATATTACACATAAACAACCTGAACTAAAATGGTATACATCTCCCCAATAGAGACCTTCCTCTGTCAAATGCACCTCGTCAGGCCTGTAAAGGCCGGATTCTGAAATCTAATGATGGGGTGCTCTTTCCGAATACCACCCATCTCCCGGTGACATCGAGCCACCACCGAATTAACTTTCCTACGAGAACGGTCAACCATCCGCCCATCGGGAAAGGACCTCCACACCTGTCGTGGCACTATATCAGACCAGCATAGGAACAAACTAGCCTAGGAGGCATGCACCCACGTTAGGTCGGATTGAATACTCAGCATCATCTCCACCAATTTGGCATGGGCACCAAGGTGGGCAAACAAAATACAGGGCACCCCATGTCTGGCAATCTCTCTGGTCAGGAACCCCCTAAACCCTGGCCATCTCAACACCGCTGCCCTAACCAAGACACATCTACAGGGCACGGAAATGCAGAGGTATCACGAGCTGCGCGGTGCAAAGTGGCCCAATGCACATAGGAGTGGCCGGCAATCTAGATCTTCAGCGGAGTCCCCAGTACTGTAGGCATCAAACACAAGTCAACGTTAAACACCCTCATAGTGTTACAGGATTCCTGCAAACCATCAGGGAAACGAATCAAGGTAACGGGAAGAAAAGAAAGCGAGAGAAATAGAGGCGGAAATGCTAGTGACACAGGTGCAGGTAAAAACTGTCAAATCCTTGTGGTACAAATAGCCAATCAGGCGCACTTTAGAGGAAAAATTCCTTTGCGCCACTGCACCCAAGTGCAGCAAGCAACAAAGTTCTCTGTCAACCCAGATTGAGCATAGAAAACAGCAGCAAAATCAAGACTGAAGAACAGGCCTCACATACCGCCTATACGCAGCGGATTTCCTCCTGCCTAACTCCTAAATACACAACACCGAAGCTCCCTCCATTGCCGCAGACGTGGCCGCACCTATACTAAAGGAGTGTGTGCCAAACTGTGTGCAATCAAGACCGAGGGCTCCAAACGTGCTTCTAAAGACTACTGTGAACTGGTACCGTGTGAGGGGGGACCCGTTATGATGAACCAGCCACGGCAACGCATCTTGCGGCCGGACCTGTGCAAATTCAGTTACAACCCACACCAGGCTGATCTGACTTGGAGCGCTGCTCCTTACATGACAGTGAACCTGCAGCCAGGACCACGTGTTCAGCCAACAACCCATAGAGTGGAGCAGTCCACCCAGAGGCCACCAACTTGCTCATATGAATTGCACCAAAGAATAACATGGTAAAAACAGCGCCTAATAAACTACACTCAAAGGATTCCCTCCCCACACCAGCCAGTGCTCCCAGCAAGCCTTCCAGTATCGTAGGATTAATCAGCTGCGTGCCATCAGGAACGACGGGGTGCACTCGCGTCAAGCCGCGCAACGCCCTAGAGACTGTGACTGTGTAATTAGGAGAAAAAGGAGATACTCGCCATAGAGCGGGCATCGTCGACTTGGACTTACCAGCGTTATAGCCGGCCCACATAAACGCCAGCATCCGATTGCGTCAATCTCTACTACCACCAGGAACCGCATCCCGGAAAGCGAGCCACTCACACCAGGCTGACCTGGACTTATGCAAGGTGACCGGAGCCCGTGAAGATACAGCCAGGCCCTCGTACACCGGCTTCAGAATCTACTAGACATAAGCAGGAGAGGGAGAACAAGTGTTAGAGACTGAAACTTGGCCTAATTACTCCTTGACAAAGCATCTTGCAGACCGTTCTCCACACCAGGCACGTCTGGCACTAAAGATAACATCAGGCAGTGCTGCCGCTGAAGTAAGCTGATGACCAAATGGGGGGGGGGGGAAGAAGCACTCTGCCTATTAATCGTGTACAACACTCCAAAGTTGTCGCACCAGAACACAACCTGCTTATCCCAGAACCTTAGGGCCCGCAGTTTTACCACAACAATAATGGGAAACAGATCCGGGAGGACCAGGTTGGTCGTCCATCCGGAACTGATCCAATCATCGGGCCAAGGTACCATGCACCAGTCGCTAGCAAAATAGGCCCAAAACCAGACCGAACCTGCAGCATCCGTAAACAGTTGCAACTCCCGACTGGATATCGAGGGGACGGGCCATATATGCACCCCTTTAAAGTCCTGCAGGAACTTGCAGATCGCCTGAATCTCTATGCGACAGTGAGGATGTGTAAAATCAGAGGTAAAAAAATCTTATCCATCCGTATTACCCGAAGACCAAAATTGAACAGGCCAAAAGATAGATTGAGCCTTCTTCAAAAGTATCTTTGGGGACTTCTGCACCTCGGAAATAAGTACTTGCAATTTTGAAACCTTATCCGCAGGCAACTGGCACAAGCCAAGACGCGTGTCGATTTCAATCCCCAGGTAAGACAGCCGGGTGGGACCCTTTGTCTTATCATGTGCCACCGGCACCCCTAGGGAATAAATTAGTGCAACCAAGGAGATCAACGCATCCCCAGAATCAAGAACCACCTCAGGCTCATGACCAAGAAGCCGTTAAAGTAGTGGGCGAAATTGTGGTGCCTTGTACCAGCCACCACACGTCGGTGCAGAAAGGTGCTAAAACATTCAAAGACACTGCTTCCCATGGGAAGGCACTTGCCCACATAAAACACATCCCCCAACTTAAAGCCCATGAAAGGAAAGGATTCCGGGTTCAATGGGAGAGGCTGAAAAGCGGACTTGATATCCACCTTCGCTAACAAAGCCCCAGTCCTGAAACTGCGCACCAATTTGAGGGCAGATTAAAAAGACTGCTAGGACGCGAGGCAAAAACGTGCCGGAATGGCGCCATACACTGACACCCCAGGCGGAAATAAGTGTTGAATTAAACGGAACTTCCCCAGCGGCGGCTTATGCACCATACCAATAGGGAAAACCATCAAGTCCCACAACAGAGGCTCCTGAAATGGGCCACACATCTGCCCCAAAGCCACGTCCTTGACCACTTTCTCCAAAACCACTTTATATACACGGATTTTACATTTTTGACCACAGAGGTCCCCACAGACCCTTCAGTCAGCAAACAGAACCCCTGCAGAAAGCCAGAATGCAAAAAGTCAGCGTGTGACCATCAGGGGTATCTGGCCAGCCAATGGGCCAGGCTTGGAAAGTTGAGAGGGGTAATGGCTTTATAAAGTGCTAGGGGGTGCAGGGCTAATGTCCCCGCCCCCCCCCTCAAAGGGCTTGTCACAAGCCTTGGCCATGTCATGGGTGAACCTGTATGTCAGGTCACGCCCACATCGTCCTTTTTTAAATGCATAACATCACCCCCTCACTTAAAGAGCATGCCAGGCCTCCCCCGCCACAGAAGCTGCCAGTAAGCAGCTGCAGGGTCCCGACCTGGCCTTCCTAAGTGACTTTCAGTCAGATCTCTATGTCTTTGAACCCGAGCATAAGGCTCGGGTGCCCAATATACTTGACCCGGAACTCTTCATCGTATTCGAGCCAGGTCCCAGACCTGGGTGAGACATACATGTCGTGGATCATCTGGAGGTACTTGAGTACGTCCATATACTCCCCAGTGTGAGCTTCCAGGTAACAGGCCACAAAGAGATATGCACCACTTAACCAGTTGTGGTATGTCTTAAGACTGGCCTTGCCACCGCCCCCCTTCACTAGCACAGCATCCGCAGCCTTCTTAGCCTTCTTGGTGATAGTAAACATGTTCACATACCGTCCCTTGAATATCTTGTCCCTGACAGATGCGCAAACTCCGCTATAAATGGCAGCGCAGAACCTCTGTTTCCGTGATCCTACTCTCCCTGCCACGAGACCGTGGAGGACCCAGCACTCGGGAACCCCTTTTAGTCACAAAATAGTGGCACTGGGGGGGCCAGGTACTCCCCTCAGCCATATTCTGCTCCCACAGCCTGGAGCTCCTTATAGGGTCATTAGTGGCACTGGGGGGACTGGCTCCCCAGCTATGTACTGGCACTGGAGTGCATTGGTGGCAGAGGAGGGCTGGGAGAATCTGTGGCACCAAATGCAAATGCCGCTCAAGGGCAGGGGGAACAGGGATGGACAGGAAAGGAAAGGAGAAAAGGGGGAAAGCGAAGAAGGAAGAAACCAGGGAATAGGCAGAATACAAGTATTAGTTAAATTGCATTGCAACAGATTGCTTAATGTGGGTCCACATTGTGGGTCCACATTTAATTCTACAGGACCCCAGATATCTGGTGCAAGCCTGTTGCTGCTTTTCTTATTCCTGCTGCTTCCTCCTGAATGAAAAAAGACCACAGGTAAGTTCTTTTCTGGGGTAGGGCTTAACTTACAACATTTGATCCAACATTAAATGGTCAGTTCTGAATTTGCCTATATCTCTTCTGTGCAAAACGTGAAAATAATTTTTAGCATATAGATAAAGGGGCATTGGGCCTTATAGGGATAATTGATAAACAGATTGTTAATTGGTTGTGGAGTTTAAAGATTTCATAATGTGCTCATGATTAGAGTTCAATCTTTTGTAAATCCTAGATAAGTTTAGTGTGTTTTTATATTGCATAATTTGATATGACCATACTTAGTGCCTTTATTTCCACACAATGTTTAGATCTCTCTAGATTGCAAACAAATGAGGTGTTTTATAGTCTTCTGTACAATGGGGCAAATTGAATTGCTAAAATACGATTTATTATACTACTGGTGATCCAACAGTCGCATTCTATTGACAAAGTCAGAGTTTCTATGCTACTACATGGAGTAAATGTAATTGTGTGTGGATTCTAATTCTGATTCTTAGGAAGGATATCTGTTTATTTTAAGTGATTCACATATTACCTTGTAAAAGTTGGCTTCCAAATTTCACTACTTTCTGATATATACATTATTTTGCCCACACCTTGGTTAATGAAGGTTTTTACATGAGTGCCCCCTGTTATGTATATGCTTGATATTTCCCTTATAATACAACAATTACCGTATATTAAAATAGTCATTTCAATTTAATAAGATTTTAGTCCTTCCTTCAGGACCCTAACAGCAAGGGTTGCATGATTCCTTGAATTGTGTATAAATATGTATATGCCTCTGAAGTTTTGTTGAGTTCGTGCACTCTGGCACAGCCAGTATTGTGTGTGTGTGTGTGTGTGTGTGTGTGTGTATGTGTATATGTGACTTCTACTAAATGTCTACATGAACCTTTATGCAGATCAGTACAGGTTCCTGTTGTCAACAAACAGGTTGGACAAAGTGCTGACAAAGTAGTTGATCCATACCCCATTGTGCCAGTTTTGCCTGAGGTTCTATGGAATTGCTTTTTTGTTTTTTAACTTTTTAATTACAACTAGTCTCTGAGTGAGTTACTTATCTTCAACATAATTTATGACAAATATAGATCTAGTAATTGTACCTACAGCATGTTTAAAGTGGAAATGTCATCACTATATGAATAGACATAAAAAGTCATTTTGATTCTCCGTTTTTGTGATGAAATAACAAAGTGCAGTTATAAATATCCTTTGATAATGTCTGAATAAATTCTTACTAAGGACACTAACTGACTTTTATATATAGTGCTGACTAGCCAAAGTTTCAAGAGCTGATCAAGCTGTATACAGTATACAACACTCAGCTCCTAGCTACCAGACATGGTTTGATGAGTCTGTAGATCTGCTTTTCCAAACAGCTTTACTGCCTCCATTGTACATTTTCCCTGTCACTTCTGTGTTGGCAGGAAAGAACCACTTGGCTAGGGTAGCTATCGGAGAGACACCATGTCCAGCCAAGCCGCATAGTCCTGAGAGGAGTGGTAATGAGGTGCAAGCTGAAGTCAAGGGATATTAAAAGGTAGAATATTGATGGGCGAAGCCAAAGTCAAGGGATTGGAGAAGGTAGACTAGTGGACAAAGCTAAGGTTGAAGGATTGGAGAAAGTAAAATACAATCCTGCAATACAAGTCTTCTTCAAAGCACAAGCAGAGAGATCCAAGATAAAAATGGGTTTGGTAGAACTGAGGGACTTATAAAGGCTACAAACAGGTGAGATAAATTGTTCTTGACTTAACCTGTTCACTGGATGGCTGATTGCAGAGTAGGGAAGGATATGCAGTAGTCCAGGTGAGGTGACTAGGTGGATTGCTGTTCTTAGCAGAGTGATTACATTCATAAGAGCCAGGATGATGGCAGCAGCTTCATATTTGACCTCTGCAGAGGAAAACCTTTTAGAAAAGAAAGAGGGGTGGAGGATATCCTTGTTGTATGTCTGTAAGAGCACGGCTCCCGCTCCAATATCTAATGAATCAACTTCAAGAGTATAGTACTGACTGGGGTTGGGATACCAGAGGATGGGTGCTGAGGTGAAGAGATTTTTTAAGGTTTCAAAACATTGTTGTGTCTGTGGAGTTCATGTGTCCTTGAGTGTCCCTTGTTTGGTCAATGCTGTGATAGAGGTAACTACTCTTGAATAGTTTTGGATAAAACATCTATAGTAGTTGCTGAACTCGACAAACCTCTGTATGACCTTGGTCCCTTTGTAACACTTATCTATTTGGGAAATAATTGATTGTCCAGATGGCAGTAACTCTCTCCCATGGTTGTTATGTTCCTTGATTATGCTATAGAAGATAATTATATCATCCATGTAGATGAGGACTGAAGTCTCCTGTAGGTCCCTAAAGAGGGAATTCACATATGCTTGGAAGACAACTGGGGCATTAAATAGGCCAAAAGGATGACCCGATATTCGTAGTGCCCATCCTTATTGTTGAATGCTGTATTCCATTTATCTCCCTCTCAGATACAGATAAGGTTATAGGCTCCTCGCAGGTTTAGTTTGGTGAAGACCATGGCCTGATGGAGCCTCTCAAAAAAGGTCTGAGATCAGTTGGAGGGATTATTGATTTTTGTCTGTTTCATTAAGCCCTCAATATTTTGATGCAGGGTCTTAGGGAACTATCCTTCGTTTGCTACGAAAAAGAAGCCTGCACCAGTGGGGGATCTGGTTTCTGTGATGAATGCGTGCTCTAAGTTCTCCTGTATATAGGTGGGCATGACCCTTTGTTTTAAGTTTAGACTGTGGGTATTTCCTGCCCCGTGGGGACATGGGGACAGACAGCTGGCCAATCGGGCAGTCTCATTCTCTGTTGGGTGTGAGTACCTCTGTCTGTTCTTTGTCAAAGACTATGCCCCTTTAGTCCAGACTTAGGGCTAGATTTACTAAGCTGCGGGTTTGAAAAAGTAGGGATGTTGCCTATAGCAACCAATCAGATTCTAGCTTTCATTTATTTAGTACCTTCTACAAAATGACAGCTAGAATCTGATTGGTTGCTATAGGCAACATCCCCACTTTTTCAAACCCGCAGCTTAGTAAATCTAGCCCTTAGTCTCCTGACCTTGGGTATTGTACATATCTTTGCTATTCTCACTGGTTGTAGGCAAGTGTTCTGGATTAGTCGTCCAGCCATCGTGTCTGTTTGGTCCTTGAACCCTGGATTGTGAATCTAGAATCAGGGATAACCAAGATTGACTGATCTAATGGGGGTGTGGATGGTGCTAAGCGAGAATAGCTCTCAGTGACAGGGATCAAATCACATCAATAGCCCACAAGACTATCCAGGTGCTGAAATGTGGGTTATGAGTTGTCCATCCACAGCATCTATGACCATTGGCCTGATGATAGGAACCAGAGGTAATTCTATTTTTTGGGTAAGTCTATAAAATTCTCCATTGTTCCAGAATCCAAGAACGCCTCTGTGTCAACAAAGCAAGCCCCCAAGAAGAGGGCAATGTATAGCTGGAATTAGCTGATGGGAGATAGTGAGTAGCCATCTCTTTCTTCTGAAGCTGATGCTCCTAAATGTGTCAAGCAGAATGCACATGGTGAGAAAGTCCTGACAAGTGAGCTCATCTCTTATTGGTTCTGCCAATCTTTTCTGGAAGGAGGCTAGCGGTGCCTCATTATTCCATTCAGCTTGTGCTGCGAGGGTCCAGAATTTGTTGGCATAGTGAGCGAATGAGCGACCATCTTGCTCAGACGGTGCCGGTCTTGTGGAAGCATTGGCGGTGTGACCCAGAGTGTCAAAGTTCAGTCTCAACGTGGCCAAAAACTCCTTACTGTTACCCATCAGCGGATCGTCCCTTTCCTAGAATGATGTGGCCCAGGCGAAAGCATATTAAATGCAATTGTGTTTAATATGCGTTGTAACTGGTGTTTTCATGATGTTGGTGGAAACTGGCCTAAGATTGCTGTTCGGGCTGCCTTTGATGGAGCTTCCAGGTTGTGGCGTGATTACTTTTTGCTATAATATGCATTCTAATAATAGTGTAGCGCATTATAATCAATCCTAGCTGGCAGGGAGCATGGGAAAATGAGAACCCAGAAACTCTTTTAAAGGCTACATAGAGAACAGAAAGGACTCAGGAGATGTACCGATTGATCACATGTAATAGTCAATGCCGGACCATGGTTACAAGGTAGATATATTACCATCTATTATCATGTATTATCCTTTTATTTATATAACACCAACCAATTCCGCAACTTTTTACCACTGGAGAAATGTTTATTTATTCACTTCAGTCCCTGGGTGGGGTACCTTTTTACGATGCCCATGTCGCCGATACCAGATACGCCGATAGGAATACACCAAAGGTGTATTCCCCGGCGCACTGGTAATACTGACAGCTTTAAACAGTGACCGGAAACCATGGTGACGTATGAAGAAGAGGGCCGATAAGGATGACGTCACTTTCATACCGCACATTATGTTTGCCGTTCTTAAGCTGGTATTTTAAGGAGCCACTGCCTGTACAATGTTATTTAGAAAGCCTAATACATTGTACAGGTGGTGCCTCCTTTAAATACCAGCTTAAGAACGGCAAACATAATGTGCGGCATGAAAGTGACGTCATTCTTACCTGCCGTCTTCTTCATACGTCGCCATGGTTTCCGGTCACTATTTAAAACTGTCAGTATTACCAGTGCGGCGGGGAATACACCTTCGGTCTATTCCTATTGGCGTATCTGGTATCGGCGAGATGGTCATTGTTTTAATGACTACCACCGGCCCCAGTGTAGTTTAAAATATAATTGCCAACCATATTCACACAAACTTACACACTGTAGGAAAAAAGGAGCACCCCGAGGAAACTCACACAGTGAGAACATACAAACACTTGCTCATAAGGTGTAGGGAGGGCAATTGTCCTTGTACACTAATTATACCCTTGCTGCTTCAATTTTGTATTGCCTGCATCTGTATTATTTATTACAATGGCAATAGTCCTTTGTTGTTGTTATAGTAAAAAAAATTAAATTAAATATCGGTTAGTTTGAAATTGTATATATTAGGGCATGAATTAATTTTTCGGGGTAGCTTTCCAGTTTGTCAGGCAGGTTTACATTTTGATCTCACAAATCATGTTTGTCAGCCAAAATGTAAACTATAATATTATATTATACATAGTATTATGTATATTACAGTACGTTGCGGTTAGTATTATTAGTATGCTGTAACTTATTTCCCTCACCCCACTCCCCTGTAGTTCACATCACACCACCAGCACCCGTACCAAGCCCATGTATTAATTTCTCCTTTCCTATCCCCTGAAATTCATTCCACTCCTTCACTGTTTCTTTCCTCATTTACACTCTGGGCCTAATTCATTAAGGCACGCAAAATGAACATAATGTGCATAACATGTTTTTTCTTAAAACCGCATGAAACCGGTATACGCACGTCTGTATTCAGCAAGAAGCAGATGTGAAGATGGGTGCTGTGAGGAATACAGGTGTAGGTCTCCTCTGCGCTACTAGACAGGACACTGGAGGATACATCCAATACATATGTGGTATATAAACTCACAAGAGAACACACACAGAATAATAAAACTTATTCAATTAATGCCACCTGTTAATATTATAGTCATTAATGACAAAAATAATGTTTTGTTTTCCCAAGAAAAACATTTATTAGGAATTAATTAATGCCCTTACTGTTCATTGACTACGGGCATATGCTCCTTCATCACCCTGTTCCCTCTCTGAAATTATAAGCAGTCGTAAGTGTCCTTTGCGCTCCAAGATGAATTGGAAGTTGCTACGTTCTGTGGCGTATTGTCCGGTCCTGGGCATGCATAGAGTAATTTAGCGCATTATAAGCAAATAACTGACAGGGACGCTCCTTAATGAATCGGGCCATCCATGCGTAACTGGAGCACTCTGCTTATAGCCAGTCGGTGACGCCAAACAGCAGTATGGTCATAGGACATGAAGTAATTAAGAGCGGGGGTGGGGAGAGCAGAGCTATGTTTCTTTTTCTTTATGTTGAGACATCTCTGTTAGGCAGTAAAAGGCAGAGCCGTAACGACGGCGGTGCGACCGCCCCGGGCGCAAGCCCAAGTGGGCGCAGCCGCCCGATACCTAAGCAACATTCGATTCCTCAATACCTGGAATAGCTTGGCGCTTCTGCCCGCAGTGGAACGCACCGAAAGCAGGAAGTTCGGCATTCAAATGCTGGACTTCCTGTCAGTGGAACGCACATTTGAATGCCGAACTTCCTGCTTGTTCCACTGAGGGCAGAAGCGCCAAGCTATTCCAGGTATTGACGAATCGATTGTCAGTAACATCTGTTAATATAACGACTTGTGCCCAGATAAACACGTAGCACCCCCCCCCCTGTGTGATGCCCCCCCCCCCCTCTGGAGAATATAATATGTATCACAGTTGTATTTAGCCCTCCTTTGTATCTCTCCTACCCCAGAGGTAGTTATACTTCACTGCGGTCCAGAGATACAGGAGCCTCATTGGCTGAGACATAATGACCCGCTTTAAATTATTTAATTAATCCCTTTAAATACATTATAGTAGAATTAAATTACTGACGATTGGCAAATTTTTTGTATGACACCTACAGGATTATTTCAGTATCTTTTTGATGGCATAGTTAATTTTAACAAAATGGCAATTGGTCTCAGTTTATAGATTCACTTTTGATTTGACCAAAATATATAGAGCCCAGATAAGCAGAAGTGTGCCGTAAAACATCACAACTGCTGTGGAGCAAGTCACGTAGCTTAGGTTGGTTGGTTAAAATAGCAGCAATAACTGCAATATGCCCTGATATAGTCATGTGTGTGACCCCAAAATGAGCTTGATTTCCCCCATAATCACATAAAAGTCAATTTGCTCATTGTGTACATGTTAGTTCTTTGCTCGGCTAGTACCACATGGAGAGGTTTTAGGCTGCCTGAATGTCTAACTTACTAAACTAAAGCTAACATTTGATTTGATGCCAAAAGCACTAGTTAAAGAGAGGTGAATGTTGTGACTTCCCCAAAAGTTGACTATCCTTTAAAATTTGCTGCACTAACTTACCTAGGTTCAAAGTACTATCCCTAATTTACAGTGACAATTCCAGATCTTGAAAAAGTTTGTCCCTTAAGCAGCAAACATTGGCCAAATTTACAGTACAATTGCTGTTATTCTTCAATGCTAACCACTGTGCCGCCCAGTAATGATAGTCTCTCTCTCTCTGTAAAGTGCCAACCACACCCACACATTAGGTTGGCCACACCCACTTGTCAAATGCCACTCCCACTTAGAAGGGGGGCGCCGGTGCCCTGTCTCGCCCAGGGCACCAAAATGTCTAGTTACGGCACTGGTAAAAGGGGTTGTCCTGCAGGTTAAACTAACTGGCCTGTCAAGTGGAGGTTGCAGGCTTTTATTTTCTGCCCTGATATGTCAAATTGTATTTACAGTACACATGCATACTTTTTTCTCTCTGTTTCAAGTATAAAATACTGTGTAATTAAACCATCAAATAGTCATGTGGACTGTAAAAGTTCCATTTGCTAGAAATCTGCAAATGAAATAGCTATATTGTTATCACAAGATACGTGTGTTTTCAGTTAGGTGTAAATGGTGTCAATTCTACAATCTTATATAAACTTACAGAGATGCTTCTCCTATGACAATTATTAGAAAAGCTTCTCACATTTGCCCTTTTGCTATTTGAGAAGGGCAGTCTGCCAGCCCTCAGAGCTGCAAAGCTCAGCATGTTTTATATTTAGCCAACGATTTTCATGTGTTTGTATTTTTCCCCACTGCTTGCAAGAAGGGCCACCAGAGGATGTGAGCAAAGCGTAGCCAAACAGGTAGCAAAGAGTGGTAAATAGAGCTTCTTGTTTGTCTAATTAATTTTATTTTTTGTGAGACCAATGGAAGGGACACCGTAGGCTTATTTTCTAACAATGTGCAAAATTCCATAGAAACCAGGGGGTAAATGTATCAAGCTGAGAGATTTCCGGCGGGTTTGAAAAGTGGGGATGTTGCCTATAGCAACCAATCAGATTCTAGCTGTCATTTTGTAGAATGTACTAAATAAATGGTAGCTAGAATCTGATTGGTTTTTCAAACCCGCCGGAAAACTCTCAGCTTGATACATTTACCCCCTCATCTTTGCTTTCATTGTCTAACTTGCACTAGGGGCAATTATGACTGATTGGTTTGTTTGCGTTACTGCAAATTTGTGCTCTGGTTGTTTTTTATGTTGCATAGAAATTTATCTGCTGACTAAATCTGGAGTGGTGTTCAAGAATTATTTTTCTCCCTAGCCTCCTTCCCCCAGAAAAGACTGTAAAAGGGGTCACTGTTCACATTCTTACCTTGCATTCATTAGAAGCTGAAAACTCTGGCTTCTTGGAAGCGAAGTATAGCTGACTACACTATACCATATAAGAGTGGAAGACGAATTGGGTAAAAAGCATTAACCACTTTTTTCATTTACTTGACAGAGATGGATCCGTGGTCAGGGGAATTCTCTCATACAAGGTAACTATACCCTATTTATAAAGCAGGTTTATTTTATTTTCTACTCATTTTTCTATTAATGTTCAAGGATAAGCATAACACAAAAAGAGCACCATATCTGTAATAATTTTAAAATGTGTTCAGTACACCTGCCCTTCCCATGTAGATGACTGCTTTATTGGATTAAGGAACACAAACACAATCCTGTAGGATTGAAAACATTTTGCGTGGTCTGGCGACCATGGGGTTGACATAGGATAGCATCCTTCTGCCTCAAGTTTGACACCTTGTTGAGTAGGTATCACGACTAGTTTGGGCTGCTGGGTAAATGGAGGACCAGCTCACCAGGTATATGTACCTAATAAACAGGGCACTTAGTGCCTGATTTAAGGTTGGCTGCAAAAATGTGCTGTAGCCTGAGCTGACTACCACTAAAGCAGGGGAGAATTAGCACTGACCAGACTTGTTATATTGAGAGGATAAGATCTGGTTTGACTTGTCCATGTAACCTTGAAAAAGGTTAGAGGTCAAGCATATGCAAGTTTTGTTTTGTACTTCCCTCAGCTACGTACATTTGAAATGTTGTTGCATGCTGCAATCAAAGCAGTCTTCTGGAATTTGTTCTTTTATAGCTGACATATTAATGAGAAATTGTCCTGCAAAAACAATCCCACTGTTGTTGATACATTGCAGTGCAAACATTTGACATCAGATAAAACCATTTTCTGACTATTTATTAATAGGAGAAACCTCCTAAAAATGTAAGGATTTTTCCTATTTATCAAAGAAACTTGAAGACTATTGCCCATACTGCTGGCAGTAGCCTTTGACTGGAGTCTCCGGCAAAGCATGGGGAAGCCTATTTATCATGGACAAGGCATGGGGTAGCCTATTTATCAAGGACAGTGGTGGTACAAGTATGTCATGTCCTCCGATTGCTAGCCGCCTCAGGATGGTGTTAGCCATGGGACAGAACAAGAAAAATTGCTTTATTATTAAAATAAAGGATTTTTACTTTTGTTTAAATAAGTTATTTAGTTTTTTCTTCAAATTTTTTTTATATCTTTATTATTTTTTTTGTATTAGGTAATATGGAACTGGAGGCCCAAGTCTGAGCTTGCATTTGCAGTGCACATGTGCCAATTGACAACAGACCTGGCGAACGATAAGAATTCTCTTACAGCTGCCATCCAGTGTTGCTGGGGAGCTGAGCTTTGCTCAGCTATCCCCTTGACATTATTTCGTTATATTGAACGATAAAAGCAATAAACAGCCACAGACCTGAGTGAGAAACATGCACTTCCAAACAACCTTTACTTTTACTATATACAAATTAAAAGCTTTATTCAAGCCCAGACTCATTCATCTAGGTTGCGGTTGCCAACACCCTTTGAGAGGCACTGTATTTATAGCCCGGGTCGCCGTGTCTATATATCGATCCTGTATAGTTCCCTCGTGTCCTCATCTCCTCCTAAGGAACCGTTTGAGCAGGCTTGGGAACAGGATCTCGGAGTGACCCTAGACGAGGAGAGATGGTCGCTCATTCGTGAAAAAATCTCAAGGTCATCTATTAATACAGCTATCCGTGAAAACTCATACAAGGTCTACACCAGATGGTATATGGTCCCTGAGAGGCTCCATGCTATCTTTCCCCAAACCTCAAATTTATATTGGCGTGATTGCATGGCGGTGGGCTCTTTTCTCCATGTTTGGTGGGATTGCCCTCTGGTGGCTAAATTCTGGGACGATGTTATATCTCTGGTCCGACAGGTCACCTCAATTAACGTGCCTAAGAATCCACTCTCGGTGCTCCTTTACCAACCTATCAAGGGCATTACTAAGACATCAGATAAGCTGATCCGACACATTTATAATGCAGCTAAGTTACAAATAGCTAGTGAATGGAAGAAGGCCTCACAACCTTCTAAAGAGGGAGTTATGAAAAGAACTTGGCACACGGCATCCATGGAATATATGACTAGTCTCCTCCATGACAAGGTCCCCACGTTCCACAAAATATGGGATCCTTGGTATAGCTTTAACAACAGCACTATGCCAGGCCTCTCATAAGCCTAAGCTGCTTCTCCCTCTTCTTCTCTCCTCAATCTCGGTAACTCTCTTTCTCCTATTCTCCTCGTGCTCCCTCTATCCACCTCTCCCCCTCTGTCCCTCCCCCCTTCCTCCCCTCCCCTCGTACCTCCCCAAAAAAATAAAAAATCACAGCAGTATGTTCTATTCACTAGATAAGTACAATGGTCAGGGCCGGATTAAGGGAATGGAGGCCCCTGGGCTAAGGGGCCCTCCATTCCCCGCGAGGCCCCCAATGTGAGCTGTCCGCCGCCCCCCACCCCCCGCGAGGACCCCCCCAAGCACTTACCTGTCAGTGCAGTCCTCCGTCCCGGCGCGCTGTAAGCTCCTTACTGAGGAGATCTCGCGAGAGTTCATGAACTCTCGCGAGATCTCCTCAGTAAGCAGACTACAGCGCGCCGGGACGGAGGACTGCACTGACAGTACTCAGCAGCATCGATCGGGCCGGGGGCGCCCCCGCCCCCGACCGATCAATAATGCTGCTGAGGAGTTTGAAGGGCCCCCTGGATGCCCGAGGCCCCTGGGCTATAGCCCAGTTAGACCTCGGGTTAATCCGGCCCTGACAATGGTATAAGTTGCACCTCTGCTATTGGGGGAAAAAAAATTCTATCTCAGTTGTCTACTTCGCAGATTTTTAACTCCTTCCTGGAATGTTCCTGGATGAGAAAGATGTATTTTTATTTTGTCTGTTACTTTCTTTTGCATTTCTCATTTTTCTTATCTGGTGTCCTTATATCTAGTAATAATGATACCTGGACAAGATGTATGATTTGTACTGTTGTGCTGTATACATGTAACTGCTGTTATAAATAAAAAGTTAAAAAAAAAAAAAAAAAAGCAATAAACAGCAATAAAAAATCTTTGGACAGAGGAGTCTTGATAAAAGACCCCTAAATTTTACTACCTCTTTGGCATTATAACAGCTAATCTATACCATAAAATCAGTGTTTCCCTTTTGTGATTTCTCCATTTTTAGTAATGTATTTTTCTTTTTTGCCTATCTTTAGTGTATTTGCATTGAAGGCCCATAACATGCAATCTTGTAAACATGACATTGTTTATCTGTAGTAGTGATAGATTTAGTCATGCCCAGAATTTATCTGGACTTTGTCTTTCCTCTTTACCAGTTTTCTCAATATTTCTATTTATTTTATTTGTTTATGCTGGAACTCGATCCAAAAAGAGTGTGAGACTTTCAGTAGAAAATCTAGCTGTTTAAAAAATAATAAAATACTTACCTTTTTGCATACTTCTGTTGTTTATAGTAGTGTCAGTCCCGGAGTAGGCTCTAAAATACAAGGTTATTAGGTTTGTTTTTCTTTTGCAGATGGCTCATTTTATCTTACTGTTGTCTGCTTACTCTTTGCACCAAATATATTTATGGTGTTATTGATGTTATCTTTGAATTTTTTTAATCTATTTTATATTTATATTTGAAGAGTTTGATTCACTTTTTTTGAAACTGAAGGTAAATAAAATACACACTCTGTGTATTTGTCAGCTGAGATGGTAAAGTATTCCTTTTGCATTCACATTGCATGTTTCAGTAAATCATTCTTTCTGTCCCTGCAGGGTAACTTTTGTGTGACACCTCTGAGTTAATCATTCTCTAAGAAGTAATGCCTGCCTGAAAGAAAACAGGGGACAAACTCACAACTCAGCAGAAGGTCCTGAACAGATTGGCAGATCCTTTTCCCCTCCTCTGACTGTCTCGATTTACCACTGAATGGGCTCGTCTTGTGGAGTGTTCTCTCACTGGCAATCCATTTGACATATGTGAGCTGTGCTGGTCTATATATACACACCTCTGCTAGAACTGCTCTTGCTCTGTCTTTTTTAAATGAATCACTGGTTTTAAGTCTTTAGGATCTCCCTTTGGACACAAGGCAATATGGGGTCACAAGGGCAGGGATATGGCTACTACAGAACAGTCATCTTTGGTGCCATGTTTGTGGGATACACCCTATATTACTTCAATCGCAAGACATTCTCCTTTGTCATGCCATCTGTAATGCAGGAAATCAAACTTGACAAAGATGATTTGGGTGAGTGCTGTTTGATCATATATTTATCTACAATGTTGATCTACTATTGTTTTCATATCTTCACCTTGTAGATACTCATGTGTGTTCTCTGTATGTATAGCTGTACTACCTGTATTTTTATTCGATCAATTATGTAAGAGCACCGTGTGTGCAGATTTTGTATATGGCTCATTGAGGAGCATAATAGAACTTAAAACGAACATGCTTGCTTTACTACAATGTACACAGTAAAATTATTTATCTAATTTAACTTAAATTTGTTATGTGATTATATTGGCACGCACCTAGAAATGCAATGTGATCTGCAATAATGTAGAGTTTAATTTAATTTATATTCTTGTTTGACTAAGAACATTTTACAGAATTAGGAATTGAATGTATTTGAACACAGCTTTTGCAGACTGCTAAAGAGCTCTGTTTATTTAAGCAGGAGAGTGCAAACTCTATGCTGCTGGCTTATGCAATGCTTTTCTGTGACTTCCTTGCATGGTCACAGCCTTTTTAATTACAAGGAGCACAAAGTGTGATGTCCCATTGTTTAAGAAGTTGGCACGCACTGAGACTTAAACGTAAAAGATGGTGTCCTGGCATACCACACCTGTTACTTACCCACATAATTCTATACAGCATTGTATTCATTTTATAAAACAGTTGAGTAATATTTTACATTGTCAGCTAATGCAGAGTATTGGAAACAAATAGTTTTTATTTATTAATTCCTGCAATAATTTTTCCTATGTTAACCCAACTTGAAGTTTCCCAGACTTTTTTGTGTCATTGTGTTCTCTGGTTGTCATTGTAAACTGTTCCACCTCTCCAGGAAGTGAGTTAATGTTTCTGTCTACTCCATTTGACACAGTGCTGCCCACATTTACATTGCACGGACACTGGGGCTGAGTAATTTTCTAGTTGCCTGTGGATGAGCACTTAAATCATTGTGTATTCTCCGTGCAATTACTTTTGCAGTTGGATCTTATTAGACCTAAACCAATGTGTTCGCACAGTGCACCTAGTGTTACAGCATGTGTTTATGGGCTCTAACATAGGTTTGAATTTCATTGACTTATAAGATTATGTTCTATATTTTAAAACATGGTATGGTAATTGAAAAATTATATAGAAAAAAAAGTATCTGCACAAATTGGTAATGGGTAATAATCATGGTAAAGTGTATGTTTGTATATGCATGTGTTTTGTGCCAGGTTGTTAGTGATAATTATAATGTGTCAAGGTATGGGATATATTAGGCAGCAAGTGAACATTCAGTTGTCGATGTGTTGGAAGCAGGAAAAATGGGCAAGTGTACGGATCTGTCAAACGGTCCGGGTCAGAAGGTCACAGGCAAACGAGGAAAAGTCAGGAACAAATGCTGGAATAGTAACACAGAAACGCTGGAGGCAGGAAGACCTGATACTCTGGCACTGGTGCGGTAACAGGAAGTGCCTTATAAAGTGTGATGTTTTGTGGGCAGCAGCGCTGTTCCTGGCTGACAGTATACCCTCCTCTTCTTCCTCCTCCTCCTGTTTGAAGGAATTTCTTAAGAATCCAGGGGGCATGAAGGTCTTGCTTGACCACCCATGATCTCTCATCCGGACCATATCCTTTCCAATGGACAATAAACTGCTGTTTGCCATGAAGAATGCGAGAGGAAATGATCCGATTGATTTCGAATTCTGTTCCAGTAGAAGTTTGCGCTGGTGGAGGTTGGCAGAGAGACCGAAAGAATTCATTGAGTACCAATGGCCGCAGTAATGATACGTGGAAAGTATTATGACATTTCAGGGAAGGAGGTAGTTTCAACTTATAGCACACAGGATTGATGACTTGTAGGATGGTGTAAGGACCAATAAAACGTGGAGCCATCTTCATCGAAGGGACTTTTAATTTCAAGTCCCTGGTGGATAGCCACAACTGGTCCCCTACTTTCAGGAGGGGAGTGGACCTATGATGACGGTCTGCAAAGATCTTGTGATGCTGTGTGGCCTTGAGTAAAGCTGTCTTAGTCTTAGCCCAAATAAGAGCAAACTCTCGATAGAGGGTATCTATGGCTGGAACTGACAAGGTGAATACTGGAAAGGGATCCAGAAAGACAGGATGGTTCCCATATACAATGAAGAACGGGGAGAATCCTGTAGATTCATGAACATGTTGGTTATGGGAGATTTCTGCCCAGGAAAGAAATTGGGGCCACTTATTCTGGTTGTCAGAAGTGAAACACCGAAGAAAAGTCTCAAGGTCCTGATTAATTCGTTCAGTCTGCCCATTAGTCTGGGGATGATACCCCGAAGAAAACTTTAGTTCTACACTCAAATTATGGCAAAAGGTTCTCCAGAACCGAGAGGGGAATTGGACTCCGCGGCCCGAAATAATCTCCTTAGGGCAGCCATGTAACCTGAAGATCTCTTTAATAAAGATGTCTGCAAGATGACCGGCAGTGGGTAATCCAGAGAGAGGAATAAAGTGTGCCATCTTGGACAAACGATCAATGACCACCCAGATGGTGGTAAACCCTGCACTGGGAGGTAAATCTGTGATGAAATCCATAGCCACACTCTCCCAGGGGACGTTGGGAATAGGAAGTGGACGAAACTTTCTAGAAGTTTTGTGTTGGGCACAGGTAGTACAGGAAGAAATTAATTTGCACATATGTTAGGAACCCCTCCAGCCGGTACAACACAACCCGGAGTCTACTCTACCAGTCAGGTGTTCACTGGAGCCCCTGATGGTGGGGACAGGCTGGGCTGCAGACTGACAGAGGGTCGTGAAGTGTGTACCGGCTGGGGAGAACCCAGGCAAGCGGAGTGGAGTCCAAGCAGAGGTCAGGGGCCGGCAGCAGATAACAGTACCAATAAACAAGCCGAGGTCAGGGGTCACGAGCAGACAGGGAGGTCGGTATTCAAGCCAGAGGTCAGGGTCACGAGATACACAAGCAAAGTCCAAATCCAGGCCAAGGGTCATACACGGGTAAACAGTAACAAGTCCAACAGGCAGGAACAAGGCAGAGAGCAGGTTTAGAAGACTGGATACAGAAACTATAACCTGCAGTGAGGCTACAGACCTCACTGCCTTAAATACATGGTTAGACCAATCAGAGCCTAGCTCTGCAATTACACCCAGGGCTCGGCTAAGTAATAAATCAAAGCTTAATAGCCTCCAGGCTATTAAGACCCTCTGCGCACGCGCCTGGCTGTTCCCTGTTGCCACTGAGAAGCTTCCGGCCGTTGCCTTGGCAACGGTCGGGACCCCGACGTCAGAGGGTACCAGAAGCGAGCCGCGGCGGCTGCGAGTACCGCCGCGGCCCGTGACAATATATCGGCACGTACAGTAGGCCACCATAAAAACGACAACAAAGCAATGCTATAGTCTTTTTTATTCCAGCATGACCGGCAATGCGGGATGAATGAGCCCACTGCAGAGTCTTAAGCCGTAGGTGGGGTTCCACAAATGAGCGGCCTGGAGGAGGAGAGGAAGACTTGGTTCTGGTGAGAGCCACAATGTTCAAAGGATAAATGATATGTTGAGGTACCAACGGTTTAAGGTGATCAGAATCATCAAATGAGTGGGACAACGCATCTGCTCGTCCGTTCTTGGCACCAGGAAAAAATGTGAGCGATAAATTGAATCAAGCAAAGAAGGATGCCCATCGGGCTTGCCGAGGGTTAAGGCAACGAGCTTCCTGAATGAATACTAGATTCCGATGATCAGTAAACACGGTAACAGTATATACGGCCCCCTCCAACAGATGTCGCCACTCCTCCAGGACAGCCTTGATGGCCAGTAACTCCTAATCCCCAATTCCATAATTACATTCCCTAGGAAGGAATCGTCTGGAGAAAAACCCACACAGGTTGTGCGAGCCGGAAGGAGATTTTTGAAATCGCACAGCTCCAATACCTACAGAAGATGCATCCACTTCTAGGAAGAAGGGTCGTTCCTGGTCTGGCTGGGAAAGAACTGAAGCTGAAGAGAATGCCTTTTTTTAGTATTGCGAAGGCAGGCGAGGCCTCCAGGGACCAAACCCTAGGATTGGCAGTCTTCCTGGTTAAGTCTGTGATTGGAGCAATGATGGAGGAGAATCCCCGAATAAATTCGCGATAATAGTTTGCAAAGCCAATGAACCTTTGGATCGCTTTAAGGCCTTGTGGCTGAGGCCAATCCAGGATGGCTGTCACCTTAGTGGGATCCATACATAGACCTTGACCTGACACAATGAAACCAAGAAAAGGTACCTGAGTGACTTCAAACATGCATTTCTCCAACTTGCAGTAGAGGTGGTGTTTTCGGAGTCTACGTAGGACCTCCTTCACTTGCTCCTGATGGGATCTCAAATCTTTAGAAAATATTAATATATCGTCTAAATAAACCACCACAGAAGTGTATAACAGGTCCTGAAAGATATCATTGACGAATGTTTGGAAGATAGCTGGGGTATTACAGAGGCCAAAGGACATCACCAGGTACTCGAAGTGCCCATCTCTGGTGTTAAAGGGCGTCTTCCATTCGTCCCCTTTCTTAATGCAAATCAAATTGTAGGCCCCACGGAGGTCTAATTTGGAAACAAATTGAGATCCACTGAGTCTGTCAAAGAGGTCAGAGATGAGAGGTAGTGGATATCGATTTTTGATGGTGATGCGATTAAGAGGACGATAATCGCTACAAGGACGAATAGACCCATCTTTCTTTTTGACAAAGAAGAAGCCTGCACCAGCCGGGGATTTAGACTTACGAATAAATCTCCGTTTTAGGTTCTCCGTGATGTATTGGGACATGGCCAACATTTCTGGACAAGATAATGGATAGCTCCGTCCTTTGGGGATAGGTTGGTCAGGAGACAAAACAATAGCACAATCTCAGGAACGATGAGGAGGCAGGGTTTCTGCTTCAATCTTGCTGAATACATCTTGGAACTCCATATATGCAGCAGGAAGATTAGATAGCTTGGAGTGGGCCATAATTTGAGGCTTGGGAGGCAAAAACTTGGACAAACATCTATGAAGACATCCAGATCCCCATTCTGTAACCTTAGCGCAACCCCAATCCATTTGAGGTGAATGCATCCTTAACCACGGTAGCCCCAAGATAAGGGGGTTAATGGACTTGGGTAGAACCAACAGTTGGATCATCTCGCTATGAAGTGCTCCTACCATCAACCGAACTGGAGAGGTGACGGAGGAGATGGAGCCGTTAGTGACACAACTGCCGTCAAAGATAACAGTTGAGGCAAGGATTCCAATGGTATTTGGAGCTGCGAGGCAAGATCCGCAGAAATGAAGTTCCCGGAGGAGCCAGAGTCCACAAAGGCCGTGGTAGAGAAAGGACCTTTAGAGGTGCTCAGGATGACAGCCATAAGAAATTCTGGGGAATTTGTGGAGTAGGGAGCAGCAGTGGACTCTCCTAGAGCGGCCTCCCTGCCACCGTTCAGGAGGAAGAGTTTCCCGGCCTCTTGGTGCAATCCCTCAGGAGGTGTCCCGGATCTCCACAATAAAGACATAGACGTTGCTTGAAGTGTCTCTCCCTTTCCTCTGGGGACAACTTAGAGCATCCTACTTGCATAGGTTCGTCCACTGGCAGGATGGGATTCTGGAACTGAGGTGCCAGACGTGGTAAGAACCGTTTATTAGAGGGACGATCTTGCGTGCACTCCTGGTAGCGCAAATCCACCTTAATACACATTGAGATGAGTGAATCAAGATCTGCAGGGAGTTCTCTGGAGATTACAGTCAGCCAAACCCTGCCAGAAGGTTGCCACTAGTGCTTCGTTGTTCCATTTCAACTCGGAAGCCAAAGTCCTGAACTGAACTGCGTATTGTCCCACAGATAGGTCGCCCTGACGGAGATTCAATAAACTAGTGACTGTAGAAGCGACTCTCCCGGGATCATCAAAGACTCTCCTAAATGCCTCGATGAAAGAGGTTGTGTTGCTAAGGAGGGGATCCCCTCGTTCCCATAATGGTGAGGCCCAGGCGAGAGCTTGACCGCTGAGGAGGGAGATGATAAACGCCACTTTGGTGCGTTCTGATGGGAAGGCCCCTGGGTTACATTCAAATTGAATGGCGCATTGATTCAGAAAACCCCTGCACCTCTTGGGATCTCCGTCAAAATTTTCAGGTTCCGGAATGCGCAGACTGAAAGCTGCTGCAGAGACCGTAACCACACTGGAGGATGCGGCTGCAGAGGAGGTTATGGCTGGAGTAGTGGGTAAGGAACCGTGTAAGGTATCAAAACGGGTTGCAATACCTTGCACACATTGCAGGAGATAAGCCTGGGCCACTTCCTGTTGCTCTACCCGCTGGGCCAGGTGCAGAAGTATCTCTCGGCCGATGGTTCACCAGACCCCTCCCCTACTGTCACAACTATATTGCGTACCTGCTATTGTTGGCGGAACTCAGAAGAAGGTGCAGAGTCTAACGTGCCCCTGGTATTCACCAGGGACCCCCGCAAGGAGGTATGGACTCCGCTGCAGGGACACTGAGGTCGCGGTCCTTCCACGAGTCAACAGCGAGATACAATAAGGGGGTGTCAGACAAGCCGGGTCAGTAACGTTCAGGTAATAGAAGTACACAGGGATATCCGGAGGGATGGTGAGGCAAGCCGGGTCGGTAACGATCAAGTAGCGCAGTACAAGGGGAGATCCAAAAGGGGTGGTCAAACGGTCCGGGTCAGAAAGTCACAGGCAAACGAGGAAAAGTCAGGAACAAATGCTGGAACAGTAACACAGAAACGCTGGAAGTCCTGATACTCTGTTACTGGTGAGGTAACAGGAAGTGCCTTATAAAGTGTTAGGAGCCAATATGATGTTTTGTGGGCGGCAGCGCTGTTCCTGGCTGCCGCCGGGACTATGAGTATGCCTAGCAATGGAACACGCATGCGCAGAGAGCCGCGCCGGAACTTCCAGACGCGCTGGGCATAGACACAGGCGGCCGTCCCGGGGAGACAGCGGGACGGCGCCTGACATGTATATGTATATATATGTGTGTATATATATATATATATATATATATTTATATATATTTATATATATGTATATATACATATATATATATATATATATATGTGTGTGTGTGTGTGTGTGTGTGTGTATATATATATATATATATATATGTGTATATATGTGTGTGTGTGTATATATATATGTGTCTACATATATATATATATATATATATATATATATATATATATATATATATGTGTGTGTATATATATTTACACTGAAGCAAGCCAACATATCTGGATAATGATGGCACTAATTGCAGAAAATGTACGCTGAATATCTAGACAATTGAATGTGTAACATATAATATGTTGTCCACAGGTCTGATCACCAGCAGTCAGTCTGCAGCCTATGCAATAAGCAAGTTTATCAGTGGGGTCTTGTCTGATCAGATGAGTGCTCGCTGGCTTTTTTCCACTGGTCTCTGTCTGGTGGGCTTGGTGAATGTTGTCTTCTCCTGGAGTTCCAGCGTTTCAGTTTTTGCTATTCTCTGGTTCTTTAATGGCCTTGCACAGGGACTTGGCTGGCCACCCTGTGGGAAGGTTCTCAGGAAGGTAAGTTGTGCAAAGCATACTTTATAGTATTTTAAGTAACATAACATCTCTGGTAGCTAGAAACCAGTCAAACCTTTTTGTATGGTGTAAAATGTTGTCAGATGAGGGCTCCGTTTAAATTACACCTGAACTTAGTATGTGAACAATAACCCTCCTCTGCCATGCTACTAGTGTTGCAGGAGTTTCATACCCAAGACCCCCTCGATTCGGGACTGAATCGCATCCACCAGCCTTGCAATGTACTGACAGCCAGAACAATTTTGAAAGTATACTTTGGGTGTTGAATCATTGTCAACAAGCTGATTTAAAAGCTTTTGCAACATGTCATCATCATCATGGTTTATTTAAATGGCACCGCAGATTCCATAGCTCTGGACAGTTTTACTGAAATGATATACATGAATGCAATAAACATAATAACATTAATACAAATTCCATGCATGTGAATTAATGAACAGCAGAAGATTCAGTGTTAGACATGTCAGGGATGTACGAGGTAAACAGACATGAGACATAGGGTAGAGAGGTCCCTGTTCTTGAGAGCTTACAATCTAGAGTATGTCCAATCAACTCAACGAAAACAATTCAATGCCCTTTTCTTTGAAAGTTCTGCAGGCTGTTGTTCTGGGTATAGTCTAGTGCAGGAAGAGATGAATAACTTCCAGACAGCAGAGGTCTGGATAAACTTGTTGGGCATCAGCTATAGGTGTGTGTGGTTTAGAGAAAGAGGATGTAGTGTGTGATATCATCATCATCTATTTATATGATTCATAAGTAAAGAATGGATTACATGAAAATGTCTTGCCATGCATAGTTTAACTCTGAAATTAGAATTAAATTGTTGGTGTCCTGTAATTGAATTTGGTGCAGCTGTAAACTGTGCATGATGGCTGCACTGTGTGGGGTATTTATACTCATTGTCATACTCTTGTTTTGCAGTGGTTTGAGCCCTCCCAATTTGGCACATGGTGGGCAGTACTATCTTGCAGCATGAACCTAGCAGGCAGTCTTGGTCCTATTATTGCAACCCTTGTAGCAGCTAGTTACAGCTGGCGCAGTACTCTGTCCTTCTCTGGTCTCATCTGTGTTGGAGTCTCTGTCCTTTGCCTTCTACTTATCAAGAATGAGCCGTCAGATGTGGGGCTGAAGAATATTGAACCAGGGCCCAAGAAAGGAAAGAAAGGTAAATATAATGTATTCTGCTTGCAGCAGGAAGAGGGAGGAGGTGTAACCACATTATATGTACTCTGGTATGGATAGGGAGGAAAATCTTGAAGAAAAAAAAGTTTATCAAACTGTTATTTAATAAGGGTGAAACAGAGTTGTACAAACAACCTAACCATAGCAATATTAATATGCACAGTAGCAAAGAACACAAAGAGAAAACTGACTAAAACAGATACTGCTGCTTTAAATGTAACAAGAGATCAGACCTAATCAGTGTCTTTTCCAGGAAGTTGAAACTAAACTGACTGAAAGAAGGGGTTTGTTTCCGCTCATGTTCAAGCATAAATTATTAACACATAAGACCAGAACTTGATCACAATTTGGTTGTGTGCCATTTGTGTCTCTATGTCACTCTTTTCTCAGAAGATTTTCTCTATCATTAAGAAACATTGGTTAATTTTAAGGCATAATTATTCCATAATACCACTTTATAATCATTTAGAAGGTGTCCTACTGTTAGAGATAAACTGGTAAGAGCAGGTGTAAAAGACAATGGGGCTAATGCATAGTGGGCCACAATTGCGCCCTAGTTTGTGAAGAAAGCTGCAATTGCGACCATATACTAAGCGAAAACTATCTTAATATGTTGGTCGGCAACAGTAGCATATGCATCTGGTTTACACTAGGCATATGTCACATACACTTATGACCCATTTGCGCCCATATTTTTAAATATTTATTTAACAAACATTGTATATGTTTTTGTCCCAGTCTGCATCTGTTTGCATTTGCGTGTCACGTCCTTCTTGTACTTGGCCTGCGTTAGAACATCCGTGTCCCATCTATTCAAGTGCAAGTTGCAGAATCATTCAACTGTGCAGGGGAGCATATGCGTGCACCCAATTTTCTGGGCATGTGCAGAGCGATTTCATGCAAGGTACACTACGCAGACTGGTGCAGTACTCGTTCTGCTCCCAATGAGGGTATTCCCATATTTCTTGGTCCTAAACAGTATGGATGTTTACCCTGCTTTATAAGTTGGAGGAAAGATTAAAAGGCGGACGAAATACAAAACAATATAGGTAATAGGTCAATGGAATAACTTCCTGAAGTCTGTGGTCGGGATATAGTTGGACATTATACTGAAATATTGCACAATGTTAAAATGGCATATGTTTTAGAGAGATTTTATGCACAATAAAGCAACGGTACTGCCATGATTGAGATATGCATTTTGCCACAGCTATAATTTATTACTATCTTTTTTTTATATATAAAGATCCTACATATTAAGCAGCACACTCATCTTAACATATGCAAATATACAGATAAATAAGGAACCCGTTGTCAAAGCTTTGTTTTTGTTATACAGTTTGTAACACAGCTGTGTTGCTGCATTTGCCTCCCAGGTTCCCAAGCTGCTGATGAGACTACTCTGAAGGAGTTTCTGTTGTCTCCTTATCTGTGGTTACTATGTGCTGGCTACTTGGTGGTGTTTGGAGTGAAGACATGTTGTACAGACTGGGGACAGCTCTTCCTCATTCAGGACAAGGGACAATCTGCTTTGATAGGTTAGTGAACGGCACATGTGTTTGCATGAATATACAGAACATACTGATATCTATGCACTTTATGCAGTGTCTCCATGGGACTATTAAAACAGTTTTGCTTCATTTTTTCACTATTTAGTTTCAAGTTTTAGTTTAGTCCATCTTAATTGAGACCTCCATGGACAGGGTACCTTACGGCTGTGAAATGGTTCTAGTTTTCTATAGTTCCATTAGGTCATTATCTATTGTGATATTATGAGGGCAGCACGGTGGCCTAGTGGTTAGCACTTCTGCCTCACAGCGCTGGGGTCATGAGTTCAATTCCCAACCATGGCCTTATCTGTGTGGAGTTTGTATGTTCTCCCCGTGTTTGCGTGGGTTTCCTCCGGGTGCTCCGGTTTCCTCCCACACTCCAAAAACATACTAGTAGGTTAATTGGCTGCTATCAAAATTGACCCTAGTCTCTCTCTGTCCATCTGTCTGTCTGTGTGTATGTTAGGGAATTTAGACTGTAAGCTCCATTGGGGCAGGGACTGATGTGAATGAGTTCTCTGTACAGCGCTGCGGAATCAGTGGCGCTATCTAAATAAATGGGGCAGCACGGTGGCTTAGTGGTTAGCACTTCTGCCTCACAGCGCTGGGGTCATGAGTTCAATTCCCAACCATGGCCTTATCTGTGAGAAGTTTGTATGTTCTCCTCGTGTTTGCGTGGGTTTCCTCCGGGTGCTCCGGTTTCCTCCCACACGTCAAAAAAAAAACATACTAGTAGGTTAATTGCCTGTTATCAAAATTGACCCTAGTCTCTCTCTGTGTGTGTGTATGTTAGGGGATTTAGACTGTAAGCTCCAATGGGGCAGGGACTGATGTGAGTGAGTTCTCTGTACAGTGCTGCGGAATTAGTGGCGCTATATAAATAAATGATGATGATGATGATGGCCTTCAGAAAAAAGTATCCATCTGTAATCAAGCAGTGTCGTATTCACACTTGGTTACTTAAGTTTCCAGATCTACATCTACCTTCCAATATTTCAGTACGGTCAGAGGGACAATTAGGATTATTTTAAAATAAAGTGTTTTGTTTCATTCCAACATATATATTTACTTTCTTTTTCACTGTATGTTTTCTCTACATTACCTAAGGTTCTCGTATTTTCATTTATGTCTCCTTCCATTTTCCACTTATGTCTCCTTCAGGAAGCTCGTATATGAGTGCCCTTGAGGTGGGGGGTCTGGTCGGCAGTATCGCCGCAGGATTGTTGTCTGATCGGGCTGTGGCAAGAGTAAGAATATACACAGTTGTTTGCACACATCACAAAATCGCCTGATTTAATAAACTCTGCCAGCAACTTAGACCGATAGTGAATAAGCTTCCACCTGCGTCTGTGAATCAATTTAGAAAATTCAATTTAACATAATGTGCCTCTGACATCACACAACGTGGATGGTGGCACAGAGGATTTATGAGGCCTTTAACCAGAAATATCTAAATATTAACTAAAACATAATAGGGGATATTTATGAAAACTGATCTTTCAGGTAACTGTGTAGAAAAGGAGGTTTTGCTTTTAGCATTTTTCTAGTACAGTAAATAATACATAACAATCTGACATACTTTAAAGTTTGGTTGTATTGTAACATCAATCTTATGCTGTAGATCTATACAGTTATGTGGCGGTGGGGAATGTCATTTTTTCCTTTTAAATTCCACATAAATATTAACCATTTACTTTTGTTGTTTGCGCTCTGGCTATTTATTTTAGGTAGGTTTGAGGAGCCATGGTAACCCTCGCCATGGTCTACTTCTCTCTATGATGGCTGGAATGGTTGTGTCCTTGTTTCTGTTCCGTGTTACAGTTACTCCAGGATCACCCAAGGTAACATGGAACTCTAGCCACTGTGCAAAAGGTTGTAGGTGAATGACATTCAATAAAGTAGTTTGAATTGGCGCTTGAATTGTGCATATCACACATTATTCCTAGCTGATAAGCATAGCATAATGCTTGTCCATTCTCTCTGGTCTGCTTCCGTCCTTAAAATGTTTGCTCTTTTCTCCCTCCTTGCTGTTCACACTTTCTCAGGTTGATGGGATCTTGTCTTTCGCTCTCCAGCCTCTCGCTGAGATGTCCAATCTGAACGAACAAGAGGTTTCTGTCTTTCTATTCATAACCCTGTCAGCCCTATCCTACCTACTAATGATAGCTACCCTGCCATCGAGGATCAGCTAAATTAACTTTCTACTATATATTAAACTGTAATGTTCCTGTTCCTGCTATTGTTCTACATCCGCTAACCACTCACAACTAACCACTCATACTTTCCAAATGAATAATAAAAAGAAGAAAGCTGGCGTCTTTCTATAATTATAGATTCTACTTATTCATCTCCCATTAAATAATATAAAAGTCTTTGTCTAAAATGCAAATGTAGTAGTAAGCACAGTGTTTATCTTAGCCCCTGGTGTTTAAAATGTGATTTGGAAAAAAAGTTGTGTGCTTTCATGCCCCTTCATTTGTTTTGTATGGTAAAGTGTTTGTTACCAATCTAATCAGATTTTTATTATATTATACTGACTTATAAAGATAAATTGTACTAGTATTTTAGATGTATACAAATGACTGAATTGCTATATTGCTTCTTTATATGTTTAAACATTATATTAATTAGGCACATTTTTGTTTATTGTGATAGGTTTGGATCCTGATCCTAGGAGCCATCTTTGGCTTTTCCTCTTATGGGCCCATAGCATTGTTTGGAGTGATTGCTAATGAAAGTGCCCCTTCCAACTTCTGCGGTACTTCTCATGCAATTGTTGCACTTTCGGCTAATGGTGAGTGCAGTGTTGATCCAACGGTTTCATTATATAGTTTGGATTCCCTTTTACAAAATGTTAATTTTATGAATGAAGAACATATTTCAAAGTGTAATGTAATATTTGATTGTGATTTTACATTGTCTCCTGCTGGACATGTTACTCCTGATATTTAAACAGGTTGTCTTTCCTTTCTGCCTTTTTTGGCATCATACCGGTATATGTCATTATGCTTTTAGTAGGTTACCATACAGCCACAGGCTGGCTACATATGGACTACTATGAGCGTTGCTACATTCTTATATTGAGAAATACAAATCATGTTCTGAAGCTCAAAGTGACACATGACAATGGGAAATGCAGTTTCTCACATGAGTGCTTTCGTTACAGGTAGTGTTTTGAGAGCTGAAAGGTTTTTGTGTGACATAAAAACTGAATTTTTCCATTCATGTATGTGTCATTAAATGAGCTTCAGAATGCCCCATTTTCCTGGCAGAAAAAGTGTGTAGATCACGATCGCTTGTGACACCATACTTCAGATTGGAACACATCACCATACTTTAGATTGGATCACATCACCATACTTCAGATTGGATCACATCACCATACTTTAGATTGGATCACATCGTCAATTCTATTGAATTTCCAGGCAATAATAGCATTCAATAAGGAAGACTACATAAACTTGCTGACGTAAGTAAGCTATTTTGCAGATGTTGCTGAATACATTTCAAACTCTTTATTATATATATTTTTTTAAATCCAGTGTATTTTTTATTTTGAAACAAGATATACAATCACAGCAAAAAAGCATAATATATTGCCCAAATGTAGGCTGTGTACAACAAAACAAAATATGAGGATATTCAGAGATTGCAGAGACAATTGCAAGGAGTGAAGAAGTTTCTCACAGAATACAAACCATGTTGACAGCAAGATATCAGAAATAAAAAACAAATCGTACGATCAAGGGTGCCCGTAGGTCTAATCCATGCCAGTAGGTCTTGACATAGAAGGTTATGCATAGGTGGAGTTCAATCAACGTCCCCAAATATTTTCATGCTTTAAGGGGCATTCCCTGCCAGTATAGACAAAGCTCTCATGTCCCACTGTATCATTCACCAGATTAAGCTGAACATGAGGGCTAGCTGAAGCCAACCACTACTGTCTGACTCTGCAGACCATAGCTAATATAAATACATTAATTAATTATTAACATGTCAGTCTGTTTACCATATCTTCCAGCTGTAAACCAAAGAGGCGTATGCCATGTGAACATAGCAGCCTTCATCCCAGTTTTATTAATGCACCAAACAATTCTGACCCAAAATTACAACAAGGATCAACACATTTTGGACATTGAGTAGTCTGGTCAAGTCTAAATCTGCAGGGAGTGAGAGATGCTCTGTGAAGAATATATATCTGGATCTGCGGGAATATCACAGAGGAGGTTAACTTTACAAGAGCAACTTAAAATTATCTCCCAGAAATTGGGCCAGCAAGGCCCAAGTAAAAAATATAGTTGGGGATGGCAAACTTCTCCTGAAGTTGTGTGGAGGATTTGAGGGACCCAGAAGCATACAATTGACCAAAAGCAGATACCCCAACCACAGAGACCATCCAGGTAATGCTTTAAGTTCAGTAAATTTAGTGAAACTTCAAAGAGCAGTATACATAGCACTTGCAAACCTTCATAGATTTTAGCAGCAGGGGAGAGGACTGGCCGTGACAAACACCGGACAATACAATTTGGAAAGGAGTGTGGGACTGTCTACCTGTCTCAGTAATTCCCAATGAAGATCATGATTAGCCAGCTCCGATATCCAAAATTTTAAATGAGCCATTTGAGAGGCGTAACAATATAGCCTAAGATTCAGCAAGACAAAGCCACTTGAGTGCTTACATTTGCATAATGCACTCCGACACTAAGGATGCAATGAGCTGATCAATTTTGAGGAACAGAGAAGAGGGCAGAAAAACAGGTGCTTGCTGCACAACATAAAGAAATTGATGTTGTATAATAAATTTTACAAGATTTATCCTCCCAGATACTGAACGTGGTAATTTCCGCCATGTGTGAACTTTGGATCTCCAATGATGTATGTGATTATGTACCCTTGAATATTGAGCCTCACATTGACTTTTTGAAATCTAAATACCCAAAGATTTAAAATGGGAGGTCCATTTCAGGGAAAACTTGTATGAACTTCAGACAAATTCGACCCATTGGAAAGATACTCTATTTCTCCCAGTTAAATTTCAACCCGGAGTAATAGCCAAATACATTAACAATGTTAAGAAGATTATCCATGGTCCACATACAGCACCACCTTGTCCTCTCTCGCAATATTCATAAGGCCCCAATTGAGGAGGTATGAGAAATTAAACAGGCAAGAGACTCACTAGTTAGGGATAATAAGGTAGGAGATAGAGGAAATCGTTGTCTGGTGCACCTGCATAATTTAAAAGAGCTGGACACATACCCTTTAACGCTAACTCTAGCGACCGGATTGGCATAGAGGAGCTTAACCCACTTCATATAAACAGGAACCACCTCAAGTCTGCTTATGACCTCCCATAAATACAACCACTCAATGGAATCAAATGCCTTAGCAGCGTTGAGGGTTACTATGAGCGATTCCTGGGCACTTGAATTAAACACTGCACTGCACTGCATGAGGGTAAATAAGCGTCTTAAATTTAGACATGTGGATTTAAAGCCTGTTTTGATCTAGATTAATCAGTTCCAAAATATCTTTATTACGGCTAAGGGCTAGATTTACTAAGCTGCGGGTTTGAAAAAGTGGGGATGTTGCCTATAGCAACCAATCAGATTCTAGCTGTCATTTTGTAGAAGGCACTAAATAAATGAAAGCTAGAATCTGATTGGTTGCTATAGGCAACATCCCCATTTTTTCAAACCCGCAGCTTAGTAAATCTAGCCCTAAGAGTCAGCAATTTAATCAAAATTTTAACGTCGGTGAAGAAGCTACCTGACGATTAGCGCCTTAACCATTGAGTCAGACAGTCCACCAGAATCAAACAGAGTGTTAAAGATTTCCAATAAGTTGGGGCATAGAATACTATGTATTGTTTATATAAGTTTATAGGGAGGCCCGGGTGTGGGAGGCATCCACACCCGGGGCGTTCCTATTAGGGAACGACCTTATGTCATAATTCACCTCTTCCAGTGTAAAATGGAGAATCTAAAAATAGTTTACTGTTTGTTGATAGAGTAGGGAGAAAAATATTGTCCAAGTGGCAAAAAAGGTCCCTCTCGGTGTAATATGCCCGAGAGGTATAGACCTTGTGGTAAAAATGATGGAAGATCCTTGCAGGAATTGTTCAATCCCACTGGCCAATCTAATTACCTGAACAGCAGTATTAGCACCGTCCATTCGTGCAAGGTAGGCTAGAAAACTCCCAGCCCTATCCGCCTCCACATACTGGACATGTTTATCGATGAGCAGTTTACATTTGGATTTGTCTAAGAAATAGTAGGTCCACTTCTTTTAAGCAGAGAGTCAGTGGCGATGGGAGTCAGTGGAATGAAATACCAAATAGAAAGATTCAAGGTCCCTACACGTCTGCTTTTATTCTCGTACTTTATTTCTAGAATTTTTTTTTGGAGCTGCAACACTGTTTATCAAAGTGTCTTGGAGATAAGCCTTAAGTCCCAAACAACTGGGGGACATGCCGTAGGAGTATTCACATCAAAAAAGCCTTCCCACAGAGCAACCAGCAACTCAGACCCAGCCCCCGCAAGTGACAACCAAAATGGGTTGAATTTCCAGAAAGCCTGATCCCTGGTGATATTATAATCTATATGCAGTAATAGGGGAGTGCTCAGAAATCCCTTGTAGCTTATATTCCACACAGCAGGCACCAGCAATTTGGAGAGGAGTGCTAATTCAAATCTGGAGACTGCATTTTGAGAGGAGTTAAAGCAGGAGAATTGAATGGTACAATCGCCACATATCAACCAGACCCATTTCAGTGATCAGGTCCCTGAAGGCCGAATTACTATGGATGTCAGAGGACTGACGTTCCCACCGGGAGTCAGTGAGTTTGTCCATTACATTATTAAAGTCACCAACGCAAATGACAGGGAAGTCAGGAAAAGGCGCTAAGAACTCACCACAGCGATTCAGAACATCAAAACTGTACGAAGGGCGTATATGTACCATTAAGAGTAGTAGTGGGGCGGAGTTATTTGTGTCTTTTATAAAGAGGAAGCTGTCGAGGGGATCTATTTGGACTTTGTTCTTATACACAATCACCTCTCTTTTGTATTAGACAGAAACAACTCTGGAGTTGGAACTATGAGAGGCATGATATGATTGAGCAATCCAGGGCAATTTCTGCAAAAGAGTTTTACTCTGTACCAAATGCATCTCAAGAAAACAGACAATATCAGGGTCATAATGCTTATCATACCTAAACAACAGCGAACGGTTAATTGTATTAATCAACTCACCAGACATTCCAGGAGTCAAAGACATAGATCTTTAGTTACAGAGCCTGGAACCATTATTTGTGGTGATGAATGTAGTGGGAGCCAAGCAAACAATCCCCAAGCTGACTTAGTAGAAAAGTAACCCGCTAGCAGCCACGATACATAATGATACAGCGACATACAAATACTACAAATGGATGTGATGCATTAATATAAGTAAAACAATGAAGCATCCCAACATCCACATCCCCCACCCTGTACACAATCACACAATCTAGGCATTAAACCCAAACATTACTAAACAGTACCTTCCCGAAAGACTCAAATCAGACAGTATCAACAGCTAAAAGTGGACTTAGAGTAAGGCACATAATGGGAGAAAAGTAGCATAATATGGAAAATGACATAAGCTTACAGTACGATACCCAGAAGCGACCAACCGCAAGGTTAGTTAGAGAGGTATACACACAGGAAAATAACCATGTGATGGACCAGATCTACGGCCCAGCCACGTAACTGCCGCCTGTGGGGAATCAAATGAAGTAAGTGGTACAGTCCGCAACCACACTTGATCTCACTGGGAATCGCATGTCATAAGGTAGTTGAAGATCTCTCAGCCACCTCTTAACTTGTATAAATTGAGTCCTGCTCTTATTAACATCAATGGAGAAGTCAGGGATCCTTTATCCGAGCAACCCACAAAACAACTTCCCTGTCCTTATAGTGAAGGATTTTTGCAATGTATGTGCACCGGGGTGCACCCGCTGGTGGACATACATTAGAAATGAGGTGTGCTCTTTCAATTGCAAATGGGTCAGAGAATTCACCTCTGGCATACAGGTCCAAGAATGACTCAGGGTTGTTACCCTCCACCTTTTCAGGAAGGCCCACAAATCAAATGTTATTGCAGTGGAGGCACCCTTCAATATCTGACATCTTTTACTTACAGGAAAGCATTTGTACCTCCAAATTAGCAATTTGCTGTTTCATCAGGGCAGTGTTATCCTCAAGAATGAATATGCGAGCCTTTGTTTCACCAACCTTCTCCCTGATCTTCTGCATATCTTTGTGAAATTGTGTAACAGATTCTGGATACTTCTATTACTAATCTTGATTAGCACTGGCTTACCTGAGGTGCGGAGTCTAACAATCTCCCCAGTGTTCACCAAGAACCGCCGCAAGGCGGGGTGGGCTTCGCTGCCAGGAGTCGCAGGTCGCGGTCCCCAGGTTCGCCCCAAGATGTAGTATAGCGGAGTGAAGCGGAGGTAGCGAAGTCAAACAAGCCGGTTCGGTACACAGGTCACAAGAATAGGAGAATGGTCAGCAAGCCGGGTCGGTACACAGGGATAGAAGAGCCAGGGAAGTCAAACAGGCAGAGATCAGCACACAGGAAGACACTGGAAACTGGAAGACACTGCAATCCACGAAGAACAGGAGCCAGGAACAGGTAAGTGGATTCAAAATCCCCGCCTCTGGGTTGCGGTCATGTGACCGCCTCCGGGTGCGGTCACGTGGTCCTGGATGCGGAAGTGCGGATTCTGGACGGAGCGGCGGGGATCAGGTAAGTCCGTTACAAATTGGGACAAATCCATCTGCACCTCCCCTATTTTGTCTGTCACCCGTTTCTCAGATGAAGTAATAGCAAGTAGTACCTCCTGGAGGATAATCATGGGTGGATCAGGAGATGGTGGCTTTTGCCCAGGTGTCAAATTATTTTGTAGTCCCTCCATTATATGGCACTATTTGTGGATTTATGTTAGTTATTAATGCAAGAAAACACCCAGCACTGTCTGAAGATATTACATTGAAAAGAGAACAAAAATACACAAACTGGTGGAGCGCCAGGGGATATTACCAACACTATCAAATAAATTAGTTATTCATGTCTATGATATTCTATTGTTGCTTACATTATTATGTACAGTAGATCTTAACCCCTTAATGCGCACAGTACTTTGTTGCTTCATTACCAGACACGTTTTTAGCATTTTTGTTATGTACTGGTTAAATGACAATAGCTTTATTTGTTGGTTTAACAAAGATAATTTTATATTGGTTTTTTTTGTGCCAAATTGTTTTCAGTATTATTCTTAAATAGAGTTTTATTTTTTTAGGATTATATAAGCCAATTTAGGTGAAAATAGTTAAAAAATACACATTTCCTAGATTGCACTCATTATTTCAAACGATTGATATACTCTGTCCTTAAATTGGTTCACCCATTATTTCCTTTTTTTAAATACTGAATATGTGTAATTTCTTATACTTTATTGGAAGCTATAGGGCCTAGAAATAAGCGTGTGTTTTTTTTTGTTGCTTTTTTGCTATGCCAGTTTACTATTTGTAAATACTGCAGTCCACTTCTCTGAGTTAGGTACAACACACACTTGTGTATATATATTAAGTAGTTTACTATTAGAGCTAATCTGGGTCTTAAGACCCAATAGCTCTCTCTACTGCAGGGACCCAGCAGGGGAGGGTTGGCAAATTTTAGCCCGGGGGCAAGACTCGACTCCATGGCCTAATTAGGAACATTGTAAAGCAAAAAAAAATGCATATGGTCCAGTGACCCAGTCCAAAGTAACCCCTTATAGGACCAGCCTGGGGCAGGGGGAAAGATGCCCACCTGCCCCAGACCTTGGTGATCATGTAATTATGTAGTACTTCTGCATCCTGTATGTTTTGGTAAAGTGCATTACTGCCAAAATGATCAAGCATCTCTTTCGGGGGTCATTGACAGCCCAGTTACAGTTGTTCTTTTTATGCATAATCAAAGCACGCTAGATAGGTGTAAAGCCCAAGCCCATCAAGCTTAAAAATGCGTTGGGTAGGTGTTAGTATTTTAAAGATAACTCCGCCCAAAATGTGAAATCTGGTATTAGGGGAATGTACTATGTTAAAATTCAATACTGTTTTACTTATCTGTGATGTGCCGTTCACCTGATCCATTTGGTCTTTGAAGTATCCAACAGTCCACGCTAACGTTTTGTATATTGAATGATTAAAAGAGTCAGAGTTGTTGTCTGTGCCTTTCCCTGTGTACATGCAATAGTCGCATGCTCTAGTGGAGGGGCATCAACAACAGCAGGACCTGTTTTCAGGTGAACATATCTAGTGCACATTAAAGCAGCATGGAATCTTTGACGGCTTTGGCAGATTGAGCAACCAGCACATCACAAATAAGTAAAACACAGATTTAAGCTTTGTATTGTAAATGCCACCCAAGTAGTAGATATAAGTTTTTGTTCTGTTTTTTACATTTTTAGTATTTTACTAACCTATTGTATCTTCCTGCAGTTGGAGGGTTTCTTGCAGGACTGCCTTTCAGCACAATTGCCAAGTATTATGGCTGGGATACTGCTTTCTGGGCAGCTGAGATGACCTGTTTAGTAGTCACTATAATCTTCTTTCTTCTGAGGAACATCCAGACCAAGATGGGGCGCTTGGCTAAGAAATCAGATTGAGACGCAAATCTAGAACCTGCCCCTACCTCCATGCATGAAGAGACAAATCGGGAAAATGGAGAGGGGGTGGGTTCTCAATTCTCATTTGTACTCATTTCAGAGTACTGCAGGATTCTGGTTAATTTTGCCAAGCAAGTAATCTGGCCTTTACCTATTCAGTGTCACATGTGTTCCAGCTGCAAGACAACTCCTGAACCTTATCTTCCTGTGTTTATGAAAGAAGAAGTCACATTCAGATGAAATGCCAAGGCCATTATGCCTCTTTAAGCAGCAATCATGGGGACAATAGCACATTCTAGTACTTAACTTTGAAATCATTTCATGGGAAACGCTTCATCTCTGGACAGTGTGCTGCAGACCTCTGTACAGTGCAACATCTCATACATACAATATATGCTTGTGAAGACTTTAACTTGAAGAATAATTATTTAACTAATAAAATCTTGGACTTGGACAATGTTTTACTTTTTCTTTTTTATCTTGCTCAAAGGTGACAATATATTTGATTACATTGCTCCCAAATTACTCTTTCTTGCCAGTCATCTTGTTCATGGATATATCTGTAACTCAGCCTTAATACCACACTGAGAGTAACTTCTTAACTTGGAAAATTGTGTGCCTAGGGCACTAAAGCTGGTTCTTCCTGATTTATGAAGGGTATGTTATTATTTTGTTAGGCAGTGAAGAACTGGGGTATTAGAGTCTAAAATCACAAGTGTACCCTGGGACTTCTGGGTTAAGTCATGCTGACAGAAGACATTGAAAGATGCAACAATATCTTTATTAGATAATACAAGTTCTCTAAACCAGAAAAAGGATAAAACATAATAAACACCAGTTTCCCACTATACTTCTCAAAACTTTCCCACACTGTCCCTGCTTAATGGCCAACCGATCCAGATGTGATATGATGGAGTAGGACCACAGAAGTCTTATGGAGCTACTGTTCAGCAAGTCTGCAAGTCCAGTAATCACGATATTCCCAGGCATTGACAGAAGCTGAGACTCCCACGCTAGTAACTTTCAGAAGTAAAATGACACGCACACAGAGAATCCTCTCCGCCAGGCCTTTATAAAGAGACTAAAGTTACCATGCTTGGAATCCCTCTCTGAAAGGTTACCAACAGGTCTTAGGGAAAAGGTGTTTCCTGATTGGTAGAGTTCAATGAGGGGATGTATAGGAGAGTAGTCATATCTCCGGCCAAAGGATCCCCCCCCCTTGCTGTTTTCATACCACAATGTCTGACTCAGTCCTAGGGGAGAACAATGGGATCTTGATGTAATTAATCCCTTGGTGATGGTGGGTGATAGCCAGTCACTAGCTATTTTAACCTCATCTAGTTATTTGTGATGTCACAGGGGCTCCAGCTGTCCCAGCTTCCTGTCCTTAGTGTCTTTATAGGAAGTGTTTGGCCCAGAACAAAACATCAAAACTGGCCCTGTTTAAGAACAATAGCTGACTGAACAATCCTATACTCTGGATGACTGCTGGGAAATAACCAGCCTGGTTATTTCATTCTGTCAAAATGGACACCACTGATAAATATAAGGAACTGTTTATTATGTTACTATTATATAGAGTGTGAAGATGGGTGAGGGTTTAATTTAACCCTCTGCGCCACACAGCTGGCCTATCCTGTACCTATCCAAGGTTCAAAATCACCCAGGCAAATATTTGAAATAAAATAAATAAGTTTATTTAACAAAATGGTAGCACCAAACAGCAATAAACATGTTTAAATAATCACCTGCAACAAATAACACTACAGTCTGGCACAGACAACATACACGGTGTAATGAAAAGACCTCACCAGTATCCTAGCCACTCTCTCAATCCGCACATCACTGACTTGTGTTTTGTATCGATGTATATTGCACCTGTCTGGCTGCAGACCATTACACTTGTATAAAGCACGTGTGTTATTACCCTTTGCGTCTATGTCGGCAATGTATTCATATTTACTCTTTATAAACTTTAACCTTTATAACCTATTAAAATTATATTAACCTTTATTAACTTATAATTGTGAAGTACCCAGAATAAACCACACAGAGTTCATGCAACATTTTTATTGCAGGAAAAAGGTACAAACATTTTTACACACTCAGCTGTCTGAAAGATCCGCATGAGAAGTGAGCGCACCCAAACCAATCAGAGTGCAGAGTATTTTTTTTAGTATTTAGTATTTTTAAAGGTGCTACAGGTTTGTGGCAGAACAGGTTTTGATGTCGCTTGGGTTTCTAGTCCCTTTGATTTCTTTATCTACGATACAAGGAAATAAAAAAATGTTTACCATTTAACTTCTATATCTGTAATTTATATTCAACGACATAAATACTCTAATTTTCTCACCTTGCACACTGCAAGGTTAAATGTTTAGCAGTTAAATGTTTTTCTAAATTTTATGTATGTTACTAAACTTCTATTTTATAGGAATAAATGAGACAGTATTGCCTTCTTTTTATGCAGATTTGGGTGTTAACTATAGTGAAAGCTCTACCCCTTTATGCTAATGTATTTGGTATCCTGTTACATTTCCCACAAATGTCGCTGCAGTGTGTACGAAATTAAAATCATTGCTCACGACAACATGGCTGTAAAAAGTCGCTAAAGGGACATCCACTCTTCCCTTTATCGTCCTAAACAAGGCTAGTCCATGGACCATCGATCGCATGTAAAATCACTCGGCATAAAAAGTTGGTCGAAATTTCTGTAGTGTGTACCCAGTTTAAGGCTGAACACACTGAAGCAGTTTCGTCCAATAATTGAACAAATCAGCCAACATCCGACCGTTTGGTCAGATAGCGTGTGTATACCTACACAATGATCTAAAGTCATCCCAAAGTGCCGATCATCGTTTCATTTGGTTGGTCGTACTGTATAATATTTTCTGACCAAGCACCTTCCAATCAACTTCCGATCCTGCAGTGTGTATGATTTCACCCGACTGTCGGCCATTAGTGGATCTCAGAGTGACGGGTCTCATTCACCTTCACTGCCTGCTGCTGATCTTGTCATGATCCACAGTCTCGGTCAACTGTCTGCAACTGTCAGCGGAGACCCCCAGTTGCTGTCAGCAGGTAGGAAGAGTGGCTTGCAGCATGGCAAAATATCCTCCAAGGTTTTGCTTTAGAGAAGAGACTAATATCAATGGTGTGGGCTGCGGCCCCCTCTCCCCCTGCGTATGTTCCCTAAACCCTCTGTGTGCTGGCTAGAACGGATGAGATTAGTGCTCAAAGGGGCTGGGGTTAAGCTTCAGCTGCCAGAGATAAATCTGGCACAATGTAATTACAGCCAGCTTACAGTTCTGCAGCACTCTGCACAGTGCTGTGTCAAGAAAGACTGCCCAATACATTTGCCGGGGCTAGATGTCTCTCAATGAATTAAGACCTGAGCTGTCACTTTTGCCTTTTATGGGCTACCTTGCAGCCGATAATTTTGACAGATGAAGAGCAGAGACCTGAAAATAGTTGTGTATGGTGTGTACACATGAATCGGCATGCTGATTGGGATTTTTATCATTTATTCTGTCGTTGGTATATCGTTAATTGTTTACTTTTTCTGTAGTGTGTACCTAGCCTAAGGTTACAATCCAAAGACATTACATTTAAATATATAATGTAGTCATCTATCTGTTGACCTTTTCCCTATGATAGTACACTCAGACACACGGCTGAACAAAGACAAGAGAGCCCTCTGGTGTGATGTACCTTCATACAGGACTGGTGGACAATAATCCTTTTGCCTAGGCTGAAACAATGGTCTAGTTTGTAAGATAAGAAAACCATGCTGGCAGACATTTTAACTATTTACAAATAGAATATATACAAGTTAAATATGACTGACAAATATGGGGAACCAGAGGGCTAGAAAAAGTATGTTTTTATAGTCCACAGTTTGTAAGAAACGAGGTGCAGACTAGTTGAGATGATAATAATGTCTTGTTTCATCACATAGAGTATTGCCATTATGTTGTAAATATGTATTTTTGATCAGAACAGTGATGGATTATAATAAGTGTGTGAGTTCAGGACCCAGAGTTACCAAATTCACAATAATCATGTAACCTTTTCATGCAAGAATTAAACTGAACGTGGGATGTGGGCATTGTGCCTTCAAATGAATTTGCTGTGAATTGTTGGAATTAAATTCAGGAATATGACAGTCTGAAGCAATGCAGAACATGGACTAACAAACTGAAGACATTTCTGGTGCAAGGTAACACAGTATTAGGCAATGTAAGGTAGAAAATAACAAGGCTTAGTGCAGATGTTCACAAAGTTTAATAAAAACTGTGAGGTATTACTGGAGAGCAAAGAATAATTACCGCAGTCCATATCTGGGGGATTAGAGTTGATGCAGAGCTGAAGACAGGCAGCAACAGAAGCGATGCCAGGAAGAAACAAAGGCTTACATCGAGCACAACCTTGGCGGGAACCTTCATTAAGACTGGGTACACACTAGAGAAATTTTCTCCCAATGTGTTATCTATAAAGATTTTACGAACAACTGATAAAAAAAAGTCCAGATCAGCATGCTGATTCATGTGTACGCACTATATACATTTTACAAGATTTACTTTCAGATCTGTGCTCTTCATCTGTCATAATCATCGGCTGAAAGTTCATGACTCTAAACTCTATGGAGAGCCTGATCGTGAGTGCATACACACTGCAGACTTGGAATGACATTGTTCCATTGCTGACTGAGATTTCAGTTCAGTTTGAAAATCAAATGAAATGACACTATGAGCTTTGGAACAACAATCGTTTATCGTTTCAGTGTACACACTAATGTAACATTGAGCCAAACGCTCGTGTATCGTCCGATTGACCCAGTGATCAGCTGAAAACACTGTAGTGTGAACCTATCTAAAGGTAAAATATGTCAGTCAGTGCAACAGTCTAATGCAAACTAGAAATCCCATGTGCTGCTATAGGTAGAGAATCCCATCTCCTATTTGGACTATATGAAAAGACAAACCGTCAGCACACAATAGGGATTATGTTAAATACAATGTAAATGTATATAAGTAAAGTCCAAAACTAAAAATGAAAATGTATACTTGTTATACCTGTATGGATTGGCGGCCAGCTATTATGTTTTTATATATAAGGTGTAATTGGCAGAACAAATTCTCTCTCCTTAAAACGTTCAATGGAAATATGAACTTAATACATTATATTTTGATAGAAGAGCTACTTTTCCAGATATTGAGAAGGGGGTTGAAAGATTTTACAAGAAATGTGGTCCTTTTATTGATTCCCTTCCACCTAGCACACAGGAAGAAATACTAAAGATGTTTGAAAATACGACATGGTCTTTCCACCGCACTCTGGAGAGAAACTGATATGGGAAAAGTGTGACTAATATTGATAATGTGGAATTTGTGTGAAGGTGCTGTCTCCTGGCCTGCCCCTCTCTTTCTCACGCCCCTCCCCCCTCATTTATGCTTGATTTTTGATATCATACTGTATGGGGAGGATGGAAGGGTGTGATCACCGCTGGCCGCCTTACTATACTCTCAAACGATACCCACGGTCGCCTGCCTGTTGTCGTTGTTTTTATTTTATTTTACCTGTTTTATTTTTCCTAATTGAATGCTTTTTCTTTTTCTTTTGTTAATTGTTAATTTACTTCTACTACTCCCAAGCTCACTTTTACCTGTTGATTAGGTAATTTATAACTTACTATGGTGATATCCATTAACCTTATGGCATCAAGATCCGAAAGATATAAAGTGAGTAAATGTTTTATGTCATATGACTAAGCAAGATACCGACCAACTATTTGTAAGGCATTCGTGTGATGTGTCATGTCTTGATTGGATGATGTTTATCCGATGTTACTTTGTAATTGAAATATTTCTAATAAAAATTGTTATAAAATGTTCAATAATATAGTTCAACATACAGTACATGAAAAAACTGTTGAATATACAGTCTAAACCACAGAATCTTCATCCACTTACCTTTAAATTATATGTATTTTCAGTGTTGTTCACAAATAGTCACACATAAGGAGCGTCGGAACATCCATATACAAAAATTACACTGAGGTAGATTACGAGGTGCCTCCGAGCATTCAAAGCCCGTCAATTTATGCAGGGATCACAGATGTTCATCTACTGTGATTCCTTTGCCTTGATTACGGCTCCTCCTGTTGATTTGTTCGATATCTATATCCTCAGTTTGTTTCCGAGTGAAATCAATAGAATCATGTTGGATTCAACCATAAATTATTTAAACTAAAAAAGTATCTGTAACTTACATCTTGGTCAAGCGGATGATGAATGTTACTGCATGGCTCAATGGGTTTCGTTCTGATAAAAGAACTTTCTCAAGTAGTACCTACCCTAAGAACGAAAATGGATCTGTCTTCCTGAAATTGTTGTTTTCTGGAAAGATAAGTATATATTGCTCTGACCAAATCTAGCTGCTCTTCCTTTTTTTAAATTATATGTTTTAATTAAACAAGCTTAGACATGTACAAAATATGAAGCGTTTGTGACATTAAAAGTTAGCATTCCAAGCCAACAATTTCAGAGACAATTCAAATTAGTTCCCCCAACACGTCCATACATTAGAAAGAGCAGTTTGTTTAGAGGGTGTCCAGAAAGTTGATATCAGGGGAAGACCTGGGAGACCTGTGGTAGCAGTTAATCGATGAGAGAGATGGATGGGTCCTGTAAGAAAATTCTGGTCTCATACCAGAGTGTCTGGCGGAAGCATTCCTGCAATTGCTCTCTCAGGGGGATGGACAAAGTGTGTGTAAAACTTTCCCATGTTTCAAAGAAGCGGCCAGTGAGTTTGTTATTTTGAAGGGAGGCCTCCAACCAATCCATTCTCATAATATAGAACAGCTTTTCCTTAAAGAGATCAAGTGTAGATGGGGAGCCACATATGGAGATGCACTTTCTCGCGACAGCTGATTTTGCAAATAATAATTTCTTGCTGCCTTTGACAGTCTTCATATTAGGTGTCAGGATGCCCAATATGGCCCATTCAGGTGTTAATGGGAGATAGTTCACTAATTCCGCCATGACGAATCTCAATACAAGTATTCGGAAGCTCTGTATGTCTGGATAACTCCAAAAACAATGGGACAGGTATGTGCCAGCCTTACCACACTTGGGACATGTATCAGTGTCAGATAAGACCATAGCAAATCTTCAGTGTTGGGAGATATAATACCTGTAGAATATGTTAAGGCACATCTCCACATATGTAGATGCAGGCAGCAACTTAATGAAAGTTCTAAGGTTTTTGAATAAAATCTCATTGTTCAAGTGTGGGAAAAGTTGCAACCTTTTGGTAAGGCCAGTGCGGACAAATGAGTAATTTAACTCGCTCCTCAAGAGCTTATAATGGCAGCAGATGGCCTTTTGTCGGGGGGCAGGGACATGAGCTCAAGAGGATGTCAAAGGGATTATCCCAATCAATGTCAGAGAAAAAGGTAATGAGACTGTTAGCATAATATTGAGCCTGGAGGAATGCCAACCCACATGGGCTCGGAAATAAAATTGCTCTATGGCCTGGGTATAGTGGAATGGTTTCTTAGGGACTTTATCTACTCTAACTCCTGAGATTCCCATGCTTTGAAGGGATGAGCCGACATGCCATCCTGAAAGTCAGGGTTCCCAATCAGAGGGAGATGTATAGATTTATATGGGTTTAGGTGAAATTTATGATGGAGAATGTGCTAAATATTTCTAACTGACATTAAAAGAGGATTCTCCGTTACATGTGTCAGGATTCCCTGATCGTGGATATGAAGGAAAGATTTGATATGTAAGGATGGGAAGAATCGCCTCTCCAGTGCCATATTAGTGTAGATACTGTGTTGCAACAGTCAATCTCACAAATAGCAGCGTTGGGGAGCATAACTATAGTGAACTACATTGGAAAAATGAATACTTCCCTTAGACGTAGATTGATGAAGTTTAATTAAAGGACTACGAGGGCGTTATTTTCTTCCAAATGAAAGTGCGAAATAAACAATTAACAAGGTGATCGTCTGATTTTTTGAGAAGGGTAGTGTCTGTAAAGGATATAACAAGTTTGGAAAGGATACATCTTAAGCAGGTTCACCCTACCTAAATAAGAAACATTAAAGTGTTCCCAACCAATTTATTCTTTCCGTATGTTGTCTATAATCCGACCTATGTTACGTTTGTATTGGGTTTCCAGGTTTTGAGGAAGTAGGATATCTATATAGGAAATAAATTTTGTTGCCCGCCTCAATGGAAGAGGAGCAGCCCACCACGGTCTACACCTATCTATCCCAAGAAGCAAAGGTGACAATTTATCAAAATTTACCCCAAAGCCCGACACCGAGCCAAACTCATCTATTCTCGTCATCAAAGGAACCAGGGAGGACTCTGGGTTAAATATGTATAATAGAATGTCATCAGCAAAAGTGGCAATTTTAATGATTTTTGTCCTTATATACTTTACATAAGAAGCCATTTTTGCATAACCCGCAGCATTGGGTCCAACACCAATTTAAATAATAAGTGGGACACTGGGCAACTTTGTGTGGTCCCCTCATCATTTCTTTGGGGCTTCCCAATAACATGTTTATCAGTAAAAAAGTTGATGGTTTGTTATAAATACCGTATTGTAGCTATAAAGTCCTGGCCAAAATCATGTTGCTCCAGCATTGCATACATAAAAGGCCATGCTACAGTGTCAAATGCTTTGCGAGTGCCCAGACTAACAAGTATATTAGAGAAGTCCACTGAGCCGTACTAAGTTGCTACAGCAGCATAAGCTGAAGGTGTGTCCCTGACCGAATGTCTGCCATGTACAAAGCCCAACTGATGTTTTATTAATAGAGAAGGTAATATGCCTTGAGGTCTATATGTCATGATCTTCGAAAGTATCTTGAAATCTAGATTCAACAGAGTAATGGGGTGGTATGACATCAATACAGAGTTGGTGGCTGGCTTTGTAATAAGGGTTGTGTACATCTGATTGAAGGTACGGTATAAAGGTCATGTTTGGTGTATAGTGCAGTACAGGTCTAACAATATGGGAATGATATAAACCTTCAACAGTTTATAATATTTCCAAGAGAACCCATCTGGGCCTGGTGCTTTATGAAGTTTGATAGTACTGTGGGAAATTAGTGCTGGGTTATATCACTGTTTAAACATTTTCTCTTGAGAGTCAGAGTACGGGTAAATCTGCTTCCTTCAACAGCCTCTCCAAGAGATGCAGAGCTTTATAATATTCAGAGAAAATATCTGCTCTTTTCCTGGAGGTACGGAGCCGGGGGGGGTGTCAGCATTGGCTTTAATTGCAACTATATGATTTCTGTTTGAATGGTCTGGACATATGAGCCAGGAGCTTGCCAGTTTTGTTACCGCAGCTATAGTATTTATTGTTAGTGTGTCACAAGCCACGGCGGTGCACTCATCTGCCACGACTCTCTGCTCCAGCGGCGTCCTGGTCGTCACGCTCCGTGCTGACAGTGCCGCATCCCTGCATGATCCACAGCCTAGCGCGCATGAAAGCAAATAAATTACTTTATATGTTGGCACATTAGGAGAGATAGGAGGGGGCATTTAACTCCAGTTGGAGTTTTGTTATGTATAAAATCGGCCATTCATTATGTTGCATACTTGTCCCAGCCTAATAGTTTTAATTAGCAGCCTCCTTGGGAATGGCAGCCCTGTGTTTCCCCCTACCTGACTGGCCCATATAAATATTTAAGGCAGGGCGGTCTTAGTCTCCCTGCCAGTTATAGCATTCAGATTCTGTTAGCTTGCCTGCTTCTCTCTGTTTGCTGAACCTTGGATTTATTCTCTGTACATAACCCTTTGCTTGTTTCCTGGACCTTGATTACCTGCTTATTGCCCTGACCTCTGCCTTGTTATCTGGACTCCCTGTTGATTGCCGCCAGCCCGGTCCATTTCTTTGTACCTGACCACGTTTATTGCTTCTGACCCACAACCCTGGCCTGCCCCGAATATCAGCCTCCAGTATTCCGATTACCTCCACCCTGTACCGCGGTTATACTGATAAGCCTTTACTACCCTAGAGCCTAAGTCCTGGGGGCATCTGAGTATCTCCAAACAACATCAGCGGCTGCTAAACGTGATAGCTTGGTTCTAAAGGCTCATCTACTAGCCGTGGTCATGACATAGTGTATTCAATTTAGATTGGACCTGAATAGAGAGGAATCCATCTAGCGTCTGCCTCACCTGTTTGTATTGGGCCAAAGAGACGTCGCTAGGGTCAGAGGCATACGTGTCAAAACATTTTTGCAACTGCTTGTCCAATGAGCAATACTGTTTGTGATTAAGGTTTACCCATGGCAGATGATTGGGATTTATGGGTGGATGCAGCTAATCTTTGTGTAAAAATGTGTCCATTAGAGGGAAGTTCAGGGTGTGGAAGAATGAGGAACTACAATCAGAGTAATTTTGCTAGGTTGTTACATTAATAGAAATAAATGGTATCTTCCCTAGAGAAATAGAACAATTACATTGTGTGTGTACAAAAATAAGAGACAATCGGATATAAAAGAACACAGGTTATGCAGATATTGTCAATATATTGCAGAGAGATATGCAACAGCGTACGGCAATTATCTTGTGCAAGATAAAAAGAGACAGCAGATAGGTATGGCAGGTTCAAGATTCCTCCAGTGTTCTTCAAACCCCACCACCTGACAGTCATCACAGAAAAACAACTATCTGTCTGCTGATGAAGGAGGAATGGTAATGAACAGTTAACCTTCCAAGGAATTATTATGCCATTATCCCCACTGTTAGAACAAGTGAGCAAGGTTACTGGCAGCTGTAAAAGTGAAATGGACTCAGTAGAAACAACATTGAGCAATGTCCTCATTCAGATGAAGTGCAGCCTGCGACCAATTCCCAAATAACGTCCGGGGAGAGGTAGCGGTATTCGGCTCCAGATAACACCTGGGGATAGCCAGTGTGCGCTGGTCAAATAACCACCAATAGAAAGGCATAGAATAAGAGTATTATAAAATTCTCCAACCAGGTGCCTCCAGTGTAGGGGTAATGAATAGGTTGTCAGCAAATGGATGTAGGCTACACAGTCAAGGTGAGCCCCTATGTAAGGGAGAAGAGTAGGCAATGTCACTGGTAACTCCCCAGGAGGGCCATATGCAGAGTGGAACAATCAGCTTCTAACATGTCGAATGGAGAGTCCCCACTGGTACAACAGAACAATATTAATTTTATGGCACTCACTACAGCCCAATCCAGCAGCAGTTGTTAGGGACCAGTCTAGCAAGATCTCAACAATGATGTGGAAAGGAGACCGTGAGGAGGTCACAATGGCGGAGTGCCAGGTGTCTGAGCACAAGTCACCACTGCCGCTGTATAGGTTCTCGCGGTTCGTCGACACCAATAGCAATCCAGACAGATATTCAGATTGCGCGACTGCTCCCACGAGGGCCCTCCGAGTGTTAGTTCTGTCCAGACAAATGTAGGGAAACCCAGCCTCGTGGGCTCAATATTCACCTTATGCATGTGAGGTATATGAAGAAGTCACACGTCACTTATCTCCCCTCCACTCACAGAGACGGGTGCCATGCTGGAGACACAGGAACAGATGAGGTCCATCATCAAGCGGTAAGACACTGAGTGAAGGCTCCAACATTTCACAGATTAGGGAGCGTATGCAGTCCCATAGAGTAGTTGTTAAGGGAACAGCTTTGTGAGAGCACATTGCCCACAGTGAAAATAGAGTCATTAGTCGGATATGTTCTGTTCTCCCTAGATGATGTGTAGCTGGTCAGGCGGGAAAAGAATTTCCCTAGGTCTCACTCTTAAGGCCAAACTCCGGGGGTATGGAAGAAACTTCAAATCTGAAAAGTTCCAAAGAGAAGTTCCTCAACCAATGTCATGACTATAGAAGCCAAAATGTTAGATTATAATTCAGATCATGAAGAGTGTCTAAAATGCGACCATACTCAATGCTCCGCCCACCAGAAGTCTCTGTTCTTCCCCTTTATTAGTTGGTTGTGAACAGAGAGTAGTATTATCTCTTGTTTAATATGGAAAGAAGAAACTACTGTAGGTAAATAAGCAGAATTAGTTCTTAATATTACTTTGTCTGAAAGACTCCTCCCACCGTAAGCCATGCATTTCTCCCACTTGATGAGCAGATGTAATTGCTACTAGAAAGAATGCATGAGAGTGAGCCATTTCAGAGAAATATCTTGCAATGGTACCAATGGATCTGCAATTAAAGCATCCAAAACAATAGAGATTCCAGTTTGCCACAAAGGTTTTGATACTAGGCTGTAATCTTTTTACTGATTGCAAAAATTTAAAAATAAGATCCTGAGATACCATTTTGGCATCAAGAAGAATAATGAGTGCAGATACCTGAACTTTCAGTGTAGAGAGAGCCAGGCCTTTATCATATTTTTTTTTTTTGTATAATCAGTTTTTATTGAAAATGATATCAGAAAAAGCAAACATATTCCATATAAGAAGTTGGTACAATACATTCATCAATAATCACAATAAATATACATATGGTTCTAGTTTCTTCGGTAAACATCTATTTTCTTTAGATAAACACATTCTCAAGAAAAAGAAAATACATAAAAACAAAGGGTTTGGGGAAAAATGGGGGGGGGGGGGGCAGGTCTCAGATTCTTGAGGATCTAAGATGCATATAGTATTGGTTGATTTCTAGGAAGTACATGCTCACCCAGAATCTCAGGTCATTTCATAAGAAAGAAGGGCTAATTGGAAAGAGTGGATGAGCACCTTGACTATCAAAACCATCTTTAAGAAATTTCAAAATAATTGGGATACTGACATAGGATTCTCTATTTTCTGTGTAGACAAAATGAATCGTCTCCTCCTGTGGATCTTAAATCTGTTGTAAGCATTCTCCAATCTGCTTCTGAGAGAGTCATACCTAAAATTCTTAACCTTGGACACTGCCACTAGTTTAGAGACTGCTTTGTGGCTATTAGGATACTGTTTCCATTGTTGCTGTTTCCATGTGTATGAGAGCTGCTTGCTTTCAATTAGTTTGTGCTGCCATGCAGGTGTGCTACCTGCATGTGTTGGGATTCTGTTGTTAGATGTCATGTTCTGCTATATCTCCCTGTGTATGAGAGTTGTCTGCTTTCCATTATGCTGAGCATCATTGCAGGTGTGTTACCTGCATTATCCTGATTGGCTGCTTGCACTATTTAAGGCCACTACTGACAGTCCATCTTTGCCAGTGATAGCATTTATCTTCTACCAGTGGCGTTCTGGTTTCTGTGCTGTATCATCCTGAGGCTGCTTTCTGGTTCTGATTCCTGACTACCATTCTGGTTCTAATCTCTGGCTACATCTGACTACGATTCTCGTTCTGATCTCTGGCTAGGTCCGACTACCATTCTGGTTCTAATCTCTGGCTACATCTGACCACAATACTCGTTCTGATCTCTGGCTAGGTCTGACTACGATTCTGGTTCTAATCGCTGGCTACATATATGGTTCTGGTTCTTAGCTCTAAACGTATGTGTTCCTGTTACCTGCCTGGCTGACAAATATTCAGCGCTCCATTCCTGGCTGAGGTGGTGTCTCAAGAAAGACACAACAATTTTAACATTACCATTTATATAGCCTGTTCTGTTTGCTGACATCTGGTGGTACATCTGTCTGATACTCAGCTTCTCCACATCCATTCTGGCTTCTTGATCATCTGTCCTTACCACTCAATCCAATTGGAGTGGTAAGAAATTACACTGACTTTTTTACTGCTGCAAATGCTACAGTGGCATGCTATACTGAGGGACTCTGGGTCTGTCTCAGAATACTTTGGATTTTCTGGACTTTGCTATTCTGCTGTACCAGATCTGCTGATTTCTCCTGCTCTGATATTGGGACTGTGTATCCTGCATTTCTACCTGTTGATATCAGATCCATATGCATAGAATTCTAAACCTGATAATCTGCATATGATTCTGAACCTGATAGTCTGCATCTGATACTCTGCATATGCTGTTTCTTGCTGATCAATTGTGTTACAAAATAAAGACTGTCATTCTAAGTAATTTAAGTAATATCTACTGCTAACCTAACAGTGGCCTTTGAAAGACTATCAGGTCTAACTAGGTTGTTATTGCACTTGCTAAGTAGATTCAGTTGATGGTCTCACATATGCCACCTTACCCATGGAAGAATACCTAAGGCAGAAGAGAGCATTCCTAACAGATGGAGACAAGTCCTTATTGAAATCCGTTTCTGTGATTGGATATAATATGACAAAGATGGAATTTTGAGAAGCCTTCCCTTTGACAGCCATACCTTGTGTCACACATCAGAGTCCGGCTGTTACATCTCAAACCCAAGCTCCAGGCGCAGAAACCTGTGCCACAATCCTATTCTGTGCAAAAGGTGCATGCCTCTTTAAGCAGCTCTGAACCTGTAGTCATATGTTCTGACCTTTGACCCGCCCTACTCATCAGCTCAGCTATTTAAACCTGCTCTGTGCACAGGCCTGTGCCAGAGTATTAGGCTCCATACTATTACTCCTTTCCTGTGCATATTGCATTGTAGGCATTGTTCGTCACCAAACTGTACTTGGATGGTTGGGAGAAGTTGCTCTTGGAGGATGTTTTGGTACCATTCTTTATTCGTGACTGTGTTCTTAGGCAAAATTGTGAGTGAGCCCACCCCCTTGGCTGAGAAGCAACCCCACACATGAATGGTCTCAAGATGCTTTACTGTTGACGTGACTCAGGACTGATGGTAGCGCTCACCTTTCCTTCACCGGACAAGCGTTTTTCCAGATGCCCCAAACAATCTGAAAGGGGATTCATTAGAGAAGATGGATTTACCCCAGTCCTCAGCAGTCCAATCTCTGTACCTTTTGCAAATATCAGTCTGTGCCTGATGTTTTTCCTGGAGAGAAGTGGCTTCTTTGCTGGCCTTCTTGACACCAGGCCATCCTCCAAGTCTTCGCCTCACTGTGCGTGCAGATGCACTCACACCTGGCTGCTGCCATTCCTGAGCAATCTCCACACTGGTGGTGCCCCGATCACACAGCTGAATCTACTTTAGGAGACGGTCCTGGCGCTTGCTGGACGTTCTTGGGCGTCCTGAAGCCTTCTTTACAACTATTAAACCTCTTTCCTTGAAGTTCTTGATGATCCGATAAATGGTTGACTTAGGTGCAATCTTACTAGCATCAATATCTGTGCCTGTGAAGCCCTTTTTGTGCAAAGCAATGATGACATCCTTACAGGTAACCATGATTAAAAGAGGAAGAACAATGATTTCAAGCACCACCTTCCTTTTAAACCTTCCAGTCTGTTATTTTAACTCTATCAGCATGACAGAGTGATCTCCAGCCTTATTCTCATCAACACTCTCACCTGTGTTACCGAGAGAATCACTGACTGATGTCAGTTGGTCCTTTTGTGGCAGGGCTGAAATGGAGTGGAAATTTTGTTTTTGAGATAAAGTTCATTGCCATGGCAAAGAGGGAGTTTGAAATTAATTGCAATTCATCTGATCACTCTTCATGACATTCTGCAGTATATGCAAATTGCCATTATAAAAACTGAGGCAGCAGACTTAGGAGCCCCTGGGGAAAGGGCATGGGTCTGCTTAGTAAAATCTTTTACTAGGTGGTAGTGCAGCTTTAAAGATTCCAGGAAATAGGATCACATATATGCACCTCTGGCATTTAGAACTTTTGGAAACCCATGGCTTGGACCCAACCAGTTCCAGATATAATTGCTATCGCTGCTGCCTGCAATAGCAAGACCATCTAACCGATTTCTCTCTGACAACTCCAAATAATATTTCTTGTCTTTTTGCTTTAAGAATCATCCACAGAATCTAGGGAGAGTATCTCAAGCCATTGGGGTTCTAGCCATGAGACACAGTTGTATTAAAGCCTGTGAGATGAAACACAATTTTATCAGGACAAACTAATGTGTAAAAGAAGAAAAAAACAATTCCAGAAATAACACAAATTTCAGGTTGTAGTATTATTATCCTTTATTTATAAGGTGCCACAATGGGTCAGCAGCACCATACAAACTGCATTCAACAAGTCAGTATTGACCAAAAACCACTGATAGAGGTACAAGGTCAGAAAGCCCAGGGAGGAGGTGCAAAATATAGCTGTCGAGAAGAAGGCATAAGTAATGAAAGGAGGAGGACTGGAGGAAGCTGTGAGGAAACCAAGGATCAGGTTAATGGACTTTTATAGGCCTGGTCCTGCTCCTCCACTATTTTATTTTGATTTTTTAAACTGACTAAAATTTACAATCAATGATGGAACGATGTCTGGCAAATGTGGAAGTGTGTATGCATTCACAAACAGCAGTCTAGGCAGATCTCTATAGTGTGCAGAGTCATGATCGTTTCAGAAGATAGTTATGACAAATGAAGAGCACAGATCTGAAAGTAAATTGTGTAGGTAGGTACATATGAATCGGCATGATCATTGGGACTTTCAGTGGTTGGTAAAATCGTTACAGAAATCGCATCAGTAATTTTCTGTAGTGTGAATCCAGTTTTAGACAAATTAGTCTTAAATGTGGCCAGGTGGAATGTTTAATCAGGGATAAAAGAGAACAATAAATAGGTCTGTGTTAAATAACTAGCATATGCAGATACTATCAACTTTTTCATGGTTGGCCAACAAGGTCAGTGTTATACAGTACCCTGGATTAGATTCCTAGGCACCTTCTCCCCAGGGAGTCAACGTTTTCCATCAAACTGGGGGAGGAGACATTTAGGGTTAAGCATTATTAATTTCCCACCTATCACAAGCTGACAGCTGCCCCTAATCCACCCACCACTGTGGGAATATTGAAGAGGATATACAGTAATGGGATTCAAATAAATTAACAACTGGTTCTCTGCCCTAATGACCATTTTAAGTATAGAAAAAGATATACTGATAGGTAGTTTAATATTTCATGCATTTAATACTCAAATAAGAACAATAAAAGAAGTACACAAAACTAGATAATTATAAGAAAGATTGTGCCATACTGCTTTTGCCCCCTCTTCACAATCTGCCATGCTGCTTTTGTCCCCCTTGCTTCCACTCCTTCACTTACCTTTTCTATAGACTTCTTTCTTCATCATCACCATTTCATAATCACCATCATTTATTTAGACTTTCTTCTCTTTTTGTCTTCTTGTTTGTAGACTCCTTTCTGCCCCGCTCCTTACTGAATGTTGGGTGTGATGATGTCACGCCCGACATTCAGTGCGGACAGAGCAGGGAGGAGTGTCGACGCCGCAAACAGGTGAATATCTTTTTTTTTTTTTTTAAAGGACCCTGCCCCCCCCCCCCCCACCAATGAGGAAGGTGGACTCAGTCTGGAGCCACCGGTTTGCCGTACTGCCCTTAAAAGTAGGTATCGGTTCTGGCGAACTGGTGCTGAATCCCACCACTGGGGATATACCTGTGGTTTTGACTGTTTGGAGGAATAGTGGATGCTTCCATTACATGGGTATGTTGTGTTCATGGATTAGTGACTAGGATCTGTGCTTCCATAACATGTGTATGTTGTGCCTGTAAGGAATCTGAGCTGGCTGGCGATTGTATTTTCACCTGTCTATATCGCCATCTATGGAATAAACTGCGTTTTGGTTGAAACAATCTGCCTAGGTGATTTCAAGGAACCCACGAGGCTGTGCGGTAATTACCCAAGCCCTTCTCAGCAGTTTACAATCTAGAGGGAAGGAGCAGACAAACTGATTTCTAGGGGATCTAAAAATCAGATGTGGGGTTGAAAAAGAGTGGGTGAGGTGAACAGGGAAAGATGACAGTGGATGAGATATACTTCATATAAGTGAAAGGAACACAAGAGGGGTGAAAAAGAGGACATGGGAGTGGTTAGAAGGTGGATTGGTAGGCTTTAATAAACCCGTGGGTTTTCAGGGAGCATTTGCAACTTTGCAGGCAATTGGACAGCCTGATAGAATGTAGTTCTAGAGAAAGGGGCAGCATGGGAGGAATATTGGATGTGGGAGTGAAACGTTGTTACCAGAGAGGAATTGAGTCAACGGTAGTAGGCCCACCGGAGTGGATGGGAGAAAGCATGGTGGAGATGAGATTGGAGATATAGGGAGAACTGGTGTTGGAGAAGACTTTGCAGGTGAGGGGGAGGAGTGTGTAGAGGATTCCAATGGGAAAAGGGAGCCAGTGTAATGTTTAGCAGAGAGGGGAGGCAGAAGTAGAGCGGCAAGAGGAAGATCAGTCTTGCTGCAGCCTAAAGTATAATTTGAAGAGGAGTGAGAAGGGAGCTGGAAAGGCCAGTAAGAAAGTAAGGTTGCAGTACTTGAGGCGAGAAATGACAAATGAATGGATTAGAGTTTTGGTGGCAGGAAGGATCTTATATGGGTGATGTTACGGAGTTGGAAGTAACATAATTGTATGTGGGAGGTGAAGGAGAGGGAGGAGTCAAGAATGTCACCTATGCAGCAGACCTAGGCAACAGAGGAGATAGTGGTGTTGTCAATAGTGACAGAGAGGTGGAGAAGAAATGATATTCTTGAGATTGAAGACAATGAGTTCAGTTTTGGCCATGTTAAGTTTAAGAAAACATTGGGACATCCAGGCAGAAAGGGCAGAGAGGCAGCAGGACACCCGCAAGAGGAGGGAAGTGGAGAGGTCAGGAGAAGACATAAAGAGTTGGGTGTCTTTGGCATAAAGGTGATACAGGTGGCTGAAGGAACTGGTGAGTTTACACAGGGATGATGTGCATAGAGTGAAGAACAGGGGGCAAAGACAGAGCCCTGACGGACTCCTATAGGAAGCAGGGATGGGGTGGAGGAGGAGCTAGAAGTAGAAACATAGAAGTAGCAGTAGGAGAGGTAGGATGTGATTCAAGAGAGCACAGCGTCAGACAGGCCAATGGTGTGACGGGTGCGCAATACGAAAGGGTGATCCATGGTGTCAAAAGCCACAGAAAGGGTCCAGGAGGATAAGCAGGGAAAGGGGTCCCTTAGACTTGGCCAATAGAAGATCATTGTTAACTTTGGTCAATTTCAGTGGAGCAATGGGGGAGGAGCCAGATTGGAGGTGATGGAGGAGAGAGTTGTCAGAGAGGTAGCTGGTGAGGCAGTTGTAGAAAAGCCTAGAGTATTTTGGTGGCAAAGGGGAGGAAAGAGATGGGGCGGTAGTTAGGGTAGTGGGGACATTTTTTAGTTATTTTGTTAAACAGCTTGCTCCAGCATGTAAAACATCCAAATATTGGACAGCCTAGATGGGGGGGAGGAGGTTCCATTACTGTACTGCATACTGTAATATCTGAGGAAACATATCCTGTCCAGTTATACTGAGTATACAATATTTTTGTAACTGCAGTATTTAAAACATGACTTACTGTGGTATAAAACGTAGACAAGGATACTGTTTTGAAACGTGTTCAAACCCCTTCTCAAAATCCATTGGGGACACTTCTGCCATGAGTATAGACTTTCAAAAACCTTGCACTAAACTTTGCTCATCCTGCCTCTATTTACCCATCCTGCAAAGATTTCAGTTATTTTTTTTAATGACGTCCCACGTGACAGAAAAAGAAAAAACCAAGAGAGAAACAACACACACGCTTAAAAACAACATTTAAATTTAAATTTTAAATAGGAGCTAGAACATAAAAAGGGATGCCCAGTGTCATATGGTTTCATAAGGAGAACGGACTCATAAAAAAAACAGATAAGGAGATCTAGAAGGCGAAACTTGTTCAAGACAATTCTGACAGCCTATATATGTGAGAAACTTGAGATTCACTGAGACCAGTGGTTCAAATGAACCTTGTTGTAATGCCTTCAATGCTACATTTAAGTCACAAGAGATTAAAGAGGGCGCAAATGGTGTCCAAAATGTACCACGCCCTGTAAAAAAAACTACTTCTGTAGAGTCTTCTTGAAAGAAACAGAAAGTCCAGACATCTGAACCTTGCGCAAACTCAGTTTAAAACCATTATCCAGGCCATCCTGTAGGAATAGTAGGAGATGGGCCAACTGGAAAGAAGACTTTGGGAAACTTCTTCTCACAACAAACATAGGTCTTTAATAATAATAATAATAATAATTTTTTGCATAAACAGGTTTTCTGGCCTTAGGTTTTGATAACCCTGTCAGAAAGCCCTGCCTCAACTGCCACACTGTTAAAAACAGCTGCTCTAATCCCCGGATGGTAAAACAGTCTCTAGGTTAGCAAATCCCTCCTGAGTGAAAGTCACCATGATGAACCCGATGACATACTGAGAATGTCGGTGCACCACAACCTCAAGGCATATGCCGGTTGTTACAATTGTACAATCCCTTATGGTAAAAAGAAGGCCCCATTAAAGTTGTCATGCCTCAACAATCAGGAGTGACTGAAGAGTTCTTGTAGACAGAGTTGAAAGACTGCCATCTGTGCTGCTGGCATGTGAGATGATCTGGAAGAAACTGAGGGGAGCCTGAAAAGGCACTTCAAGGAGGAATCCAGATGCATTATCTTCTGTTCCATCCTAGAGAAGGGTAAGAAAAAGAAACATTCTTTTTCAGGAAACTCCACTCTGCTCACACACCCCTGCTTGAGCTATGAGTGAAGACTAATATTCCTAGGAAGAGGAAAGAGGGCATCATGGAAGTCATCAGATGGCAATAGTGGTGGAGGGAGAATGCATCTGTCTCTGAAAGAGGGAATTCTCGCAATCTTGTGTATGCAGAAGGGGGGGAATATAGTGATCTTACAAATTGGCATCCCATCTCCCTCCTGAACATGGACTACATGATTTTCACCAAGATTCTAGCCAACTGGCTAAAGTCTTCCAACGGACAGATAAGTCATCCAGATCAGACCTATGACAAAACCCCTGGCTGCAGTATTGCAGATAGCCTTTCCTTACTCAGGAACATGGCCCATTACATCAAAGAATGTCACGGGCATGCAGCCCAGGTCGGCATTGATGAGAAGGCCTTTTGTGCGTAGGGCATTGTAGAGATTTGGTTTGGGCGAAATGGTTAATTTCCCATTGAAACAGGGGTTAAATCAAATATTGCACTAGTCATTATAGCGTAGGATGTGACATTGTATGCCATATGTCTTGAATTGTGCTATAAAGTACGACTGTTTTATGTTTTGTGGTGTATTGCGTTTCAGCTGGACTGTAACGCAGTACACAAATGTAATGTCTTGTTTTTGTTTTTTTGTATATATGCAAATAAAGAATACATTTTTCAAACAAGGAGTGAGCATTTACATGAAATAAACACTCCAACTCTTATTTAAATAGACGGGGATGAAATTTCCCCCTCAAATGAACATTCCCTTTAAATTAGTACTGCAGCAGTTAGTAGTGGACTCTGAACTGCCCTCACCAATAGTGTGTGTTTTGTGGATCTCTGCAGGCCAAAGAATGATTAATCATTGGCTCATCCAACTGAATACATTCATGAAAAAAAAAATGACATGCAAAAAGATCCACAAAACAAGCACTGTTACTAAGCAGGATGAGAAACACTACTCCAGTAATCACATTGTCTCCAGTACACTATTTATCCTCTCTGTGATTATTAGAGTTTAGATTCCTGCTTTAGGTAGGATAAAGTTATTGTTCTAATACAGCATTAGATACGACTATAGCACTGTACAAAGAACTGTTTATATTCATTGCAGTCATGAAAAAATGGAAGGATATAAGGCCTTGATTGCTTATAATCTAAAGGGAGAGAGACATTGGTAAGTCTAGGAATCATAAGGGAGATCCAGGGTAAGCTTCTATGAAAAGAACTGGGAGAAGAGGTGCGATCCTACAGATGGTTGCAAGAAGGCTAAAATTGAGTAAATCGTATAATTGATGTGCAATTGTAAGTAGCAAAATGGCTGGTAGGTCTTTAATGAAAGTGATGGTATGGAGGTAGTTAGCTGGAATGTAAATAGACAATAGCATTATACATGTACACGACCTAGCCTATTGACAATGTGAATTGATATGGCTATGGTTGTCCAAACAATGGGAATTACAATAGGGGCTGCTTTGTGGTTGCCAACTGTTATGGAATAGATTACAGGATTTAGATAGCTTAATAGTCACTGCTTTGTTTTTGTCTAAAGTAAATCTACAATTCAAAGATAAAGCTGTCAGACCTATGTCAAGTTGCAGTTGTAATAGAAGGGTTTGTCTTCATTATCTTATGAAATAGACCTAGATATAAAGTTGAATACTGTAGCTGATGGGAACAGAGATTATATAGGAAATTTTCCTGAAAAATGGAATTTTTACTTTAGTGTTGTGTTCATTTCTTGCATCGCACTAATGCTTTACTAATTTTCCCCACTTTATCCCAATAACAAGGTATTTAGAGATTTTATCTATACACTGCCTTGTCACGAGTCATTTTCCAAATCTGCACAGCAATGTGACATGGAAGTCCTTCCCTGTAGAAAACATTATAGATCCTGCCTTCTCCCCATACCATCAGGGAGATGACTAGGTTTACCTAAAAACAAAAAAAAATCATGTCAATTATGAAGACCTATAAGCACCATAGATAATACAGGAGGAGCTCTTTACACACAACTATCTAAAAGGCAGATACAAAGGGAGTAACCCCATTGCAAAACCCCAGCAGTAACATTAATTCACACACACACACACAGCAAAAAGAAGATTTCTACTCACCGTAAAATCTATTTCTCTGACTCCAGTGGGGGACACTGCGAGACATTGGGGTATAGTAGGCAGGACTAGGAGTTTAGGAACTTATTAAACTTGTTTGTTCCCCTGACTCCTCCCCTACTATGCCCCTCCTCCGTAGCTCAGACCTCAGTTTTGTATAACCAAGCCATGAAGAGAGGAGAAGCAATTCAGAAAGTAACACCAGGAACAACACAACTTTCAGAGCAAGGGAGGGTGCGCAGTGTGCCCCAATGGAGTCAGAGAAATAGATTTTACGGTGAGTAAAAATCTTCTTTTCTCTTTCCTGCCATCGGGGGACACTGCGAGACATTGGGGACATACCAAAGCTGCCTCTAAGGGCGGGAATGCTCTGGAACGGCTGTGCGCAATATTCTGTGGCCAAAACCTGCATCAGTGGATGCCAAGCCATACCACCAAGAAGACAACATGCAGGCGAAGTGGACGCTGCCACGCTGTACCACTGCGTCATTAAATCACCCTGATGTGACGTCCAAGAAGCTGCAACCCCCCTGGAGAGTGCACGCTAAAAGCCACTCGAACCGGCAGAGGGGTACAGACAGAATGGTGGGCGTGCTGTACTGGCGAGAGACTACCTGGACCCTAAACCCCCCCCCCCCCGCGGTCTTTAGCGCCAGAGAGGCTAAAGGGACATTAGATTCCTGGACGGGAAACGTGCGTACAAGAGCACGAACTGCCTCCCGCCGGAGAAGTGTTCCACAAAAAGAGGAGGCACAAGAATGATAGACCGCAATCCCTGTGTAATTGGGATGCAGCAACTAATCGTCTGAACCAATAATGCCTCGTGCGATGCGCCACTATATTTCTGGGAAATAACATGCGGGAAAGCCATACACACTCTCGCCCCGGAACCACTGCGAGATGTGATATCCAAGGGAGCACCCATACAATGAGCTAACAGCTTAACCAACTCAGCGATATCTAAGGGCGCACTCATACAGAGAGCTAACAGCCTAAGCAATTCAGTGATATCTAAGGGAGCATTTATACACTGAGTCAACAGCTTAACTACCTCAGAGGGTTACAGGAGGTCAAAGCAAGCCTCCTGATGACGAGAACTAGACTCCCTGGTTCTTCCCGAAAAACTAAAGGTGGGCTGAGCCTGAAGAAACCCCTTCAGCAAGACAACCCTCCGCTGAGCTCGCTGTAGAGCAACAGGAATTCTAAAGGGAGCAAGGCGGAGACCCATCGGAGCCAACTTGTAAAGAAAAAATCCCTTAGAGATTCTTGAGTGGGACGTGTGAAATTCTACGAATTTACACCAACGGAATATCACTGCTAGGCCAAAGAGAAAGCTGAGGAAGCTGCCCTACGACTGTATTGACGGTACCAACCATTCCCTTGCGAGGCCCCACTGACCGTAAGGGTTGGGCATCCCACGCCCCAGCGCCAAACTAGATGATGTAGAGCAAAAGCAGAAAGACAGGGTGACGTGTGAAAAGGAACCTGGGCTCCCTCTCGGAGAGCCCTATGACCCCACCAGGAGGACACAAGTTAATTACCCTTGAGTGACCCACTTTCCCTTGAGACCAAATGTCTACAGGTTACTCGACCACCTGACAAGGTGAACGACTGACCGACTCTTGTGGCCGAGCACCACCCGAAGGGTCAATAAGTGTATTTGAGCAAAGAGATGCCATGTGCGCTTAATAACCTGGAAGGCAGCTGCTATTAATGAGAATCTCCTTCTGGAGATATGGGCGATGTCCGGAGTGGGGAATGCAGGTGATACAACTAGAACCCTGGTATCCTAGTTTGCAGACAAAAAACCTCATGTTACTGACAGGTAATTCTGCCAGGGGCATCCTGGAACTGTACTAAAGTGAGATACGTGTGTTCTTCGGTAGAAAGATAGTGAGAGTCCCAGTCTAGAAGATGAGGCATAAGCAAACGCATCTGCTGTGGTAGAATGAGCGAAGACCTGGGTAGGGCCTGAGCCAAGTTGTGTGCTTTCCAGACCTGGATGGCAGTCTGGATGTGAGAGAGCTAGATGAAGCCCTCGGCAGGGGGTCGTGTAGACAGGGTAATATTTTGACTTACTAGGTTGTGTAGTAAGCCTGTCATAACCAGCAATACGTAGGGAACTTCTGAGGCCCTGTGTGAAGATAACGAACAGCAGGGGTCAAAGCCTGCACTGCAACTATTGCACAACCCAAGCGGCAGAGACAGCTGTGTCTCTTTCAGAAAAGGTACATAAAGGGAGTACTCTACGATACCTGTTGAGGCCAGGAATGAAGATCCCTGGTCTCAATGAGTGAGCGGAGTGACCACTTGCGAACTCAATAATGCATACCTGCTGCTTGCTGAGGGGCTGCAACTATAAATGTGATGGCAGAAAACCTCTGACTGTAAGTTAGGCGGCGGTTGGGATATATAACTTCCACCTCCAGAGGATGACCCCAGACCTATGGGAGTTTACCTCACTGCCACTGTATATGTACTATAAGCCCCTTTGTAAGGCTAGGCATGACTTTCACTGTGGCACTCTGACCTCAGAGTAAAAGAGAGGATGACCGGATTAGCCGCGTAAACGTCAAGGCCTGATGTCACTGACATAAAGGGGAAGTACACCTACCGCCAGAAGCCCTTGGATACTAGTTTGTAATAGTGCAAACTGAGAGTTTTGTTATTGGAACATAATCCTGGGCGCATGAGGCTAACTGCTCCTATCATAGCTGGATGGCTTTATGAATACCAGCTATGACCTTGTTGGGTGTATACCAACTGCCTCATAGACCCTTAATCTGAGTAAAGGCTAGAGAACTTCTTCTGTTAGAGACTCTCTAGATACAACACCCCTACCGGCCTCCGCTCTGTGTAGGGGATAGCAGAATAAGAAAATTGACAAGCAACTGGGTTGTCAACTCCAGGGTTTCTTCCTCTGTATTCACTCTGGCGGGAGAGGAAAGGGAGTTGAAAATCTGCCCAGCCTATTACTGTTTACCTGGCCTTTATCAAAAGACAGACACGAAGTCTATTATATGAGGAAAATCGTTTTCTCAATTAGGGTGTCACTAAGGCTTAGGGTGCTGATTGAAAAATAGGCTGGTGTCTTGTAAATGCTAAAACTGTGTAAAGTTTAAGCTGATATTATCCCCCTCCTGTGTAAAATCAGAGGGAATAATGTTCTTGTTAGTAAATCAAGATTGATATAGACATCCTCTGGTGAGGAATGAACCATCTCTTTATTCTGACTGTGACAACAGTGAACAGTAAAATCGTGCTCCTCTGTGTGAGATGGTGGGCAAAAGCGTCTTTGTCCGGCTGGACTTCCACTGGGATAGCGGGATGCGCTCCTGTGTTAGCGGGCAGATCTGAGCTGTATGGGGGCCTAACCAACACAGTGTAAACGTGTGTAGGAGCGTGAAAAAGGGTATACTCACGTACCTTTTTGGACTAACAAATCACCTTAATGAGTTCGGCCACCGGTGCGGACAGTGATTTAGGCCAGACCTGTTCCTGCAAAACTGCCGACACCGAAATGGGAGCACCCTGTTTGTAGACCCTAGGCCATTGATGCTGCCGGAGATGTAGCCCAGCTTGTCTTCTGCGGAACTGCTGACACCGGAGTGGGTGCACCCTGTTCGCCAACCTTAGTCTCATAAGCTGCAGAGAGCATCTGGGCTAAGCTGTAGAAAAGGTAATATTAAAATATATTTTGTACAGACATAATGCAACGGAGGCGTACCAGCGAGGCCCTCTGACACCTAAGACAACGGTAAGCAAAGGGTCAGGGAATATAAATGATTCTCTTCATTTGTACATAAATATTGTCAATACAGACGGAAATCTCCTATTGGGGGAGCCTTTCCAGCAATAACGCGATGGTAGAATAGGTGATACCAAATACATCTGTATGTTTCTTGGGTACCTTAATTATATACACATTGTAACATGCACATGCTGGTTTCTTACCAAGGAAAAGCATAGAGCATAATTTATTTTTCAATGTATCTTTTTTTTTTTTTTTTTTTTTTTAAGTAAATACATTGTGCGATACATATACACACATATACATATTCTGTAGGGCTTTACAATTTATAGACATAATACACTGGTAGGATAGGTGTTACTGAATACAACTGCATGTTATCTCGTAGACACCCAAGTTATATACACATTGCCCTGTGGACATACGCGCTGGTTTCTTACCACGGATGAAAATAGGGCATAAATACATTTATTTATCTATTTTTTATTTATTTTTATAATTGATAAGGAAATAGCTTGTAATATATATATATATATATATATATATATATATATATATATATACACATATATCTATATATATATATATATACACACATATATCTATATATAAGTATATATAACCATATAGAGAGCATCTAAGATAGGCTGTCCGACCGATGGTCGTGGATTACATTTGGCACATGTATATCAAAGTCAGACATACCAGTGTATGACTATTATTCCTGGGAGCTGCTTGTGCAGATAACTTGAAATGTAAAGGCACAATGGCAAGCCCTTTTATATTTACTAGATGTTCTCTGTAGCATAGGAAAATTACATAGTCTATATACTAGGTCAGTGGTTCCCAAACTTTTGCAGTTCGCGGCACCCTTAGAGTCTCCAAATTTTTTCAAGGCACTCCTCCAAAATAATTATTGAGCAGTCCTGTTTTTGAAGTTGTTGGGGCAAAAAATTGTAACAAGTATTTAGGTCAGGACAGAAATACTTATTTAGTTGTATGCAAAAATGCCCCCTCTGCATCCAGACACACTGCCCTCTTTCACGCTGTGTCCCCCTCCACTGCCCCTCTCACGCTGTGTCCCCCTCCACTGCCCCTCTCACGCTGTGTCCCCCTCCACTGCCCCGCTGTGTCCCCCTCCACTGCCCCGCTGTGTCCCCCTCCACTGCCCCGCTGTGTCCCCCTCCACTGCTCTCCGTCCCCCTCCTCTGCTCTCCGTCCCCCTCCTCTGCTCTCCGTCCCCCTCCTCTGCCCTGCTGTCACCATCCTCTGCTCTCTGTCCCCCTCCTCTGGCCCACTGTCACCATCCTCTGCTCTTCTCCTCTGTCCTGCTGTCACCATCCTCTGTCCCGCTGTCACCATCCTCTGCTCTTCTCCTCTGTCCTGCTGTCACCATCCTCTGTCCCGCTGTCACCATCCTCTGTCCCCCTCCTCTGTCCCGCTGTCACCAACCTCTGTCCCACTGTCACCATCCTCTGCTCTCCTCCTCTGTCCCGCTGTCACCATCCTCTGCCCCGCTGTCACCATCCTCTGCTCTCCTCCTCTGTCCCGCTGTCACCATCCTCTGTCCCGCTGTCACCATCCTCTGCTCTCCTCCTCTGTCCCGCTGTCACCATCCTCTGCTCTCCTTCTCTGTCCCGCTGTCACCATCCTCTGTCCCCCTCCTCTGCCAGGATCCCTCTAACTCTGCCCCGCGCCAGACATAAAAAAACAAAACACAGAAACTTCCCAATCCGTCGGGCGCCGGGACCCAGCAGCCTCCTCTCTCCTGCAGCAGCTTGTTACTGACGTCGATATTCAGTGACAGCTGCAGGAGAGAGGAGGCTGCTGGGTCCCGGCGCCCGACGGATTGGTAAGTTTCTGTGTTTTTTGGGTTTTTTTTATGTCTGGCCCGCGGCACCCCAGTGACAGCGCCGCGGCACCCCAGTTTCAGCCTCCATCCGTCCTCCAAGATGGCCGCCTCCACATTCTGCCGACCAGCACATACAAAGTATGGCTGTCGGCTCGTAGAATGCATCTTCCGCTTATTTTAATGTGCCCAGGCTGCGGGGAGCATTAGTGATCAAATCGCCTCCTATGAAGTGCGATTGATTCGCTGTCCCCACCGCTTGTTGTCCAGGGGGAGGGGGGCACTTGCCGGCATGTCTGTCGGGGGGAGGAGGGGAGGCCATGCAGCTTCACTCCTGCCCGTACTAAAGATTAACCCCTCGGCCGTCTATATGGCCGTTCTAATTGTAGTGCTGGCTGTTACAAAGTGCTGCCTGTATGGCAGACTTACAATTTGTGGGCCAACTGCTCGTTTCTAGGGGGAGACTGCCGGCAAAGGTGCAGGGCAAGTGAGCCAGGCTTCTGCTTATCTCGCGCAGGGACCAGGGTGAAGGAAGCCGCCAGGCTATTCACCCACTCTGGGTCTTAGGTTTGATCCCCGCGCAGCACCTGTAAAGGAATTAAAAATAAAAAAGTGAAAACCTAAATCTAGTTAGTTAAAGTATAGGCAGGAGCCTATACCAAAGTGACCTTTCTCCTAGGCACTTAGAAAAAACTGAGGTCTGAGCTATGGAGGAGGGGCATAGTAGGGGAGGAGTCAGGGGAACAAGTTTAATAAGTGCCTAAACTCCTAGTCCCACCTACTATACCCCAATGTCTCGCAGTGTCCCCCAATGGCAGGAAAGAGAAACATTAATATTGCTACAGCATGGTAAACAAGACTCTTTCATCAAAATGAGGAATGATTGCCATAACCGATTTAAGGAAGAGGTATGATAAAGTAAATAGGAGAATAAAATAAGTTGATACATTCAACAAGTTTGGTCTTTTTTTTATTTAACAGGATAATAGAGCGCCAGACAAATTAAAATGTATTTAAACACAGCTAGCTAGTAATACATGAGAAGGTTCTCCTTCCACATTTTCCTAATATCATACATCAGATATAAATTACCAATTTTACAATATATACAATGAAAAAAATGCAAGGTATTACTTTCAAAGAGGGACAGTTGTGCAATGTGCGAGGACAGCAGCAACTTCCGTTAATGTTCCCACAGAAGAGAACCCTTCCTTAGATGTACATTGCCTATGGAAATGGATGAAGTTGAAGAAGGCTAGGAGCTGGGTCCAAATGTTCCAGCTTTTTCTGCTACCTCCAGAGCAGACTTTAAGTTCTGGTCAAAGAGTTCACATCTAAAGAAAATAAAATGGTTTATATTAATGCTATATTTGACTGTATTTTTCCTGTTCATTTAAGATTTCATGCTGTACTGAGTGAAGTAGTACCCTATGCTTGTAAACTCAATACTCTTGTTTTTATCTACAGCTCTCTAATCCACTCTACATTTCAATAGCTACTAACATGGTCACATACAGAAGAGCACTTTATAACACTAACAAATGTCATTGGTTACAATGCAATATTCAGATCACATAGGCTAGAGTATATGGATAGTGGACAGATTACATACTAGTGGTATGGAATGTGATCACATTGGTTGGAGCAGGTATCACGGTAAGCCTACCAAAAAGCAGGATAGAGTGCGTTACCTGCCTAAGCTTAATGGCAGAAGAGAGAAGTCAGATCCTAAGACATGCAGTTAACAAAGAGACCTATACATGACAATGAGAGTCAACCAGTCTTACCTAATTGGCATCTCTAGTGAGTAGAATGGGTTCTTGAGAGCATAGTCAGAATACAGTTCATAAATCTTGCGCAGCAAGGAATCTATGCCAGCCTGACGCGGATCTGACAATACCATGAATTTTATACCTGAAAATAAAGAACCACTAGATATTTACGGACCATAAACAACAGACTACATTTATCAGTGCAAATATTTGTATTGAGTGACAGGGGATAATTTGTAAGGCACATTCAGTAAAGCTAGGAATAGCAGAAATAAATTCAAACTATAAAGCATGATCTGCATTTCTGCAGACAGCATAATAGTCACATAGGAATTCAATCACATTCTGAAAGCATCAGGCTTCTAACCAAGTAGTTACATAAATCTCATCTCTACCTACACTCCTACCCGCCCCCTCCGCTCTGCCTGTGACCGCCGCCTCACTACTTCACTGATCACCTCCTCTCACTATCTTCTTCAGGACTTTGTCCGGGCTGCTCCCCTGCTGTGGAATGATCTTCCACGTTCCATCAGGTTAGCATCTACTCTCAAAGGCTTCAAGCGTGCCCTTAAGACTCATTTCTTTATTCAAGTCTATCAGTCCTCCTAACTTCCTTGTCCTGGCTCTCTCTCCCAGTTAGTACCACCCTTTTTTGTGTCTCCCCCTTCCCTTTAGGTTGTAAGCTCTCATGAGCAGGGCCCTCTTTCCTTGTGTGCTCCTTCTACTGTTCCTTCACCCTCTGTACCTCTTGGCCTGCTTCGCTAGCCCTGTTTTCTTAAGCTTCGGCCTTCTTCTTCTTGATTTCTACCATCCCTTTCACGATCTGTCAGATATAATCTGATTTGCTTTACCCTGTCACCTGTGTTTGTATATATTTGTGTATCATGTTGTGTCTTGGTTCTGTTTTCTGTATATGTAATGTACGGCGCTGCGGACCCTTTGTGGCGCCTTATAAGTCAAAGATAATAATAATAATAATAATAATAAATCATTGAACTGCAATTGTCACTTTTAATATCTGTGGAGGGCACATTTATTTTGTATACTACAAAAGTAAGAATTGTGAAGAAACCATAATTGAGCTCATGCAATGTTTTATTATGAGTTATTAATGCACAGGTTAAATTGCAATTCACTAGAAGAGAGGGCTATTTAGTTACTCACCAGTCAGAGTCTGAAAACAGTGTAGCTTGAAGGTGTCCGTTTCCAACATTTCAATGCCAGAACTTCCTGGCTCTGGGGAGAGTTGAGATCCAATAGCAAATAATCTAAAAGACATAATGACACTTCAGACTCAGGTTTCTGTATATTCAAGCATAGCTTTAAAGGTTTTATTTCAGCAAATGGAAGAAACCATACCATTATCAGTCAATTTCACTGTAATCAAACTTTCATGAGAAAAATAAAGAAAATGCTGCCTGTATAGTTATTAATGAAGAACTCAACCTAATTTATATGTTCTATTTGAATCCCATCAAAAATTACTTTTGAGGCCACCAAATCAGGTGCAACAAATAGGCTTGTGGTACCTCTGTGGTTAATCTATTTGGGAGTGTTGGTGGTTTCTGGGGAAGTTTTAAGTTGAGTTGTTTAAACCTTTGTGTGTGATTGCACTATTCAAGAACACTCAAATCAGTTACTGCTGCCAAGTAAAAGAATGCAGTCTAAAATAATCAGCTCAAAAACACCTTAGGAAATTCTCCAAGGCACTGTATGTATCTGAAATATATGAGTAATACGTTTTCTGTAATATATCAGCATTTATTGTGAACAGTGGAATACGTAGCTTCTGGCCAGAAGTAAATAGCAATAACACAAACGATGTCACAATGTTATACTTTCATTGAGAAAAAGTTATATTTAGCTCCATATGGATTTTAAGACTCTTTGATACATGCATGCAATTTTACGTTTAATTATTATTGCCTGTGTTATACCTTGAGTTACTTATCTGCAATTTTCTGCTAGTTTATGCGTTATTGCTATTTACTTCTGAACAGAAGCTACGTATTCCACTGTTCATAATAAATGCTGATATATTACAGAAAACTTATTACTCATATTTCAGTTACATACAGCACCTTGGAAAACTTCTATACATACTTATGTTCTATAGCTTTTTAGGTTTGTCCCATTATCTCCTCCTATTGGCTGCTAGTACACCTTCAGGGCAGCACAGATAAGGGCCCCCGCGATAAAAAGCTCCATCATCTTGTTATTATTAAAGTGGCCGGCTTCATAGGAATCATCACTTCATGTATGGTCTGCTAAGTGCATCTAAATTTCAACGCAGCAGATACACCAATGTGGACAACTCTTTATTACAAAAATGACTTCACTAAGTCAACGTTCACAAAGATAAGGCTATGTTCACATCTCAAATTTGCTCCCTGCACACTCACAAAGTTTTTGTTTAGTTATACAAGATTGTGTGAACAGAAACACAAACTGCAGTGTAATTTTAAAATTCACTATTATATTAAAATGTTATATGTAGGATACATTATAAAGATGCAATGCATATAACAAAATATAAATTGCAGCTTATCATAGAGTAAGGGTGAAATCACACCCATGAAAATTTAATGTTTGTCCCTGTGACATTTCTGTTTGTAGTATATGAATTTTAAAATATCTTCTGTTTTTAGCGTAGCTACTGAATTATCATGCAAGTGCTTCCTGATCATTCCTAATTGCCATGTCACCCACAAACTTTCACTGGCATAATGCTTCCCAATGTGGTGATGATCAAAAGTGACATTATGCATTCATCAAAATATTGTTACGAAAAGCAAGTCTTCGGAAGCTTGTAGCTTCCAATGGAAAACACTTTCTCTACCACAAGTGCAATTGAGATGTGCAAACACTGCAGCTACAAATTCTATCTTACATTTGCGTATTTCCACAGATGAAGTGCTAATGCATTACAAACAAACAATATTACCGAATGAAATCCACATGGCAATAAATAATTATGACAGCTTCTGAATCCCACTTTTTTGAGATATAAAAACAGAACATTCAGAATCACTGCTCTGACACTGCAAAATGCAATGACTCACGAGTGAAACATGGAGGCCAGCATTAGCTTTTCATTGGAAGTAAGACGGGGCCGTCCAAAACGGATGGAAAGAGGAAAGTTGGAGGGGTTTCCAAAGAATTCCAGAATCTCCTTTCCATCTGCAGTGTTTCTGCCATTCACATCAATCCCATTAATGGAGAGCACAGCATGTCCAACTGTAAAGGGGTAAAAAGTTACAAAATCCATAATTATTTCACTAATAACTGCAATTATAAGAAATATAGCTATAGTAAAATAACACACCATTCACAGATAATCTAATCATAATATGCTTTACTATAGCACCCACATACAACAAGAGGACAGGACGAGTACAACTGTGGCAGCATAGCCCATAACACATCCATGTCATCAGCGGCTGTACTATCCGCAACCTTCCTCACCTCGGATGCCATCCCGCTGACCAAAGGACACCAGCACCCGCTCGTCATGCACCTTAAGAACCAGGTCCAGAGGGAAACTGAACGTCTTCTCTGTTTCAGAGCGCGGGTTCTGGTTATCCAACTGGTAAATCAGACCGCCAGCCTTGTTCACCACATAAACACTGAAAATCGCCATGTTTCTGGAGTATCCGCCGTCATCTGACAGCTCCTACCTCGTTTCCGGGACCAAAGGCTCACGGGACACGTAGTTCTAGAGATAGGAAATCACCTTATGTTTGGGCGTGAGAACGAAAAGTGGATGACTTTATGTGACATTATTTATTATTATCCTAATATTATCCTTACTAACATTACTTTTTTTTACAGTGTGATAAAATCCTTCTTCTACTGTCCTCAGTGTTCCCTGTTAATAATATTAAATTGATTTGTGTTAACAGTATATATTTAATGGTAGTTAAGCAATTCAGCTAAGGTTATTGCTATTGGTGAGTATAATTACCAATATTTATTATTATTATTATTATTATTATTATTATTATCTACTTAGCCAGTGCATCTATAGTCATCGCTTGCAGTGCAGCCTTGGCAGACATTGGTGTACTTACATACCAGCTATGCTCTATTGTCTGTGTCAATGTTATCATTGAATGAAAATTCCCATTTGTTTTCAATTACAAGGCTCCATATGATCTATCACAAGTTTTCTTATTAGGCCATCAGAAAGATACAAATTATCTCTCTGATTTAGAATCTATATAAAAGATAATTTGGTCTAATTTTCTTAAAACAGTAATGATTGTAATAGAATCTACTAATATATCAGATAACATATCTATCTATCTATCTATAGCTGCTGCTGATTATATATTTAGTTCAGTGATTATTCCCTGCAGATGTGATATGTGTCTTTGAATGCACTTGGCTCAATATTCCCAGTCTAAATCCTATTCACACTGCAGTGCATGTATATAATATTAAAATTGGATTTATGTCAAACTAATAAAATTCACTTTTGTTTGAGCACTTTATATTAGCTAATCTCATCAGAGTATAACAATTGTGCATCACTGAGCACTTCACTTATTTAGTTGTAGTAATTAACTGTTGAACAATGTTATAAAATACAGATTTATGACATGCATACTTTAAATGACATATAATGAATCGTATGACACAATATGTAATTTTTCACCATTGCCGCCTTTATTGTTATTAATGCAACCATATACAGGATAAATTTATCTGAACATGATAACGATTACACTAACTGAGGAAAAGTTAGTGATAAATATATATATATGCTATAGTATTAGCACTAAAACATTCTCTTACCTATGAAAAAAATATATACATTAAATAACACCAAATATACTCCACTAAAGTTGTCAACAGAGATGGCAAATTAACAAAACTCCTTATTGAATGATAAAATACAGTACCATTAAGTCTGTATCGACTGGATACCGAATGAGATAGTAATAGACAGGGCTGCCAAGAGGAATTCAGGGCCCCGGTACAACAACTTCATGGGGCCCCCCTTATAGATGAGCATGGTAAAATATTTTGCGCCGCCGAAATTAGAAATGTGTGTGGCCATACCATTGGGGGCATGGCTAGCAAGTGAAAAGCGCTAGGCTCTGAATTCAACCGGAGCGTGCCAAGCACTCCTGACTTTCAGGACATCTAGCACCACAGTGTAGTATATAAACAATGTAGTGTGTACACAAAGGGCTAGATTTACTAAGCTGCGAGTTTGCAAAAGTGGGGATGTTGCCTATAGCAACCAATCAGATTCTAGCTTTTATTTAGTGTTTTCTACAAAATGACAGCTAGAATCTGATTGGTTGCTATAGGCAACATCCTCACTTTTGCAAACCCGCAGCTTAGTAAATCTAGCCCAAAGAGTTCCCAGTCTTTGCCTGCACCTTACATTGGGCAGAACAGTCACCAAAAATTGGGATTGTCCCACTAGAATCACAACATTTCACTGACTCTCCTGCTCTCTCCTACCTGTTCTTGTGACTTTCACCACCTGTGGCTGCAGGTTTCCTTAGTTGCGGCTTGTCTGGGTCCTGGAATGTTGGGGGTTTTATTTAGAAAAAATGGGTACATTTAGAAAATTCCAACCAGCCCCGGCGTTAAATGAATAGCGCCCACGATTAATAATTAGGCCTCTAGCCCCAACATTAAAATAATAGTATTCCCATTTAATAAATAAACCTATTTCCCTCCCTACAAACAGCTCCAGCAATAAATTAATAGTATTTACATCTCATAAATTTACCTATTTCCCGCAACCATTGCTGTCATTAAATAATTCATAGTCCCATTTAATAAAGAGACCTCATTCTCCCGAAACTCACCCCCACATACAATAACCCCCAAACCACCCATCTTAAATTAATAGTACCCACTATTACATTGTCCCACCATCACCCCACAAACAAAATAGCACCCATTAATTAGCCACCACCTACCTCACACACTATATTGCCAAAAGCCATCACACATTACTGTGCCACTTCATCATCACAATGCTGTGCCCCTTCATCAAAACCACGCTATGCCCTTATGATCACACTGCACCCTACATGCTGCTTTTCTGCCCTTCACCTGGCCAGCCTTCATCACACTGTGCCAAGCTGCTTTTGCTGCCCCCTTCTCCTGGCACCCCTTCATCACCCTGTGCCATGCTGCTTTTGCCCCTCTTCATACTGTGCCATGCTGCTTTTACCCCCCTTCACACTTTGCCATGCTGCTTTTGCTCCTCTTCACACTCTGTCAAGCTGCTTTTGACCCTCTTCACACTCTGCCATACTGCTCCCCCCTTCATCACACTGTGCCATGGTGCTTTTGCCCCTCTTCACACTGTGTTGTGCTGCTTTTGCCCCTCTTCACACTGTGCCATGCTGCTTTTGACCCTCTTCACACTCTGCCATGCTGTTTTTAAGACCCTCTTCACACTCTGCCATACTATGGGCAGCACAGTGGTGTAGTGGTTAGCTCTTCTGCCTTACAGCACTGGGGTCATGAGTTCAATTCCCGACCATGGCATTATCTGTAAGGAGTTTGTATGTTCTCCCCGTGTTTGCGTGGGTTTCCTCTGGGTACTTCGGTTTCCTCCCACACTCCAAAAACATACTGGTAGGTTAATTGGTTGCTAACAAATTGACCCTAGTCTGTCTGTCTCCGTATGTGTGTGTGTATGTTAGGGAATTTAGACTGTAATCCCCAATGGGGCAGGGACTGATGTGAGTGAGTTCTCTGTACAGCGCTGCGGAATTAGTGGCGCTATATAAATAAATGATGATGATGCTACCCCCTTCATCACTCTGTGCCATGCTGCTTTTGCCCCCCTTCACACTCTGCCATGCTGCTTTTGTCCCTCTTCACACTCTGCCATGCTGCTCCCCTTCATCGCCATGTGCCTTTCTCCCTCCCCTCTTCTTCATCACCCTGTGCCTTTCTCTCTCTCCCCTTCTTCATCACTCTGTGCCTTTCTCTCCTCTCCTCCCCTCCCCTCTTCCTGCATTTGTATCCTAGTGATATATTAGCAGATTATTTTACAATTATTACTCTTACTGAAATTATACAGAAAGATATTTTATACAGATACTAGATTAGACAGATAATTTGTATCTTTAGGATACTGTCACGCAATACAGGGACTGAAGGCCACTTGCTGATATTTGCGCTGCTAAGCTAGTAGGCGCGGAGTCTAAACATTTTGCAATAAAAAGGATTCTGGCGCACAACTGTAAGTTTGTTGAACTATATATGCAATATATCACATATACTTGTGTATGTATACATTTTAGACATTTATTTGAAGGTAAAGGAAGAATAAAAAACAAAAGCAATACAAATACCTGATAAAGTTCATATATAAAAAAGCAGGTGCTGCATATGGTAACTTAGTGCTGTATGAAGGAGAATCTATATTCAAACAGAACAAAAAATGTGCTATAGTACTATTCCATAAAACAAAATAGCAGGCCTGCTAGGACACAAAAAAGTGAACAGTAAAAAGATAGCCTTGTATCCATGAAAAAACACGCAGTTCCTAAAAATACTCTGGCCAGTATAGTTGTAAATTGTATTACATACATATATAGCAAAGTATGGATATTCATGAAATCTGTGTATTTGAAGTCTTATACATTAGAGCAACTAGGCCAGGTGGAAAGACTTGGTTAAATAAATTCGTAAGACGGCCACAAAAGATAGTGTTCATAAAATGAGAATTCCCAAATCAATGCTGAAATGATGCAAAGTCAGTGATGGTAGAATAATATAACTTGGTCCGGAATAAACATAGCAGTATCGGGACTTGAATTGAAGGGGACTCACCCTCTACAGCTGGAATTGTATATTCAGGTAGTCTAGCTTCCCTTATTTTGTCCCTCCGTAGATGTTCGTTCACTCAAGGTATCTAGCAGTCAATGGAAACAGGTTGGAGTCGTGGCCGCAACTTCAACTCAAACAGCGCATATGCATGCGGCAATCAATATCGAAGGAACTATGCGAACATAAAGTACATTATAGTACAATAGCCCATAAATCTGTAGATTGTTAGCAGTTAACCCAACGCGTTTCACCCAGTTAGTTGGGCTTCCTCTGAAAGTTTTCTATGAGTCTCCCCACCGTTCTTATATGCTTCCTCCATGATGGGGATGTGGTCAGACTCTGCCAATTCCATGATCGGTGAGAGTAAAGTGATGTTAATTATACAGGTGAATCATTCAGCTGATACAATGTGGCAGTTTTCCGTATTGTTTTCTAGCACAGAGTATTTTGCTAGAATTTCCGATCTGATGTTAAGTAAGGTTAAAAACTTTCTCTCATGTCCAAACTGTATAAACTTATTCTGTATGTTGCAAAACTTCGCAAAGAACAAAAGACCATATATAAATAGCAAAATATAATGCATCTTAATGTCAATGTTTTATAGAGCAAATATGTAAACTGTAGTGAAATTAAAAACTGAAAAAAAAATTAAAATAATGAAAATACTAATAAAAAAACAAAAAAAAAAATAAGGAAGTTCCAATGGCACCAGATAAATAATATTACTAATAAAATAATACATAAAAAGGGAATAAACCATGTCCAGTAGTATGCTAAGTTATATCAAGGATTGCAAAACTAGCAAATATATGCACACTAAACCTACCACCCATTGCATATCCAACTATAATAATAAAGAGTACATTATCAAAGAAAAAATTACCTGCGACACTAAGGGAGTAATCTATTTGCTAGAATGCCCTTGCGGACTACAGTATGTTGGAAGGGCTATAAGGAGCCTGAACTTAAGAACAGCAGAACACATCCGAAATATAAGGAATGGTTTGAAAACCCACAGTATCCCCGAACATTTTACTGAAAAACACGCAAAAGACCCTACAGTGTTAAAATTTATTGGGATAAAAAAAGTTGAAAAATTGTGGAGGGGAGGAAACTTTTTAGCAAAAATTGCGAAGGAGGAGACACGATGGATTTATAATCTCAACACATTAAATCCTAGAGGGTTGAATATCGATCTTGACCTAGGCACGTTCCTCCATGTGTAACCACATAGGTTTTGCCTTTATGATGCAGTTCATGACCTTATTTAGCAATTTCCATTTATTACCATATAAGATATATTTTCACTTACCACCTATTGTATTTTCCTCTATTTCCATCTTTTGGATACAAACATAATTAATTTTATGCTATTATCTATTGCTGTTTATACATTTTCATCTAGTGGGTTCAACATTTAATATTCTGTGGTATAACCTTGTTATACCACAGTGCAGAGAAGCGTCCCATTGCTTGGCAACAGAGACGCAAGCGAACTGCACAGGCGCACGCCAATGCGAGGCCTAGAGGAGGAAGACGGCGTACCGTTGCGTTGGCAAAAGATGGCGTCCGTCCCTGACACTGATGGAGAGTGCGGGGACTGCGCCTGACAGATACCTTAATAAAGAAAATGTGATAGATCATATGGAGCCTTGTAATTGAAAACAAGTGGTAATTTTTATTCAATGACAATAGAGCATAACAGTTTGAATTCACCTTTCTTGCACAGTTATTGCTCTATTACACATTTGAATTGGTTTTATATGTTTTAATATTTCGCTACTGTCCAAGTAATCAGGAAAATGTATACTTTTAATGAATGAACAATAAATATTGGATCTATTTTATCAATATTATTCATCCCAAAAGACCCTCTAAAGACATATTTTATTTTCTGTATATAAGGGATCAATATATATGTATGGGTGCACCTCCCAGAGTATAGAGTTGGTAAATACTTTGGGTGGATATAATTAATTGAATGGAATGTTGAATACTTGGTGTGGTTGGAATTTTTTTTTTTCTGTACTTACATACCTATCAACTGTCCTGAATGAGGCGAGCAGTTCCAATTTGAGGGGATGGTTCCACAAATGAGGACTATTGTCCCAATTCCAGGACAGTTGGGCGCTACGTCCTATTAACTGATGAACCTTTAATGAAGTGTGTCCAGTGTGCATAGCAGTGAAGGTTTGGGGTTGGCCAAGTGGTTTGGAAGCACTGAACATGCCCCTAGGGGGATTTGGCACTCCCCAAAGTGACATAGTCACACCCTTGTAGCATGGCCACTCCTCATGTCCTAATTCCAGAGTCCTAAAAGTTGGGAAGTACGGTACTAAAATATCCATTGTGACAAGTTTACTGAACTTTAATAATATTATGGTAAATATTTCAATAATTATTTATTTATAAAGCCCAGAGAATAAGAATAGCTAAGGAAAGTGGCATTGAATATACAGAAATAGTGAATTTGTACTTTGCAGGTGATCAATATTGAAAAATAAGGCCGAGTATTGGGGTTTGCACCACTAGACAATTTGATTGCAGCTGCTGTCTAGTCCCACATGTGGGTATTTAGTTGCATTCAACACACGATTATAATTGCCAACGTTTTGAAATAAATTTTCAGGTACACTTTGTTGCCATGCACAGTTCAGTCTCAGTGCACCTTTGGCACAACAATCTCCAACATGACATGTTTATTGGACTTCATTATAATGTGTTTTTTTGTAATTTAAATACTCCAATAAATATTAATGCATATAGTCTGCAAAATAAGAGCATACCGTAATACTTGCTTCAAATTTACATAATAAGATTACTTTTGCTATTAACAACATCTAGAGAACAAAATGTCAGAGACTGAAAACAGGAGGTTTATAAGCTTTTTTTTCTATATAAAATTATTGTGGTGCATGCTATGTGTCACTGCCATCATCATTTATTTATATAGCACCAGCATATTCCATAGCATTTTACAATTGGGAACAAACACAGTAATAAAACAATATTGGATATTATATGCATACTGAGAGGTAAGAGAACCCTGCTCACAAGCTTACAATCTGTAGGACAATGGGAGTTTGATACATTTGGTTATGTGCCACTTATTGCACAGCAGTGTTGGCCAGGGGATCAGAGGATTATTGTCTTGTGTGATTTGTGTAAAGGGTGGTATTAGGATACCTGAGGGAGGTTGAGGCAGAGCACACCATCGGTGCAAGTGCAATTTACAAGGAAAATCAGTTTAGCTGCTGCATGCAAAATAGATTGTAGGGGTGAGAGTCTGATTTGAGAAAGACTAGTAAGGATGGTATTGCGATAGTCAATACCGGAGATGATGGGTGCATGAATTAACGTTTTTGCCATGTCTTGTGAGATTTTTGTACATATTCTTAGATGTATTTAACAGGATTTAAATATAGTTTGCATATGGGAAACAGGATAGTTCTGAGTCAAGGATCACACCTAGGTAGCAAGCTTGTGGGGTAGCATTTATTGTCATATTGTCAATAGAAATGTCAGGTAGGTAACTTCTATTGCCTTGTGGGAATATTATTAGCTCTGTTTTTGAAAGATCAAGTTTGAGTTGGCGAGAGGACATCCAAGATGAAATTACAGAAAGACAGTCAGTAATGCTTGCCAACAAAGATGATCAGAGATCCGGAGAGTATAGATACATTTCTATATCATCCGTATAGAGATGATACTGAAATCCAAAGAAGCATATTATTTTTCCAAGGGAAGTGGTATAAATAGAGATGAGCAGAGGACCTAGGATTGAGCCTTGTGGTACTTCAACTGGTAAAGGAAGCAGAGTAGATAAGTAGGTTGAGAACCAGAATAGGACAGTGATTGTATTGTTTATATGAGTAGAGAGTGGTCAACAGTGTCAAATGCAGCAAAGAGATCCAGGAGAATCGGAATCGAGTAATAGCCTTTAGATTTTTCAGGGATCAAATATTTGACAACCTTTGATAGTGCAATCTCTGTGTAGTGTTGGGAACGAAAGCTTGACTGAAGAGGGTCAATAGGTCAATAGGTTGTGTGAGGAAAGAAATCGTGTGAGGCGATTGTAGGCAATTCTTCTGAGAAACTTAGAGGGGCATGGGAGCTGAGAGATGGAACTGTAATTTGAGAGTTTGGATCAAAACTTAGTTTTTTCAGGAAAGGAGTATTAACAGTGGGTTTGAATAATGATGGAAAGATACCAGTATATAGAGAGAGAGATTACAGATTTTAGTTAGAGTTGGGATGAGTACAGAAGACAGGGATCAACTGATTTGTAAGGGTATAGGTGTAACGGCTCCTACTGACATCAGATACATTCTTAGAACAGGACAATGGAGAGGTTTTCATCTATAGTAAGCTGCCATCTCCGTAGAGAGCAACGTTCTCACAGGTACTTGGATGCCCCAAGGACTTGGGCTAAGAGTAAGAAGAATTATTGCGGATGCCAGGTAGTGAAGATGTATGGAGACTAGCAATGACTGGCAAGCTGAGAAATAACACCTAAGTGGTAGAATAGAGGTAACCGGAGAGGATGCAATGGTTGAGGCAGGCAGCAAACAAGAATAACCAGAGACACGCCAAGCTCAGAGAGCAAACCCCCTCTGCAGTCTATAGACACTTTCCGATCATGTGATCGCCAAGTAGCCCCATAGTCCCAACTGCTAGGCAACCAGCCAGACTGAAAATACAACCAGAGCACCGCGCTCAAACAAGAACGTCCTAGCTGCTTAGTAACGAGCCAGGACAGATGAAGAGATCCAGCCCTCATGAGTAGTATGGTGGCTAGTCCCAATAGGATTGTCAGGCACGTCTCCGCACCTCTGTTGGGTGCTGGAGACGGACGCCCTCTGCCCGCAGCTCATGTCCCATTGCTAGGCAACGGGACGCGATCACATGATCGCGGCGCTCGCGCATGCGCGATGAGCCGCTCTTGTTGCTAAGCAACAGAAACGCTACCCGGCGAAGAATCCTCCTCCCACTTACTTCCTCCTCCTCTATTTAAACCCCACTCTGGCACCATTAGGGTGCCAGAGTATTGGTTCCACCCAGCTCCAGCATTATCCTTGTTCCAGATTGTTTCCTGTGTACCTATTCCTTGGCTTGCCTGACTACTCTCTAGGATCTCCCCTTGTACTTCGCTGCCCGCACTGGTATTGACCCTTGGACCGTTCCTGACTACTCTTTTGTCTTCCCCCCGTGGTACTGCGCTTCTCTGGTTTCGACTCAGCCTGTCTGACTAATCTCCATTCATTGCACTGGTGACTATCTGGGAGAACCGCGAATGTGCATCACACGCAGCAAAGCCCATACCTCCTTGCGGGGGTCCCTGGTGAACACTGGTGGTGCATTAGACTCCGCGCCTCCCAGCTTAGCAGCGCCAATACCAGTCAGTGATCTTTCTAGTGAAAAGACGTGACAAGGATAAAGAGGACAGGTAGTAGAGTAGTAAGATAAGAGAGTAGATACTTCTTCATTTGTGGGATCAAATGAGAGGGTGCCGAGAAGGAATTGAGCCTATTGTAAAGGATACCATTTCAAGTAAGATCTTATCAATCTTGTCTTTGAAGTAGGAAGCAAGATCTTGGGCATTGATGGTAGTGGGAGGGTGTGGGGTGGAAGGAAAACAGATTTAAATGTGTTAAAAAGCCATTTTGGTTTAGAAGCCTAAGAAGAGATGAAATTGGAATTGGAATTATGTTTGTTTGGCAGTGTTCAGAGCATTTCGATAGGAGTGGTAGATAGGCGTATATGTGAGGAAATCAGAAATACAAGATTTAGGCCAATGACATTGTGTTTTGCGAGAATTTATTTGACAATGTTGTGCTTCTTTTGTGTGCCACAACTGACATCGAAGTCGACACAGAGTATGAAGAGTAGCTGGAGCCGCTTGATCAAAGGCTGTTATAGCTGATAAGATGATGATCCGAGAGGGGGAAAGGAGTGTTAAGAAAATCAGAAACTGAGCAGTCTATAGAAATCAAGACCAAGGCAGTGGCCATCCTAAAGAGTAGAGGAATCAATCCACTGGGGAAACCAAGGGAGTGCGTTGAGAGTAACTCTGCCTGTGTCCTGATTGCTGCCTGGATAGAACCTTTGTGACCTCAACTACGTCTATTGCTGCCTGGATCGACCCTTTGCCTGTTGTTTGACTCTGTCTTTTTTCTGTGAGACCATCTCCCAGCTGCAGGATCGTGGTGCTTGCTATCCGCTCCATCGGACTCACCTGTGTTTCACCTTTCAGATTTACAGCTCGGTCTGGCCCCTGCTCCTTCTCTTGTACTGTTGCTCTCCAGCTCCATCCACGACTCTACACTGCAAACTATTATACTGGTGGAGATTGGTACTACATTCTATTGCAACTCAGCATATCTGCCTTATCTGGTCCAGGTGCATCCTGCATCCCTGTTGCCATAGAGATATCTGCTCAGCATCCCACTGCCAAGTCCTTTGTAGTGCTCACCTACCTGAGTAGTCCATCCCCACCTCCTTGCCAGCTTCCAAGTCTGGAAGTGTGGGTAAAATGGAGGCCACCATGTGAAAGGGCTGCAGGTGAGGCAGGAGCTGATTGTGTAAGCCATGTTTCTGTTATTGCCAGAAGGCTGAGGTTGTTTGAAAGGAAAGGCCCTGTATGGAGTTAAGTTTGTTACAAACAGAGTGTGTATTTCATAGGACACATTTAAAGAACTTTGAAAGAGATGGAAGACAGATGATGTGTTTGAAGTTAGTTGGATTTCTGTAGTGGACTGCAGAAGCTATACTTGTATGGGTGATGTGGGAGTTGTGGGGGTGAACTGCATTTGGTAATATATCACTAGCTAATAGAAGCAGAGAGAGAGAAAGATAGGAAAGATGACTGCAGGATGTGTGACCTTTTATTTCCCGGTGACGAAGTTCATGAGTGTTTATTAGAGAGGAATGGAGTAGCGTACATACAGATCTGCATGTAAAGGGGGAAAAGGGGAGAGAGGGAGGAAAGAAAGACAGTGTATTATGAGGCACTCCTGGAGTGTTCAGTAAAATGTAACTTTTATTGGAATCGATTAAAATGGAAGGAAATTGAGCGAAATAATTAAAAAGAAAATAAAACAGTGATAAGTGATTAAAATGCAAAATAAATTGCAAAGTCACACCTATAACCTCGTATTAGTATGAATACAGGCTAGAATAGCACTACAATACTGCGTCTGTGACAACTAGTGTGTATAATATATGTCCATAAATTGCGGACTAAGATGCGAAAAACAACTAGTGCCTATTGCTAAATATGTCCGCTAACAAGAAAAAAATGAGGGATTGATATAATTATCGAGTTTATGTTACAGTATAGTGTAACAAGAATAATTTGCATGAATATGCAATGCCAACTAAAGATTATGTTCAAAACGGCATAGCAAGAGTAGTAATCATCCTCTTGATAGGTAGATAAGCGTTAATGATATAACCTTAGGTAACGGCCGTAAAATCTACAAGAAGGTCTCATTGAACAATACCAGACAGCACCAGGCTGTAATAAGTTTGAGCAGAGGCATCAAGAATTAGCAAAGGCTAAGTACAAGAATCGCGGGATTATGTGAGATTCCTACCTAATAGAAACTGGGGAGCGATTCTTGGTGAGAACTAGAGACATAGAGGGTAGGTGAGACAAAACGCAGATGTCGTTTCGCTCCGTGGCTTTTTCAAGACTAACTGACCCAAAGAAATGACAGCTCTTAAATACTCTTCCAGGTAGGTGTGGTTTAAACTGAAAGAACCAATCAAAAGTGTTTCACCATGATAGGTGTGTCTATTCCCATACTAACCCCCCGTGTATTTGATGGACAGTAAGGTTAGCCTGTCACAGCTGATGTTAGTGTGATACAGGTTACTCCATTGGCTGGTAAGAAATAAAATGATATGGTGACTGATCTTCCTATTTAACCTCCGTAATATTATGTAAAGTCATTAGATAATATTTTGCGTTGGATCGGAGGGACTAATTAATCAGAATAGACGATGGTACATGCATATGTGATTTATTTAACAGAATCTATGTATTCGGAAAGCACAGTAACCCATCGCAATTATTACACCATATTAGGTATATAATATTTGATTTTTTATATACAAATATATCCTAATGAGTTTAATTGACAAACCTGCTAGTCTGTCACTATCGATGTGAGAATAGGCAGATGGAATAATGGTTTAAAGTATGTTCCAATCAATAGTCCTGACAAATAGAAATGATAATTCTTCATTACTCCTACAGGTGGGTGTGGTTTAAACTTAAAGGGGGGTATTCAATTCACAGCGGGATCTCCGGAAAACGAGCGCTCGAAAAATATTACCGTTAATACGGTAATATGCGCGTAAATACCGTTAATACAGTAATTTACTCGCTGGATGTCAGCTCGCAGCTCAGGGAGATCCACCTCTCCATCCCAAAGGATCAAAATGTCATCTATGTAACGTAGCCACATTACAATGTTGCTGGTAAATTCATCGTTAGACTCCGTAAATACAAATTCCTGCTCCCACCAACCTAGAAAGAGTTTGGCATAAGTGGGGGCACAGGATGTGCCCATCGCTGTACCTCTAATCTGGAGGTAGAATCTTTCATTGAAAACAAAGTAGTTTTTGGTGAGAATAAATTTTAGGAGTGTCAGTATAAACTCGTTAAATTCGGTGTTGATGTTCATGCTTAAAAAGTAACATACTGCTCCCACACCCTGTTCATGATCGATATTAGTGTAGAGAGATTCCACATCGTAAGAAGCAAGTTTGGTGGTTGAGCTGTCCTGAATTTTAGAGAGTACGTCCAATGTATCTCGAACATATGATTGTAGACCAACTACATATGGTCTTAAGTGTCGGTCTACAAATCTACTGGCATTCTCTGTTAGTCCTAGGACACCTGACATAATTGGGCGTTCTGGACGATCAATCTCATTTTTGTGAATCTTTGGAAGAGCATACACTGTCGGAATTTGGGGATTGTTAACCATCAAAAATTCATGGTCAGATTTGTTTATGGTACCACTATGAAATGCTGAATTGATGATGCGTTGATATAGATTCAGAAAATTAGCAGTTGGATTGAAGATAAGGTGGCGGTAACATAATGTGTTATTAAGTTGTTGTTGAATTTCACCTATGTATTTCTCAAGAGGCCAGATGACGATATTGCCCCCCTTATCAGAGGGCTTAATCACCACGTCATTCCAACTACAGATTTCTTTAAGGGCTTTCGATTCCATGGCATTTAGATTTTTAATGATAGTAGGTCTGCCCTTGTTGGATCGAAAGAACGCATCTAAATCTCTGGATACTAGGTCCATATAGACTTTTACTTGTGGACAAATTTTCGCATCAGGAAAAAAGGATGATTTTTTCTTTAAAGGGGCAGGGTCATAGATTTCAGTACTTTTAGTAGATATGTCTCTGCCTGAATGTCACTCACCGGACCGTGAGTGCCTCTTCCCGGACATTTAGGAACCGTGGCCGTCCGCCATCCTGAGGGTCTGCGCATGCGCAGCCCTTTTCTATACTTCAGTGTATACTCCTTTAACTTAATTGGCAGATCAGGCAACCTCCCTATATTAAGCACCTGTGGTCACCACCACGTTGCCTGATCTTGGAGTCTCATTCCTCATGAGTCTCTGAAGGTGTTCCTGTATTACTCGTGTATTCAGCGCTGCTGATTCCTGTGGTTTCCTAACCACTTCTACTACTGTGGTTCCATACCACTTCTACCATCAACTGTATCATCATGACTGTTTGCTGAGTCCTATCCGCTGCCTCTGTGCGCTACAGTCTTCTACACCACTTCAACGTTATTTTATATCAATGTGACTGTTTGCTCATTGCTATCCGCTGCCTCCGTGCACTCCAGCTTTTACCTCACTCACCTGCTTCTCATCAAGTCTGTTTGCTGATTACTATCCGCTGCCTCCGTGCACTACAGTCTCCTGCTTGCAACTCGCCTGTGTTCAACATCGTGACTGCCAGCTGACTACTATCCGCTGCCTCTGTGCACTACAGTCTCCTGCTTGCAACTCGCCTGTGTTCAACATCGTGACTGCCAGCTGACTACTATCCGCTGCCTCTGTGCACTACAGTCTCCTGCTTGCAACTCGCCTGTGTTCAACATCGTGACTGCCAGCTGATTACTATCCGCTGCCTCCGTGCACTACATTCTCATCTCATCTTTGCTGTGGCTTCCTCGAGACTACCGCTTTTCATTACCATCTGCTACACTTCGTGATCTACAGCTCCTGCCCTGCGCTGCACTCCTGTTTCCCATCGCTGTTGGTTCCTGTGGTTGCTACTGGTTGCCTCCGTGTGCCGCTGAGTCCTGCCGCTGTGGTCAGCGCTATCGTCCATCTCCTGCTGATCCACTCTCCACGCCTTCACGTGTTCCACTGGTCTCTACCCTCCTGTCAGCATTGGATTTGTATCTCTTCTACTACCCTCTGCTGGATCATCTCCATTCTCCTGGGTTTCCTATGAGTCCAGTTCCACGTGTTGCTGACTCCTGTGGATTCGTGTCCCTGTCGGTCTACTCACCTGTGCGCTGCACCTGCTAGACCGCTGCTTCTCCTATCCAGGGACTTCCTATCCAGTCGGCCTCCAGCCGCTCAGGTACCGCTGCAATCCCATCTGACTGCTACTGCTGAACCACGGTATGCATACTTCTCATTGACTGTGCTGTGTATTGCATATCTTGCTGGACTGTGTTTGGTTCTCTCTGGAGTCTGCTATCCGCTGAGTCTATTGCCATCATTGACTGTGTTATCATTGTGCTGGACTACTTCAAGAGACTTTCTAGATTGCAGACCTAATCAGTCATTTACATATATACATATCTATATTGTGCATATTACTGTGGATCGTGTATAAGGTGCCTGTGTATATCCTGTGTTGCAGTCTTCACCCGTGCACCTCCTCACATATATATTCAGTGGTACAACTTGCGGATGTCAGACCACTGATCCCTGTTTCCAGTATCACCTGTTCCATTATCCTCTCACATAGCAGTGGTACCACTTGCTACCGCAGACCACTGACTACCTGGATACCTCCACTTGGATTCCATTCCTTCACTCAGACAGCGGTACAACTTGCTACCCGCAGACCGCTGACTCTCATCACCTCCTTGTTTCTGTTGGACATTCCTCCTCACTATAGCAGTGGTACAACTTGCTATCGCAGACCACTGACTACCTTCACGTGTCCTTGTCCATACAGTTCCTTGGGTATCATTACCTCATTATTACCAGTGTTGCTAGTCATAGACTTTCCTGAGCATCTCATCGGCCATCATTTCATGTTCCGTGATCACCCAGCTACCAGAGTACCCTATTACCATCTACATTGCTCTGGTAAGCCTACCATCTGGTGATCCCTGGGTAAAGACTCCTAGTGCCCGTGACACTGAATCAGAAGATTGTAACTCTTCAAGTATGTCCAGTATTTGAAGATCTTCTTCAGTATCTAGCGTAATTGGCAGTTGTTTGACGAGCTGCAGCTCTTTGGAATCTGTATCTGTAATCGGTTTATGACTACTATAAAATTTCTTTAGGAGTAACTTTCTAGAAAGGAGATTAACGTCCTTTTCCCATTCAAAGCGGTTCATTGCTTGAACCGGTGAGAATGAGAGTCCTTTACTCAGGAGGCTAATGTGGTGAGATCCTAATTCTGAGAGAGATTAATAACCCTTAATTTCGAATCTGAGTCCTCTGTCTCCTCTGACTCCTGCGATAGCCAGCCCCTTCTTGTCTTCCTCTTCTCCTTCCTCGATTGTCTACCCCCACGTCGTATCTTTTTATATTTGGTTCCATGGCCATAAGGCCTCTCCCTAAAAAATTATTATCAAGGGGTTCCCTGTCTGAAAGTGAGCTTGTAGTAGCTTCATTTTCTGACGAGTCGACTTCCGAGGTGGAGTAGGAGGGGTTGGTTTTTCTAGATCTAAAGGTGTTCCATGTGAAAACCTGATTAAGGGTATAATCTTTTTGGTCTCTAGAGAATTTGGATTTTTCCTTTTCAACTATTTGTTTTTCATGTAAGTCCAAATCTTTTTTAAACCTATCATATGATTTTTGAAAAAGTTCAATTTTTTCATATTCTTTCAGCTTTTCTCCCAGGGCTTGGATCTCTTTATTATAGCCATCTAATATAATTTGATCATGCTTGACTAAAATATATATTAATTTTTCAGAGCATTTAGTAAGGGCACATTCCCACTCTTTTTTCAATTCTGAGTTAGCTAAGTCAAAGGCAAGATATATCTTAGGTCTAAGACCTCGGGGTACCATGCCATGTTTTGAGTAGTTCTCAAACATGATCCTATTCCAGTGGGTTTTAGTTTGCCTATACATAATCGATTTAAGTTCAAATAGATGATCTGTCCAGTCTTTGTCATGATCAGGACTGGTTTTATCCAGAAAGTTGACATCACTTTTGCTTAGTAATTTCTCTTGAAACGAATTTAGGTCGTGACAAATACTAAAAGTAGTCATATTAAGAATGTATACAAATAATATCTTTCCAAAAAATCAATATAAGATTGTTTGGATAGTAGCGATTAAATGAGTTCAAAATATATAAACCGCACTAGGCAAGGCAGTATGAACAATTAGTGAGATATTCTCTTAATGAACCCGAACAAGGAGGACCTTTGATCGGGGGGTGCACCCAACAATGTAATAATATGCATGTAAAGGGGGAAAAGGGGAGAGAGGGAGGGAAGAAAGACCGTGTATTATGAGGACTGAGGACTAAGCGCAATTGCTCTAACCAGCAAGTATGTTCTCAAAGAACCTCTGAACTAATGACAAGATTAAGACATAGAGGATACAGCCACAAGATCTTGAAAAAAGCCAAAAATTCTGTCACCAATACAACTAGAGAATCATTAATTTATCCAAAAAGGGATCTTAATAAGGTGAACCCAAAGATTAGGATGATCAGCACTTTCTGCGCCGAATGGTGACAATTACAAAAGATATTCCAAAAACATTGGCATATTTTACTAACTGACCAAGATCTTAAGAGAAATCTTGATGATCAATTATCATTCAGCTGGCATAGAGCAAGGAATCTTAGAGATCAAATGGTACATAGCCATCTTTATAAAAACAAAAAACATAATCCCAACAGTTTGAAGGGCTTTTACAAGTGTGGTACATGTAAGGCGTGCCAATATATGGTACCCACCAAAGTGTACAAAGATAAATTCAACAGGAAGTGGAAAATACAGGAATTCTTAAACTGTAACTCTCCAGGGGTCGTTTATTACCTTATCTGTCCGTGCTCTTTGAGATATATTGGAATGACCACCAGACCTTTTAAAAAAAGGTTACTTGAGCATATCAACAACATAAGGAACAGTAAGAAGGATCAGGAAAAACTCAATACAATTGCAAAACACTTTTTGTTACAGCATGACGGTAATCCGAAGGGGTTACAAGCATTTGCAATGGTCAGAATTAATCTTGGAATCAGAGGTGGCGACTTACAAAAAGAGCTACTTCAAAAGGAGACTAAAATGATATTCCAAATGGGAAGTTTGGCCCCATATGGGCTTAATGACTATAACAGCTATATGTCTTTTTTATGATATGCTTCAGCCTGATTTTTACTTAATAAAGATCACAGTGCATTGTATTTACAGTATATGTAACAACGTTCTCATTATTCCCACCCTTCCCCTCCGTCCTTTTGTTTGGATTATTAGTAAAATTGGGAACGTACATGTTTCTTTCAATGTGAACGTTTTATTGCAGGATCTTCCAAATCCCTATGGGTTTAAGTTGAATTATGATAATTATACGGGACTTCCTTTTTGGGTTTCTCAATCCTCTATGTGTAGCAGCTTTGCTAATTTAGGGTCTTATTAATTTTATCTCTTAAGGGTACTAATATTTGGACACTATAAATTAATGTGTCTTTCTTGAGTACCATGTAGGTTATTTCCTCTTATATAGCCCTGAAAAAGTACTTCTTATGTGGGAGAGATATATCCCCTTTGCTTATTGGTATATACTGATACTATTAATAAATCATATACCAGTTTTTTACTGATCACTTGAAGCAAAAAGCACTTCTTACATAGCTATATAGACAATTATGGCAGTCACAACAAATAGGACTATTGGTTGGATTATTCTCTAAACCATTTCATTCCACCTGCATATTCTCATATCGTTAGTGACAGACTAGCAGGTTTGTCAATAAAACTCACAAAGGGATATTTGTATACAAAATAAAAAATTATATACCTAATTTGGTGTAATAATTGCGATGGGTTACTGTGTTTTCCGAATACATAGATTATATTAAATAAATTACATATGCATGTACCATCATTAATTCTGTTTAATCAGTCCCTCCGATCCAACGCCAAATATTATCTAATGACTTTACACAATATTACGGAGGTTAAACAGGGAGATTAGTCACCATATCATTTTATTCCTTACCAGCCAATTGAGTTACCTGCATCACACTAATATCGACTGTGACAGGTTCATCTTACTGTCAATTAAACACACGGGGGGTCAGAATAGAAATATATACACACCTATCATGGTGGTAACACTTTTTGATTGGTTCTTTAAGTTTAAACCACACCCACCTGTAGGAGTAATGAAGAATTATAATTTCTATTTGTCAGGACTATTGATTGGAACATACTTTAAACCATTATTCCATTTGCCTATTCTCACATCGATAGTGACAGACTAGCAGGTTTGTCAATTAAACTCATTAGGGTATATTTGTATATAAAAAATCAAATATTATATACCTAATATGGTGTAATAATTGCGATGGGTTACTGAGCTTTCCGAATACATAGATTCTGTTAAATAAATCACATATGCATGTACCATCGTCTATTCTGATTAATTAGTCCCTCCGATCCAACCTTACTGTCAATCAAATACACGGGGGGTTAGTATGGGAATACACACACCTATCATGGTGAATGTCACGAGCACTAGGAGTCTTTACCCAGGGATCACCAGATGATGAGCTTACCAGAGCAGACTAGATGGTAATATGGCACTCTGGTAGCGGGGTGATCACGGAACAGGAGACAGCAGATGATAGAGATGCTCGTGAAAGTCTATTACTAGCAGCACTGGTAATATATATGTAGAAATACACGAGGAACTGAATGGACAAAGGAACGTGAGGGTAGTCAGTGGTCTGCGGTAGCAAGTTGTACCACTGCTATGGTGAGGAGGAATGTCCAACAGCAACGAGAAGGTGATAAGTGTCAGCGGTCTGCGTTAGCAAGTTGTACCGCTGTCTGGGTGAAGGAATGAAATCCAAGTGGAGGTATCCGGGGAGTCAGTGGTCTGCGTTAGCAAGTTGTACCACTGCTATGTGAGAGGATACTGGAACAGGTGACACGGGAAACAGGGATCAGTGGTCTGCCTCTAGCAAGTTGTACCGCTGAATATATATGTGTCACTCACCGGACTGTGAGTGCTTCTTCCCGGACATTTAGGAACCGTGGCCGTCCTCCATCCTGAGGGACTGCGCATGCGCAGCCCTTTCTATACCTCCAGTGTATGTTCCTTTAACTTAATTGGCAGATCAGGCAACCTCCCTATATTAAGCACCTGTGGTCAACACCACGTTGCCTGATCTTGGAGTCTCATTCCCCATGAGTCTCTGAAGGTGTTCCTGTGTTTCCTCGTTTATTCAGCCCAGCTGATTCCTGTGGTTTCCAAACCACTTCTACCTCTGTGGTTTCCAAACCACTTCTACTACTGTGGTTCCCATACCACTTCTACCATCTACTGTATCATCGTGACTGTGAGCTGATTCCTATCCGCTGCCTCCGTGCACTACAGTCTTCTAACCACTTCAACTCTACCTTGTATCATTGGGACTGTTAGCTGATGCCTATCCGCTGCCTCCGTGCACTACAGTCTTTCATTCACATCCACTCACCTGTTCATGATTGTGACTGCCAGCTGATTCCTATCCGCTGCCTCCATGCACTACAGGCTTCAACCTGCAACTCGTCTGTGTTTCATCATCGTGACTGTTTGGCTGATTCCTATCCGCTGCCTCCGTGCACTACAGGCTTCAACCTGCAACTCGTCTGTGTTTCATCATCGTGACTGTTTGGCTGATTCCTATCCGCTGCCTCCGTGCACTACAGTCTTCAACCTGCAACCCGTCTGTGTTTCACCGTGACTGTTTAGCTGATTCCTATCCGCTGCCTCTGTGCGCTTCAGTCTTCAGTCCTTGTCAACTCTCCCGTGTTTCCTTGAGTCTGCTGCCACTATTGCTACCCGCTACTCTCCGTGATCAACTGTTCCAGTTCAACTCTGCTCTGGTGTCCCATCGTTACTGCACCTGCTGGTTGCTATTGGCTACCTCCGTGTTCCCGCAGAGACCCGCTGCTGTTACTTCTCAGCGCTACGCATCCATCTACTGCTGATCCGCTCTCCACGCCTTCCTGGGTTCCCTGCTGGTCTACCTACCTGTGCGCTGCACCTGCTAGACCACCGCTTCACCCATCCAGGGACTTTGCATCCTGCCGGCCTCCTGCCGTTCAGGTATCTCTGCACTTCTGTCTGACTGCCTTCTCCTGAACCACGGTATGCATACTTCCCATTGACTGTGCTGTGTATTGCATACCTTGCTGGACTGTGTTGGTTCTCCTCTGGAGTGTACTATCCGCTGAGTCTATTGCCATCATTGACTGTGTTATCTCATGCTGGATTACTTCAAGAGACTTTCTATATTGGCAGTGTTGTTCAGTCATTTATACATTTATATTGTGCATATTACTGTGGATCAAAGTCAAGGTGCCCGTGTATATATTGTGTTGCAGTCTCTCCCCGTGCACCTCCTCACATATATATTCAGTGGTACAACTTGCTAGTGGCAGACCACTGACCCCTGTTTCCAGTTTCACCTGCTCCAGTATCCTCTCACATAGCAGTGGTACAACTTGCTAACGCAGACCACTGACTCCCCGGATACCTCCATTTGGATTCCATTCCTTCACTCAGACAGCGGTACAACTTGCTATCCGCAGACCGCTGACTCTCATCACCTCCTCGTTTCTGTTGGACATTCCTCCTCACTATAGCAGTGGTACAACTTGCTACCGCAGACCACTGACTACCTTCACGTGTCCTTTGTCCATACAGTTCCTCGTGTATTACTACCTCCATATTGCCAGTGCTGCTAGTCATAGACTTTCCTGAGCATCTCATCATCTGCTATTTCCTGTTCCGTGATCACCCTGCTACCAGAGTACCATATTACCACCTATACTGCTCTGGTAAGCCTATCACCTGGTGATCCCTGGGTAAAGACTCCTAGTGCCCGTGACAGTAAGATCAGGCCATGACAGACCCAGATACGGAACCTACTGCTAAGGAGATGCTGCAGCATCTGGTCAGCCGTGTGGAGCAACAGGATGCTCGCCAACAGCTGTTACTTCAATGTTACCAATCATTAACCTCCCAAGGAACATCTGGACAGACTGTTACAGCTAATATTGAAGCTCCTGTGCTTTCCTCCGTTTCCCCAGTGCCATCCCAGGTGTCTACAGCTCCTACGCTTCACCTGCCTACTCCGTCAAAATATGACGGGGACCCCAAAACTTGTAGAGGTTTCCTTAACCAATGTTCAGTCCATTTTGAACTCCAACCTCAAAATTTTTCTACCCATCGTTCCAGAGTGGCCTATCTTATCTCATTGTTTTCGGGACAAGCCCTGGCTTGGGCCTCCCCCCTGTGGGAAAGAAATGATCCAATTCTACAAGATAGTGCCAAATTCATTTCCACGTTCCGAAGTGTGTTCGATGAACCAGGTCGTGTGACCTCCGCTGCTTCCAGCATTCTTCGTTTGCGACAAGGCTCCCATACAGTAGGACAGTATGTCATTCAATTTAGGATCTTAGCCTCTGAACTTCAGTGGAACACTGAAGCATTAGTTGCCGCCTTCTGGCAGGGGCTCTCCGATAAAATTAAAGATGCACTGACTACCCAAGAGCTTCCTTCGTCACTAGAAGATTTGATCTCTCTTTGCCATCGTGTAGATATGAGATTTCGTGAAAGAGAGTCTGAGAAAACAACAGCTGTCAAAGCACCTCTTCGTTTAAACCCTCAATTTCGTCCAGCTCCATCCTCTGTGATTCCCATGGAGATAGGACGTTCCAAATTATCTTCAGAGGAAAGGAAACGAAGAGTAAAGAATAGACTCTGTATCTATTGTGCTGATTCCACGCATATGCTCAGCTCTTGCCCTAAGAGATCGGGAAATGCCAGGCCCTAACTAGTTCTGGAGAGGTGAAGTTAGGGTCCCTGGAGTCCTCTCCATTGTCTATGAAATCTAAAGTCTGCGCTTTCGATGTTACGATTTCCTTTGCTACCAAATCCTTTGAGTCACAGGCATTGATTGATTCCGGAGCAGCAGGAAATTTCATTTCTAAATCACTAGTGAATCAATGGTCCCTACCAGTGATCACTTTAAAAACACCCATTACTGTGACGGCTATAGATGGATCACGTCTCATCAATGGTCTCATCACCCAGAGTACGTCTCCAGTAACCCTTCAGATTGGTGTACTACACCATGAAGAAATTTCGTTTTTAATTCTTCCTGTTACGACAAGTCCGATTGTCTTAGGCCTTCCATGGCTTCAATGTCACTCTCCCCCAGATTGACTGGCGCACCCCTCAAGTTACGTCTTGGGGGCCTGAATGTCACCATCGTTGTCTCTCTCAAGTTATTCCTCTTAAAGTACAGCAATCTTCCATCTCATCTTCCTCCCCGGGACTCCCTCCTCAGTATGCTTCATTTGCCGATGTGTTTGATAAAGCTCAGTCTGAACGTCTTCCTCCTCATCGTTCTTGGGATTGTCCGATCGACCTTCTACCTGGCAAGACTCCTCCCAGGGGTCGGGTCTATCCTCTCTCGTTACCTGAAACTCAAGCCACATCTGAGTACATACAGGAGAATCTCCAGCGCGGGTTCATTCGACCTTCCACCTCTCCCGCTGGAGCTGGGTTCTTCTTCGTCAAAAAGAAGGATGGATCATTACGCCCTTGTATAGATTTTCGTGGACTCAACGCCATTACTATCAAGAATCGGTATCCCATTCCGCTGATCACTGAGCTATTTGATCGCATCAAGGGAGCTCGGATATTTACTAAGTTGGATCTTCGTGGTGCCTACAATTTAATTAGAATCCGTTCCGGTGACGAATGGAAGACCGCGTTTAACACCAGAGATGGGCATTACGAATATTTAGTAATGCCCTTCGGGCTGTGTAATGCCCCCGCGGTTTTCCAGGGTTTCATCAATGAGATCTTTCGGGACTTATTATATGTATGTGTCGTTGTCTACCTGGACGACATATTGATCTTCTCACAGGACCTGCCTTCTCATCACCAACATGTGGCAGAGGTCCTCTCCAGACTACGGAAAAACTCGTTGTTCTGTAAATTGGAAAAATGTTCATTCGAGTTACCCCAGATTCCATTCTTGGGGTATATAGTTTCCGGAGTTGGCCTGAAGATGGATCCAGACAAAGTAAATGCTGTACTACATTGGCCTCAGCCAACTACTCTTCGTGCCATCCAGCGTTTTTTAGGTTTTGCCAATTACTATAGACGCTTCATTCAAGACTTCTCATCCATTGCATCTCCCATTGTGGCCTTAACTCGGAAGGGGCTAATACTAAGCAATGGTCATCTGAGGCTCTCAAGCCTTTCAAATCCTCAAAGAGTCCTTCTCGTCTGCTCCCATTCTGCGACAACCTGATGTGACACTCCCCTTCTTCCTAGAAGTAGATGCCTCTAATGTGGGCTTAGGAGCTATTCTCTCCCAACGCTCGGAGCAACAAAAATTACATCCTTGTGCCTTCTACTCTCGGGGTCTTCTGCCCGCAGAGAAAAACTATACTATCGGGGACAAGGAGTTGCTGGCCATCAAAGCTGCATTAGAGGAATGGAGATACTTGTTGGAAGGAGCTCGCCATCCGGTGACGATCTTCACGGATCATAAGAACTTGTCATATTTGCAATCTGCTCAATGCTTGAACCCTCGTCAAGCAAGATGGTCTCTTTTCTTTTCCCGTTTTGAATTAATTATAACCTTCAAACCAGCTGCTAAGAACAAGAAAGCTGACGCTCTATCTCGAGCTTTTGTGACGTCCTCTGATGTAGAAGAGGTTCCCAACCATGCTATTCTAGACCCCAAATGTATTTCTCTGGCTGCTTCATCCACCAAAATGCTACCATTTGGGAAGACCCTCGTGCCTCCTACTCTGAGGAGGAAAATCCTTTCGTGGTTCCATGCCTCTCGTTTTTCTGGACACGCCGGTGAACATAAGACCTTTGAGATTCTCTCTCGTAGTTACTGGTGGCCTTCAATGAGGAGAGACGTCAAAGAGTTTATTGCTTCCTGTGATTTATGTTCTCAGTTCAAATCCTCCCGCAGAACTCCAGCAGGGTTGCTGCGACCACTACCCATTCCGTCCAAGCCTTGGACCCATATTAGTATGGATTTCGTTACTGATTTGCCACCAAGTAAGAATCACAATACTATTTGGGTAGTGGTAGACAGATTTTCGAAGATGGCTCATTTCGTCCCTCTGTCCGGTTTACCTTCCTCGTCTACTCTGGCTGAACATTTCATTAAAGAAATCTTCCGCATCCATGGATGTCCGTCTGAGATTGTGTCAGATAGAGGAGTACAATTCGTTTCCAGATTCTGGCGGGCCCTTTGTAAAACCTTGGGCATACGATTAGCACTCTCATCGTCTTACCATCCGCAATCTAACGGACAAACGGAACGAGTCAATCAAGATCTTGAGACTTTTATTAGGATGTTCTCTTCAGCCAACCAAGACAACTGGGTAGAATTGCTCCCTTGGGCTGAATTCGCCCATAACAACATGTACCATGAGTCATCATCCAAAACTCCATTCTTTGTGGTCTACGGTCACCATCCGTCTTTTCCGGAATTTCCTGCCCTCCCGCCCACCCAAGTTCCTGCTGTGGAGACTGCTTGTCAGACCTTCAAAAATATCTGGTCTCAGGTCAAAACCTGTTTAAAGAAGACATCTAACAAATATAAGTCTTTCGCAGATAAGAAGAGGCGGGCTATTCCACCACTAAAAATTGGAGATCGTGTCTGGTTATCTACCAAAAATATTCGTTTGAAGGTTCCATCTATGAAATTCGCCCCTCGTTTTATTGGTCCATATAGGATCATTCAAGTTATCAATCCAGTATGTGTTAAACTTCTTCTTCCTAAGAATCTTCGGATCTCCAATGCCTTCCATGTGTCCTTGCTCAAACCTCTTATCATCAACCGTTTCTCGACTCCTTCCTCAGCACCGCAGCCAGTTCAAGTTCATCAGGAGGAGGATTTCGAGATTACTGAGGTATTGGATGCAAAAATTTCGCGAGGAGTCCTCCGTTTCCTCGTTCATTGGAAGGGCTTTGGTCCTGAAGAGCGTTCATGGATCAAAGCTGAAGATCTTAATGCTCCTGCCCTTCTGAAGAAGTTTTATTCCAAAAATCCGGACAAGCCACGGTTCCAGGCGTTCTGTGCCCACCTTTAAAAGGGGGGGGTACTGTCACTCACCGGACTGTGAGTGCTTCTTCCCGGACATTTAGGAACCGTGGCCGTCCTCCATCCTGAGGGACTGCGCATGCGCAGCCCTTTCTATACCTCCAGTGTATGTTCCTTTAACTTAATTGGCAGATCAGGCAACCTCCCTATATTAAGCACCTGTGGTCAACACCACGTTGCCTGATCTTGGAGTCTCATTCCCCATGAGTCTCTGAAGGTGTTCCTGTGTTTCCTCGTTTATTCAGCCCAGCTGATTCCTGTGGTTTCCAAACCACTTCTACCTCTGTGGTTTCCAAACCACTTCTACTACTGTGGTTCCCATACCACTTCTACCATCTACTGTATCATCGTGACTGTGAGCTGATTCCTATCCGCTGCCTCCGTGCACTACAGTCTTCTAACCACTTCAACTCTACCTTGTATCATTGGGACTGTTAGCTGATGCCTATCCGCTGCCTCCGTGCACTACAGTCTTTCATTCACATCCACTCACCTGTTCATGATTGTGACTGCCAGCTGATTCCTATCCGCTGCCTCCGTGCACTACAGGCTTCAACCTGCAACTCGTCTGTGTTTCATCATCGTGACTGTTTGGCTGATTCCTATCCGCTGCCTCCGTGCACTACAGGCTTCAACCTGCAACTCGTCTGTGTTTCATCATCGTGACTGTTTGGCTGATTCCTATCCGCTGCCTCCGTGCACTACAGTCTTCAACCTGCAACCCGTCTGTGTTTCACCGTGACTGTTTAGCTGATTCCTATCCGCTGCCTCTGTGCGCTTCAGTCTTCAGTCCTTGTCAACTCTCCCGTGTTTCCTTGAGTCTGCTGCCACTATTGCTACCCGCTACTCTCCGTGATCAACTGTTCCAGTTCAACTCTGCTCTGGTGTCCCATCGTTACTGCACCTGCTGGTTGCTATTGGCTACCTCCGTGTTCCCGCAGAGACCCGCTGCTGTTACTTCTCAGCGCTACGCATCCATCTACTGCTGATCCGCTCTCCACGCCTTCCTGGGTTCCCTGCTGGTCTACCTACCTGTGCGCTGCACCTGCTAGACCACCGCTTCACCCATCCAGGGACTTTGCATCCTGCCGGCCTCCTGCCGTTCAGGTATCTCTGCACTTCTGTCTGACTGCCTTCTCCTGAACCACGGTATGCATACTTCCCATTGACTGTGCTGTGTATTGCATACCTTGCTGGACTGTGTTGGTTCTCCTCTGGAGTGTACTATCCGCTGAGTCTATTGCCATCATTGACTGTGTTATCTCATGCTGGATTACTTCAAGAGACTTTCTATATTGGCAGTGTTGTTCAGTCATTTATACATTTATATTGTGCATATTACTGTGGATCAAAGTCAAGGTGCCCGTGTATATATTGTGTTGCAGTCTCTCCCCGTGCACCTCCTCACATATATATTCAGTGGTACAACTTGCTAGTGGCAGACCACTGACCCCTGTTTCCAGTTTCACCTGCTCCAGTATCCTCTCACATAGCAGTGGTACAACTTGCTAACGCAGACCACTGACTCCCCGGATACCTCCATTTGGATTCCATTCCTTCACTCAGACAGCGGTACAACTTGCTATCCGCAGACCGCTGACTCTCATCACCTCCTCGTTTCTGTTGGACATTCCTCCTCACTATAGCAGTGGTACAACTTGCTACCGCAGACCACTGACTACCTTCACGTGTCCTTTGTCCATACAGTTCCTCGTGTATTACTACCTCCATATTGCCAGTGCTGCTAGTCATAGACTTTCCTGAGCATCTCATCATCTGCTATTTCCTGTTCCGTGATCACCCTGCTACCAGAGTACCATATTACCACCTATACTGCTCTGGTAAGCCTATCACCTGGTGATCCCTGGGTAAAGACTCCTAGTGCCCGTGACAATATGTGAGGAGGAGCACGGGGAGAGACTGCAATACAGAGGATACACGGGCACCTTGAACTTGATCCACAATGACATGCACAATATAGTAATGACTGAACAGCACTGCAATAATACAAAGTCACAGAAACTATCCGGGCAAAAGATAACACAGTCAATGATGACAATAGTCTCAGCGGATAGTAAACTCCAGAGGAGAATAACTCAGTCCAGCAAGATATGCAATACACCAGCACAGTCAATGAGAAGTATGCATACCGTGGTTCAGGAGCAGGCTGTCAGACAGGAGTGCAGAGATACCTGAACGGTTGGAGGCCGGCAGGATGCGAAGTCCCTGGAGGGAGAAGCGGTAATCAAGTAGGTGCAGCGCACAGGTAGGTAGACGAGCAGGGAAAGCAACAAATACTCAGGAAGCAATAGTATGTAGAACTGGACTCCTGGAGGACCCTGAAGAGTAGCGATGGTCTAGCCGAGATGAAAGCAGCGAGGCGTAGATCCGATGCAGACTGGAGAGTAGACACCGGCAGGAACACTGAGAAGCACGGAGAGCGGATCGGCTGCTGCAGACACGAGAAGAACTGAGGAGTAGCAGCCAGCAGGACTCTGCGGGTACAGAGAGGTAGCGGATAGAAATCAGCAGGTGCAGTCACGATGAAACACGGGAGAGTAGAGCTGAGCTGGAACTGTTGAGCACGGTGAGTAGCGGATAGGAATCAGCTGTAGCAGTCTCGAGGAAACACAGGAGAGTTCAGGTGAGCTGAAGACTGTAGTGCACGGAGGCAGCGGATAGGAATCAGCTAAACAGTCACGATGAAACACAGGAGGGTTGAAGTGAGCTGAAGACTGTAGTGCACGGAGGCAGCGGATAGGAATCAGCTAAACAGTCACGATGAAACACAGGAGGGTTGAAGTGAGCTGAAGACTGTAGTGCACGGAGGCAGCGGATAGGAATCAGCTAAACAGTCACGATGAAACACAGGAGAGTTGAAGTGAGCTGAAGACTGTAGTGCACGGAGGCAGCGGATAGGAATCAGCTAAACAGTCACGATGAAACACATGAGGGTTGAAGTGGTCTGGAAACCACAGGAGAGTTGAAGTGGTTTGGAAACCACAGGAGAGTTGAAGTGAGCTGAAGACTGTAGTGCACGGAGGCAGCGGATAGGAATCAGCTAAACAGTCACGATGAAACACAGGAGAGTTGAAGTGAGCTGAAGACTGTAGTGCACGGAGGCAGCGGATAGGAATCAGCTAAACAGTCACGATGAAACACATGAGGGTTGAAGTGGTCTGGAAACCACAGGAGAGTTGAAGTGGTTTGGAAACCACAGGAATCAGCAGCGCTGAATACACGAGGAAACACAGGAACACCTTCAGAGGCTCATGGGGAATGAGACTCCAAGATCAGGCAACGAGGTATGGAACTCAGGTGCTTTAAATAGGGAGTGTTGCCTGATCAGCCAATTAACTAAAGGGACAGGTACTGAAGGTTTGAAAGGGCTGCGCATGCGCAGACCCTCAGGATGGTGGACGGCCACGGTTCCTAAATACACGGGAAGAAGCACTCACAGTCTGGTGAGTGACAGTGAAACACTTTTGATTGGTTCTTTCAGTTTAAACCACACCTACCTGAAAGAGTATTTAAGAGCTGTCATTTCTTTGGGTCAGTTAGTCTTGAAAAAGCCATGGAGCGAAACGCGCGTCTGCGTTTTGTCTCACCTACCCTCTATGCCTCTAGTTCTCACCAAGAATCGCTCCCCAGAGTCTATTAGGTAGGGAATCTCACATAATCCCGCGATTCTTGTACTTAGCCTTTGCTAATTCTTGATGCCTCTGCTCAAACTTATTACAGCCTGGTGCTGTCTGGTATTGTTCAATGAGACCTTCTTGTAGATTCTACGGCTGTTACCTAAGGTTATATCAATAACGCTTATCTATCTATCAAGAGGATGATTACTACTCTTGCTATGCCGTTTTGAACATAATCTTTAGTTGGCATTGCACATTCGTGCAAATTATTCTTGTTACACTATACTGTAACATAAACTAATTATATCAATCCCTCATTTTTTTCTTGTTAGCGGACAGCGCATATTTAGCAATAGGCAATTGAGGAATATGTTAATTGGCACTAGTTGTTTTTCGCATCTTAGTCCGCAATTTATGGACATATATTATACACACTAGTTGTCACAGACGCAGTATTGTAGTGCTATTCTAGCCTGTATTCATACTAATACGAGGTTATAGGTGTGACTTTGCAATTTATTTTGCATTTTAATCACTTATCACTGTTTTATTTTCTTTTTAATTATTTCGCTCAATTTCTTTCCATTTTAATCGATTCCAATAAAAGTTACATTTTACTGAACACTCCAGGAGTGCCTCATAATACACTGTCTTTCTTCCCTCCCTCTCTCCTCTTTTCCCCCTTTACATGCATATTATTACAGTGTTGGGTGCACCCCCCGATCAAAGGTCCTCCTTGTTCGGGTTCATTAAGAGAATATCTCACTAAGGGGCATATTCAATTCCGATCCGATCCGCGGTAACGAGCGTTACCGCGGAAAATGCGCTCTACTGCCGGTAATACGGTATCGCAATAACGCGGATTTTCGTACGCAGCCCTGTGGGCTGCGAACGAAAATCAACGTTATTGCGGTACCGCGGATTAGGTTTGCGGCCGTTCCGGCGCGATCCCGCGAATCGGGATCGGAATTGAATATGCCTCTAAATGTTCATACTACCCTGCCTAGTGCGGTTTTCCACCCCAATCTCTTTTTGTACATACAGATCTGTCATCACTAGTAATCAGCACTTACACCAGACCTGTAGCTGGTGCAAGTGATAAGACTAAAAAACATGTACCTTAGAGATGCCCAAAGCTTGAATCAGACGTTGCTGCGTCCGCTCAAGCTTGGCACTCTTAATATGGACAATTCACTGCTTGGACATCGAGGTATCCAGATTGTCAATTTGGTCAAGGATGGAAGCATCTGAGGGTTCTGCGAACTCCATTCGGAGGTTATACTCCCACAAACGAATATTGCAGATACTTACAACTTTGTTCTCTCCTCATCAAATGGGGTACTTTATCTAAGATCAGTAGACCTCTCATGCCATTTGAATATCTTTGCTCCCTCACGAACCCTCCCAAACATCTCCAATATCTACAAAATACTGATCGAAGACAAATTTACAAATAGACCTTGTTTTACAGAAAATTGGGAAAATGACCTTCAATATCTTAGTGGACCAATCCAGTGGTCGAAAGTTTTCATGGCCACTCATGCATGCTCACAAAATACCGTTATTGTTGAAACCCATACAAAATCTTAACTCGATGGTATAGATGTCCCAAATTATTAAATACATTTTTAACAACTTGTTGGAGATATAATTCCCATGTAGGATCCCAAATCCATATATGGTGGTCCTGTTTCAAGATCTCCCCATATTGTAACAAAATAAACTATCTTACCAAAAAAATTACAGGTGTGGATGTTCCCACTGACCCTGGTCTCTAGCTCCTATCCTTATCCAAAATACCAATCTCTTCATATGAAAAAAATCACTCCTTGAACACCTGAACAATGCAGCAAAATTTCTGATACCAGTTTGCTGGAAATCCCCTTCACCTCCTAATATGTCAGAGTATTTTACTTGTATTAATTTTTATATGTATATGTAAGATCTATCCCTTTCAGTTAGTAACCAGGGGCCTGATTCATTAAGGATCTTAAATGAAGAGGATTCTTATTTCAGTCTCCTGGACAAAACCATGTTACAATGCAAGGGGTGCAAACTAGATTTCTGTTTTGCACATAAGTTGAATACTGACTGTTTTTTCATGTAGCACACAAATATCAACTTTAAATTTCAGTGTACAAATAAGCTATCAAGTATTTGTGTGCTACATGAAAAAACAGTCAGTATTTAACTTATGTGCCCCAGACCTCTGAGTTCACAGCTACTTGGTTCAACTGGTTGAAACTTAAAGAAACTGATAAATACCACACAATACTAACATCAGCCCTCCCATCACACTGATAACGTTTCCATAGTGATGACTCTATATCTGTCACACACCAGGTTCTCAGGTCCTGTCACTTACCTCTCTGCTGTCTTTCCAAGCTGTTCCTGCGGTCTTCAGGCTCTGCTGGTTTCAGATCTCTCTGCAAGATCCTGCCCAGTCTGTCTCCACTCCAGAGGTGCCTCCAAAATCAGGGTATGGGCGCTGCCATCTTGGATTCAGTCACATAATTCCTTTTAGCCAATCAGGGGACAGCAGCCTCCACTTCAGGTTTCCCTCCAAAACCAGTTCCTGGGACCTGCCATCTTGGATATGGTCACCTGATCCATCTCAACAACTCAGAGTACTGCTTCTGCCCACCTGACCACAGTCTCCAATACAGAATCATCAACTACTATAAAAGGACTTCCTGGAGCCCTCACCTATTGCCAGTGCAACGTTGTTAGTTAAAACGCCAACCTGGTTCCCAGCAGTCTGCAATCCTTTCTGGTTTTCCAGTTCAGACACTGCAGTCTGCATCCCAGCTCCAGCATTACCAGTTCCATTCTGGGATGACGGTTCCAGCGTTACGGTTCCATCATACAGCATTCCAGCTCAAGCATTGCAGTTCCATCATCCATTATTCTGGTTGCATTCCGCTTTCAGCAATTCAGTTTGTCTCATCTTCTCTGCTAGTTTATCACCACCTGTTCTTGTCCTTTCACCTACATGCAAAGGAACATAATCAGGCCACCCAGCTTTGAGTACGCAGTCACCAGCCTAACTCGGAACACCACCCAGTCTAGGTACAGACAAATCCTCAGGCGTGACAATATCCTTTCAAATTATTATCCATTGTATGAGATACCCATATATGTTTATTCCATAATTAGCAGCCTGGAATTCTACACCCATTGAATTCTTGATATACCTTCCACAAATTTTTTATGCACCTTTCTATCTACTACTTCTTCTTTTCTCCCTTTTTCCCCTCTCCAACTTTCCCTTGTCTGGATGTATTTCCCCCAAAGTATTTTGTATTTGTTATTGGTTTACTAAAAAGTGTTGTTGTTTTTTATATTGATTTGTTGTAAATTGTTATTATTGACTATTGTTGTAAATTAAGCAAACTGTAAATAAAGAATATATATATATATAAAAAAAAAAGTGGAGGTTAGTCCTGGTTTTCATTCCAGGGATACCTATGACTATGTTAACATAAAAAAGAAAAACTGGAGAGCGCATTTGAAGCATTTATCAGATTATCAACTTCCCTCAAAATATGTAAATTAATACATTATTTTTTTAACCTAAGCGATCTAGTAGGTATTTCTGGTGATCCCGGTAGGAAAGTTACAGTTTGGAAGTAGTGACAAGATGCCTCAGGGTTCTCAAAAATGTATGCTTGACCATTTTTTTTTTTTACTACCCTAAGAGAGTATCCTGCAATATCAGAATTTTATTTCTATATACTTGTGGCAGTTAAATTTTTCTATATGCTACCACAAATTTTTCTTTTATTGTGAAATATCAAAATTTTGCTAAGACTGGGACACCATGGGCTAGATTTACTAAGCTGCGGGTTTGAAAAAGTGGGGATGTTGCCTATAGCAACCAATCAGATTCTAGCTTTCATTTATTTAGTATCTTCTACAAAATGATAGCTAGAATCTGATTGGTTGCTATAGGCAACATCCCCACTTTTTCAAACCCGCAGCTTAGTAAATCTAGCCCCATGTGTGGATTTCCTTCTCCTTCTTATCCCATACAACCCTGTAGCTTTAAAGCAGAGAATTGTGGGAAGAAAATTGAATAAGGTAGGGCCTTTGATCTGTTCTGCAATATCTATAAACCATTAGTTATTCCTACAGTTCCTATTCTCCAAGTCATGCATTTTTTTATTTTCTGTGATGTTGTATGCGCCTGGTGTGTTTTACCAGAGAATAAGGGGCATATTCAATTCCAATCCCGATCCGCGGGATCGCGCCGGAACGGCCGCGAACCTAATCCGCGGTACCGCAATAACGTGGATTTTCGTTTGCAGCCCATAGGGCTGCGTACGAAAATCCGCGTTATTGCGGTACCATATTACCGGCAGTACTGCGCATTTTTTCGCGGTAACGCGCGTTACCGCGGATTGGATCGGAATTGAATATGCCCCTAAGAGTCTTCTATATCATTAATTTTCTGCTACACAGCAGAGATCCTGGTGGAGTTCTCGGGTATATTCGTGAGAGCAGTGTCATAGGAAGTCTGGAGTATTTCCAGTTTCCTATCTATCTTAGTCATTAAAATTCTTGCAATGTCTTTCACTGTTTCAGCACCTGAAAGAGGGATGTCTTGACTTATTATTATTATTTATTTATAAGGTGCCACAGGATCCAGGATCTGTAGTGCCAGATACAGAAGCAAGTAACATATAGATGGAGTAATATACATAAGTAGCACAGATGAGTGTGAGTAATGATATGGGGACTCACACGGAGTGCAGAAAAACACATGACAGAACGTACAAGGGAGTCAGACAGTGGACAGACATAAGAAAATAGGTTGAGAGAACCTTGCCTGTGAGAGCTTACATTCTAGAGGGAGGAGTTGTGAGAGACAGTAGGTGTCACTCACCGGACTGTGAGTGCTTCTTCCCGGACATTTAGGAACCGTGGTCGTCCTCCATCCTGAGGGACTGCGCATGCGCAGCCCTTTCTAATCCTTCAGTGTATGTTCCTTTAACTTAATTGGCAGATCAGGCAACACTCCCTATATTAAGCACCTGTGGTCAATACCACGTGGCCTGATCTTGGAGTCTCATTCCCCATGAGTCTCTGAAGGTGTTCCTGTGTTTCCTCGTGTATTCAGCGCTGCTGATTCCTGTGGTTTCCAAACCACTTCTACCTCTGTGGTTTCCAAACCACTTCTACTACTGTGGTTCCCATACCACTTCTACCCTCCTGTGTATTATTGTGACTGTTAGCTGATTCCTATCCGCTGCCTCCGTGCACTACAGTCTTCAATCCACATCCACTCACCTGTTCATCATCGTGACTGTTAGCTGATTCCTATCCGCTGCCTCCGTGCACTACAGTCTTCAATCTGCAACTCGTCTGTGTTTCATCGTGACTGTTAGCTGATTCCTGTCCGCTGCCTCCGTGCACTACAGTCTTCAACCTGCAACTCGTCTGTGTTTCATCGTGACTGTTTGGCTGATTCCTATCCGCTGCCTCTGTGCGCTTCAGTCTTCAGTTCATCTCAACTCTCCCGTGTTTCCTCGAGACTGCTGCCACTATTGCTATCCGCTACTCTCCGTGATCAACAGTTCCAGTTCAACTCTGCTCTCCCGTGTCCCATCGTTACTGCACCTGCTGGTTGCTATTGGCTACCTCCGTGTGTCCGCAGAGACCTGCTGCTGCTACTTCTCAGCTCTACTCGTCCATCTACTGCTGATCCGCTCTCCACGCTTTCCTGTGTTCCCGCTGGTCTCTACCCGCCTCTCAGCATTGGATTCGTGTCTCTCTACTTACCCCTCTGCTAGACCATCGTCATTCTCCAGGGTCCTCCAGGAGTCCAGTTTCACGCTCTACTGATTCCTGTATATTTGTTTCCCTGCTGGTCTACCTACCTGTGCGCTGCACCTACTAGACCACCGCTTCACCCATCCAGGGACTTTGCATCCTGCCGGCCTCCTGCCGTTCAGGTATCTCTGCACTCCCGTCTGACTGCCTGCTTCTAAACCATGGTATGCATACTTCTCATTGACTGTGCTGGTGTATTGCATATCTTGCTGGACTGTGTTGGTTCTCCTCTGGAGTTTGCTATCCGCTGAGTCTATTGCCATCATTGACTGTGTTATCTTGTGCCGGATTACTTCAAGAGACTTTCTGTTATTGCAGTGCTGTTCAGTCATATATATATATATTGTGCATATTACTGTGGATCGAGTTTAAGGTGCCCGTGTATATCTTGTGTTGCAGTCTCTCCCCGTGCACCTCCTCACATATATATTCAGTGGTACAACTTGCTAGGGCAGACCACTGATCCCTGTTTCCAGTATCACCTGTTCCAGTATCCTCTCACATAGCAGTGGTACAACTTGCTAACGCAGACCACTGACTCCCCGGATACCTCCACTTGGATTCCATTCCTTCACTCAGACAGCGGTACAACTTGCTATCCGCAGACCGCTGACTCTCATCACCTCCTCGTTTCTGTTGGACATTCCTCCTCACTATAGCAGTGGTACAACTTGCTACCGCAGACCACTGACTACCTTCACGTGTCCTTGTCCATACAGTTCCTCGTGTATTATTACCTCCATATTGCCAGTGCTGCTAGCCATAGACTTTCCTGAGCATCTCATCATCTGCTATTTCCTGTTCCGTGATCACCCTGCTACCAGAGTACCATATTACCACCTATACTGCTCTGGTAAGCCTATCACCTGGTGATCCCTGGGTAAAGACTCCTAGTGCCTGTGACAGTAAGATCAGGCCATGACAGACCCAGATACGGAACCTACCGCTAAAGAGATGCTGCAGCATCTGGTCAGCCGTGTGGAGCAACAGGATGCTCGCCAACAGCTGTTACTTCAATGTTACCAATCGTTAACCTCCCAAGGAACATCTGGACAGACTGTTACAGCTAATATTGAAGCTCCTGTGCTTTCCTCCGTTTCCCCAGTGCCATCCCAGGTGTCTACAGCTCCCACGCTTCACCTGCCTACTCCGTCAAAGTACGACGGAGACCCCAAAACTTGTAGGGGTTTCCTTAACCAATGTTCAGTCCATTTTGAGCTCCAACCTCAAAATTTTTCTACCCATCGTTCCAGAGTGGCCTATCTTATCTCATTGCTTTCTGGACAAGCCCTGGCTTGGGCCTCCCCTCTGTGGGAAAGAAACGATCCAATACTACAAGATAGTGCCAAATTCATTTCCACGTTCCGAAGTGTGTTCGATGAACCAGGTCGTGTGACCTCCGCTGCTTCCAGCATTCTTCGTTTGCGACAAGGCTCCCATACAGTAGGCCAGTACGTCATTCAATTTAGGATCTTAGCCTCTGAACTTCAGTGGAACACTGAAGCATTAGTTGCCGCCTTCTGGCAGGGGCTCTCCGATAAAATTAAAGATGCACTGACTACCCAAGAGCTTCCTTCGTCACTAGAAGATTTGATCTCTCTTTGCCATCGTGTAGATATGAGATTTCGTGAAAGAGAGTCTGAGAAAACAACTTCTGTTAAAGCACCTCTTCGTTCAACCCCTCAATTTTGTCCAGCTTCACCCTCTGTGATTCCCATGGAGATAGGACGTTCCAAATTATCTTCAGAAGAGAGGAAACGAAGAGTAAAGAATAGACTCTGTATCTATTGTGCTGATTCCACGCATATGCTCAGCTCTTGCCCTAAGAAATCGGGAAATGCCAGGCCCTAACTAGTTCTGGAGAGGTGAAGTTAGGGTCCCTGGAGTCCTCTCCATCGTCTATGAAATCTAAAGTCTGCGCTTTTGATGTTATGATTTCCTTTGCTACCAAATTCTTTGAGTCACAGGCATTGATTGTTTCCGGAGCAGCAGGAAATTTCATTTCTAAATCACTAGTGAATCAATGGTCTCTACCAGTGATTACTTTAAAAACACCCATTACTGTGACGGCTATAGATGGATCACGTCTCATCAATGGTCTCATCACCCAGAGTACGTCTCCAGTAACACTTCAGATTGGTGTACTGCACCATGAAGAAATTTCGTTTTTAATTCTTCCAGTTACGACAAGTCCGATTGTCTTAGGCCTTCCATGGCTTCAGTGTCACTCTCCCCAGATTGACTGGCGCACCCCTCAAGTTACGTCTTGGGGGTCTGAATGTCACCATCGTTGCCTTTCCCAAGTTATTCCTCTTAAAGTACAGCAATCTTCCATCTCATCTTCCTCACCGGGACTCCCTCCTCAGTATGCTTCATTTGCCGATGTGTTTGATAAAGCTCAGTCTGAACGTCTTCCTCCTCATCGTTCTTGGGATTGTCCGATCGACCTTCTACCTGGCAAGACTCCTCCCAGGGGTCGGGTCTATCCACTCTCGTTACCTGAAACTCAAGCCACATCTGAGTACATACAGGAGAATCTCCAGCGTGGGTTTATTCGACCTTCCACCTCTCCCGCTGGAGCTGGGTTCTTCTTCGTCAAAAAGAAGGATGGATCACTACGCCCTTGCATAGATTTTCGTGGACTCAACGCCATTACTATCAAGAATCGGTATCCCATTCCGCTGATCACTGAGCTATTCGATCGCATCAAGGGAGCTCGGATCTTTACTAAGTTGGATCTTCGTGGTGCCTACAATTTAATTAGAATCCGTTCCGGTGACGAATGGAAGACAGCGTTCAACACCAGAGATGGGCATTACGAATATCTAGTAATGCCTTTCGGGCTGTGTAATGCCCCCGCTGTTTTCCAAGGCTTCATCAATGAGATCTTTCGGGACTTATTATATGTATGTGTCGTTGTCTACCTGGACGACATATTGATCTTTTCACAGGACCTGCCTTCTCATCACCAACATGTGGCAGAGGTCCTCTCCAGACTACGGAAAAATTCATTGTTCTGTAAATTAGAAAAATGTTCATTCGAGTTGCCCCAGATTCCATTCTTGGGGTATATAGTTTCCGGAGTTGGCCTGAAGATGGATCCAGACAAAGTAAATGCTGTATTACATTGGCCCCAGCCAACTACTCTTCGTGCTATCCAGCGTTTTTTAGGTTTTGCCAATTACTATAGACGCTTCATTCAAGACTTTTCATCCATTGCATCTCCTATTGTGGCCCTGACTCGGAAAGGGGCTAATACTAAGCAATGGTCATCTGAGGCTCTCCAAGCCTTTCAAATTCTCAAAGAGTCCTTCTCTTCTGCTCCCATTCTTCGACAGCCTGATGTGACACTCCCCTTCTTCCTAGAAGTAGATGCCTCTAATGTGGGCTTAGGAGCCATTCTCTCCCAACGTTCGGAACAACAAAAATTCCATCCTTGTGCCTTCTACTCTCGGGGTCTTCTGCCCGCAGAGAAAAATTATACAATCGGGGACAAGGAGTTGCTGGCCATCAAAGCTGCATTAGAGGAATGGAGATACTTGTTGGAAGGAGCTCGCCATCCGGTGACGATCTTCACGGATCATAAGAACTTGTCATATCTGCAATCTGCCCAATGCTTGAACCCTCGTCAAGCAAGATGGTCTCTTTTCTTTTTCCGTTTTGAATTAATTATAACCTTCAAACCAGCCGCTAAGAACAAGAAAGCTGACGCTCTATCTCGAGCTTTTGTGACGTCCTCTGATGTAGAAGAGGTTCCCAACCATGCTATTCTAGACCCCAAATGTATTTCACTGGCTGCTTCATCCACCAAAATGCTACCATTTGGGAAGACCCTCGTGCCTCCTACTCTGAGGAGGAAAATCCTTTCGTGGTTCCATGCCTCTCGTTTTTCTGGACACGCCGGTGAACACAAGACCTTTGAGATTCTCTCTCGAAGTTACTGGTGGCCTTCAATGAGGAGAGACGTCAAAGAGTTTATTGCTTCCTGTGATTTATGTTCTCAGTTCAAATCCTCCCGCAGAACTCCAGCAGGGTTGCTGCGACCACTACCCATTCCGTCCAAGCCTTGGACCCATATCAGTATGGATTTCGTTACTGATTTGCCACCAAGTAAGAATCACAATACTATTTGGGTAGTGGTAGACAGATTTTCGAAGATGGCTCATTTCGTCCCTCTGTCTGGTTTACCTTCCTCGTCTACTCTGGCTGAACATTTCATTAAAGAAATCTTCCGCATCCATGGATGTCCGTCTGAGATTGTGTCAGATAGAGGAGTACAATTCGTTTCCAGGTTCTGGCGGGCCCTTTGTAAAACCTTGGGTATACGATTAGCACTCTCATCTTCTTACCATCCGCAATCTAACGGACAAACGGAACGAGTCAATCAAGATCTTGAGACTTTTATAAGGATGTTCTCTTCAGCCAATCAAGACAACTGGGTAGAATTGCTTCCTTGGGCTGAATTCGCCCATAACAACATGTACCATGAGTCATCATCCAAAACTCCATTCTTTGTGGTCTACGGTCACCATCCGTCTTTTCCGGAATTTCCTGCCCTCCCGCCCACCCAAGTTCCTGCTGTGGAGACTGCTTGTCAGACCTTCAAAAATATCTGGTCTCAGGTCAAAACCTGTTTAAAGAAGACATCTAACAAATATGAGTCTTTCGCAGATAAGAAGAGGCGGGCTATTCCACCACTAAAAATTGGAGATCGTGTCTGGTTATCTACCAAAAATATTCGTTTGAAGGTTCCATCTATGAAATTCGCCCCTCGTTTTATTGGTCCATATAGGATCATTCAAGTAATCAATCCAGTATGTGTTAAACTTCTTCTTCCTAAGAATCTTCGGATTTCCAATGCCTTCCATGTGTCCTTGCTCAAACCTCTCATCATCAACCGTTTCTCGACTCCTCCCTCAGCACCGCAGCCGGTTCAAGTTCATCAGGAGGAGGATTTTGAGATTACTGAGGTATTGGATGCAAAAATTTCGCGAGGAGTTCTCCGTTTCCTCGTTCATTGGAAGGGCTTTGGTCCTGAATAGCGCTCATGGATCAAAGCTGAAGATCTTAATGCTCCTGCCCTTCTGAAGAAGTTTTATTCCAAAAATCCGGACAAGCCCGGTTCCAGGCGTTCTGTGCCCACCTTTAAAAGGGGGGGTACTGTAGCTCACCGGACTGTGAGTGCTTCTTCCCGGACATTTAGGAACCGTGGTCGTCCTCCATCCTGAGGGACTGCGCATGCGCAGCCCTTTCTAATCCTTCAGTGTATGTTCCTTTAACTTAATTGGCAGATCAGGCAACACTCCCTATATTAAGCACCTGTGGTCAATACCACGTGGCCTGATCTTGGAGTCTCATTCCCCATGAGTCTCTGAAGGTGTTCCTGTGTTTCCTCGTGTATTCAGCGCTGCTGATTCCTGTGGTTTCCAAACCACTTCTACCTCTGTGGTTTCCAAACCACTTCTACTACTGTGGTTCCCATACCACTTCTACCCTCCTGTGTATTATTGTGACTGTTAGCTGATTCCTATCCGCTGCCTCCGTGCACTACAGTCTTCAATCCACATCCACTCACCTGTTCATCATCGTGACTGTTAGCTGATTCCTATCCGCTGCCTCCGTGCACTACAGTCTTCAATCTGCAACTCGTCTGTGTTTCATCGTGACTGTTAGCTGATTCCTATCCGCTGCCTCCGTGCACTACAGTCTTCAACCTGCAACTCGTCTGTGCTTCATCGTGACTGTTTGGCTGATTCCTATCCGCTGCCTCTGTGCGCTTCAGTCTTCTGTTCATCTCAACTCTCCCGTGTTTCCTCGAGACTGCTGCCACTATTGCTATCCGCTACTCTCCGTGATCAACAGTTCCAGTTCAACTCTGCTCTCCCGTGTCCCATCATTACTGCACCTGCTGGTTGCTATTGGCTACCTCCGTGTGTCCGCAGAGACCTGCTGCTGCTACTTCTCAGCTCTACTCGTCCATCTACTGCTGATCCGCTCTCCACGCTTTCCTGTGTTCCCGCTGGTCTCTACCCGCCTCTCAGCATTGGATTCGTGTCTCTCTACTTACCCCTCTGCTAGACCATCGTCATTCTCCAGGGTCCTCCAGGAGTCCAGTTCCACGCTCTACTGATTCCTGTATATTTGTTTCCCTGCTGGTCTACCTACCTGTGCGCTGCACCTACTAGACCACCGCTTCACCCATCCAGGGACTTTGCATCCTGCCGGCCTCCTGCCGTTCAGGTATCTCTGCACTCCCGTCTGACTGCCTGCTTCTGAACCACGGTATGCATACTTCTCATTGACTGTGCTGGTGTATTGCATATCTTGCTGGACTGTGTTGGTTCTCCTCTGGAGTTTGCTATCCGCTGAGTCTATTGCCATCATTGACTGTGTTATCTTGTGCCGGATTACTTCAAGAGACTTTCTGTTATTGCAGTGCTGTTCAGTCATATATATATATATTGTGCATATTACTGTGGATCGAGTTTAAGGTGCCCGTGTATATCTTGTGTTGCAGTCTCTCCCCGTGCACCTCCTCACATATATATTCAGTGGTACAACTTGCTAGGGCAGACCACTGATCCCTGTTTCCAGTATCACCTGTTCCAGTATCCTCTCACATAGCAGTGGTACAACTTGCTAACGCAGACCACTGACTCCCCGGATACCTCCACTTGGATTCCATTCCTTCACTCAGACAGCGGTACAACTTGCTATCCGCAGACCGCTGACTCTCATCACCTCCTCGTTTCTGTTGGACATTCCTCCTCACTATAGCAGTGGTACAACTTGCTACCGCAGACCACTGACTACCTTCACATGCAGGGCCGCCGAGAGGGGGGGGGAGCGGGTACTAATTACCCGGGCCCGGCATGTCAGGGGGCCCGGCCCGGGCCCTTGCGCTGCTGATTTTTTTTAATTTTTTAATTTTTTTTTTCCAAACGTTTTTTTTCCTTTCCTTTTTTTTTTTTTTTTTTGGCGGGGGGGGTGGGGGGGGGCTCGGTCGTTGGTGGGGGGAGCAGGCTAGTTTAAAAAAAAAAAAAAACAAACTCACCTGATCGCGGAGCCGGCATCCCTCCTCTCTGCTGCTCTGTGCTCTATTCAGACTGTCTGAATGCTGGGTGTGATGTCATCATGTCATGCCCAGCATTCAGTCAGTCTGGAGCAATGGAGCACAGAGCAGCAGAGAAGACCAAGAGAGGAGAAAAGGTAAGTGAAGGGAGGAAAACGAGGGGGGCACAGAGGGGTTAAAAAACGGGGGGGGGGGGGGGGCAGCATGACAGAGGGGTTAAAAAATGAGGGGGAGCACAAAGGGGTTAAAAAACGGGGGGGCAGCATGACAGAGGGGTTAAAAAATAAGGGGGGGCACAGAGGGGTTAAAAAACGGGGAAGCAGCATGTCAGAGGGGTTAAAAATTGAGGGGGGAGCACAGAGGGGTTAAAAAACGGGAAAGCAGCATGTCAGAGGGGTTAAAAAATGAGAGGGGCACAGATGGGTTAAAAAATGGGAAAGCAGCATGTCAGAGGGGTTAAAAATTGAGGGGGGAGCACAGAGGGGTTAAAAAATGGGAAAGCAGCATGACAGAGGGGGTGAAAAAATGAGAGGGGCACAGATGGGTTAAAAAACGGGGCAGTATGGCACAGTGGGGTTAATAAACAGGGGTCAGCATGGCACAGTGGGGTTAAAAAATGGTGGGCAGCATGACACAGTGGGGTTACAAAGGGGGGGGGAGGCATGGCACAGTGGGATTGAAAAAGGGGGGGAGCAGCATAGTATAGTCTGATGAAGGGGAGCCAGATGAAGGGGGCAAAAACAGCATGGAGGGCACAGTGTGATCATAAGGCATGGCGATGATGAAGGGGCACATTATTGTAATATTGGAGCTGGAGGAAGGCCTAATTATTAATCGTGGGTGCTATTGATTTAACGCTGGGGCTGGCTGTAATTTTCTAAATGTAGCCATTTTTTTTTCAAAATAGGTCCTTCAACATTTCTGGATCCGGACAAGCCACAACTAAAGAAAGCAGCAGCCACAGGTGGAGAAAGTGAGAAGAACAGGTAGGAGAGAGCAGCACAGTGTGTGAAATGTTGTGATTCTAGTAGGGACAATACCAATTTTTGGTGAATGTTGTGTCCAATGTAAGGTGTAGGCCAAGACTGAACTGTTTGTGTACACACTGCATTGTTTGTATACTACCCTGTGGTGGTAGATGTCCTGAAAGTCAGGAGTGCTTAAACATATGTGACGCTCCGGCGAATTGAGAGCCTAGTGGTTTTTATGTTAGCCACGCCCCAATGGCACGTTTGCCACGCCCCCAAATGCATGACCGCACCTCCCAAAATTTTTGCACTGCCGTTTGGCTAGCCACGCCCCTGAATATATGACCATATACCTAATGTTTTTTGCGCCGCCGTAAGGCGGCGCAAAAAAATTTTGGGGCTTACTTCACTATGAGGGGGGCCCCATGAATTTGTTGTACCCGGGCCCTGAATTCTTCTTGGCAGCCCTGTTCACATGTCCTTGTCCATACAGTTCCTCGTGTATTATTACCTCCATATTGCCAGTGCTGCTAGTCATAGACTTTCCTGAGCATCTCATCATCTGCTATTTCCTGTTCCGTGATCACCCTGCTACCAGAGTACCATATTACCACCTATACTGCTCTGGTAAGCCTATCACCTGGTGATCCCTGGGTAAAGACTCCTAGTGCCCGTGACAGTAGGACTAGCTGGGAGAAAATGGAGATGGCAGGCGAAGGAAGAGGAGGTGATGGATAAGATGGTCAAGAGATGGTAGGATAGGCGAGCCTGAAAAGGTGAGTTTTGAACGGACTGAAGGTTGGGGGAGAGTCGAGTGAAGCGAGGTAGGAAGTTCTAAAGAATGGGGACAGCATGGCAGAAGTTTTGGAGGCAAGCATGGGAGGAGGTAATGAGAGGTAATTTGAGGCGGAGGTCAGAGGCAGAGCAGAGTGGACAGGAAGGTATGTACCTCAAGACAAGGTCAGAGATGTACGGAGGAGAAGTGTCAGTAAGGCTTTGTAAGTGAGAGTAAGGAGTTTAAACTGAATGGGGAGCCAAAGAAAGGATTTACACAGAGGAGTAGCAGAAGAGGAGTGACAGGAGAGAAAGATGAGCCGAGTCGCAGCATTCTGTATGGATTGAAGGTCATACAAATGAGAGGCAAGAAATGATGAATAATTGCACCAGGATTTTGGTTGCTTTCCGAGAGAGGAAGGGATGTTTTTTTGTGATGTTACGGAGGAGAAAGTGGAAGGATTTAGTGAGGGCCTGGATATGAGGGGTAAAGCTAAGGGCAGAGTCAAGGGTAACTACAAGACAGCTCGCTTGGGTGACAGGAGAGAGTTATGTTGTCAACCCAAAGGGAGATAATGGGAGGGACAGCAACATTGGCAGAAGGAAAGATGATGACCTCAGATTTGGAGATGCTGAGTTTGAGGAAGTGCTGCGACATCCAAGTTGTTACAGCCGAGAGACTGCTAGATACTTGGGTTAGGAAGACAATAGAGAAGTCAGGGGAGGAAAGAGATTTGCGTGTCATCAGCATAGAGGTGGTATTGGAGGCCAAATTATTGAATAAGTTCACTGAGAGAGGTGGTGTAGAGGGAGAGAAAAGCAGACAGCCAAGGACAGACTGGGAGACTTCAGTAGGAAGAGGTAGAGGGGGGGGGGGGGGGAGCGGGAAGCAGAGATGCTAAAAGAGCGACCAGAGGGAGAGGAGGCAAACCAGGAGAGCGCTGTTTCACGGAGACCTGGGGATGAATGGTGGTGAGGAGAAGAGAACCATCGACGGTGTCAAAAGCAGCAGAGAGGTCGAGGAGTATGAGAAGGGACAAGTGACCTTTAGCCTTAGCTGAGAGTAAGTCGTTTGTTACTTTAGCTATGGCAGTTTCAGTTGAGTGAAGGGGGCGGAAGCCAGACTGGAGAGGGTCAAGAAGAGAGTGGGAGGAGAGAAAGTAGGTCAGACGATTGAAGACAAGTCGTTCGAGAATTTTAGATGCAAAGGGAAGCAGAGATACGGTGTGATCGTTGGAAAAAGAGAGGGTGGGTCAAGCAGGGGTTTTGTGAGAATAGGAGAGATGACACGCTTGAAGGCCGAGGGGAAGATACCAGTGGAGAAAGACAGGTTAAAGAGACAGAAACGTTTGCTTTGTGCTCTTTTTAACAGAACGTTCAAAGTGTGTTCTCAAACCTTCCCTGCAGCATAATTATGTATTTAATGAGATCTCCCGTAGAACTTCATTACATTTTACCTAGCATGAAAATGTATGAACACAACAGGTAATGTTTAAGTTGATGGCAAACAAAAGCTTGTCCGAAAGAGTGTGTACAGATCCAAATGTTTCCATTATTTTGGGACTATTAGCATTAAATGGTATTTAAGAATGGGAATTGAACACTTGGGGGTAAATTTATCAAACTGCGAATTTTCGGCGGGTTTGAAAAGTGGAGATGTTGCCTATAGCAACCAATAAGATTCTAATTATCATTTATTTTCTACAAAATGATAGCTAGAAGCTGATTGGTTTCTATAGTCAACATCTCTACTTTTCAAACCTGCCAGAAACTTGCAGCTTGATAAATTTACCCCTTGGTTTCAACACATGTATATACAAAGCCAGACTTTGATGTTCGATTGTGCTATATCAGATCTGTTTACTGCCTTACCTGTCAAGACTCTCCCCTAGGTAAAATGCTGCTTAAGAAGTTGAAGATATTAACAGAAAAAAAACCTAAACAATTCTTGTAATACATACTGGTAGGTTAATTGGCTGCTATTAAAATATTGACCCTAGTATATCTTTCTCTCTCTCTCTCTGTCTGTGTGTGTATGTTAGGAAATTTAGACTGTAAGCTCCAATAGGGCAGGGACTGATGTGAATGAGTTCTCTGTACAGCGTTGCGGAATCAGTGGCGCTATATAAATAAATGGTGATGATAATACTTATGCATTATATATAGACTTTTAGATATGTGTAGTGAGTTGTAGATTGTACTTAAGATTAAAACAGTATCTAAACATAACTTAAATGGAAATCCTGCACTTGCCTCTAGATAAAACCACTTATAATGATATCTAAAATGGTAACTGAAATAACATCTCATCTCCTACATAGACTTGCTAGGTCACACCATCCCACAAGGTTTGGTTCATAAAATGTGATCACCAGTTCAACACATTACACCAAAAACTCCCTGATCAGCTAAAAATACCCAAGTGCCAAGTCAAACATATGTAGGCACCTGTGTTGATATTGGTTATTATTTTGAAGTTTGTTTAAGAAGAGTAAACTCCAGTAGTCAAATTTATTATCGAAAAAATATCTGCTTTGTAATTACCATTTTTCCTTAGTTTGTTTCTTCAGGTTGCTAGTGACGATTTATATTCCTGCAGTTTAGTGTCATGTGATCACCAAAGCAACTAGTCACATAATGTAGTGAGCAGAGAGGCATTGGAGTAGCCATCTGTGCTCCGTATGTGTTGTGATATCTGTGGTCTTCCCCATCTACCATGACCAAACATCATCATCAACATTTATTTATAAAGAGCCAGCAGATTCTGTAGCGCTTTACAATTGGGAAGAAACATTAATAAAACAATACTGGGTAATACAGACAGACAGAGAGGTAAGATGGCCCTGCTCATTTTTGTTTGCAAACTATGGGGGTATTCAATTGTTAGCGAGTTTTGTTTTTTCCCCGCCGTGTAAAAAAAATAAAAAACCTCCCGCGGGTTTTTGATGGCAATAGCATCCATTTTGAGTTATCGCAGTGGGAAAACACGTGCAATTCAATTTAAAAAGACGGAACGCTGCCACATTGCTTTAAAAATTGTGTTTGCAAGACTTATGGGGAGTTTTAACGCGGTCCTGTATAACACAAAAGGTTTTGCATATATTTCCATACATTAGATTGCATTACACATTGATAATATCTACATGACAGTACTTTCTTTAGCATATTTTTTAATTGAACTATTTTTTACCATACAATCATCTATACCATGACAAAACACATTACTACATTCATATTTGTACCAAAAACATACATAAATATAATTAATTAATGATTTTATTTATTTCATTATTTATTTTTATAATTTAAGAAAATCAACTTACACAAGTTAGGCATTAGTGAACATAAGTTTAATTTTTTTTCCACATAATTTCAAATACTTTTCAGAGGTTTTTTTTATTTTTAACACGCCACAAAGAGGTGCAAGATAAAAGCATATTTTCCTGTTTAACCTGCCGCGTTAAAAAACAATTGAATAGCTTTTAACGCGGTGCCTATCGAACACACTATACTTTTAATAGACCTTCCACTGGACTGGGAGAGGACCGTTTCATGAAAAAAAAATGTAGCGTTAAAAATGGAATTGAATTGCGGGTAAAGTTAACCCGCTTGAAAATTATAAAAAACAGCGTTAAAATGACTTAACGTGGTAAAAAAAAACAACTTGATGACAATTGAATCCCCCCTATGAACTTTTCAAACTGAGGTAATTGCATAGAGAATAGTTACATAATTATCATATGCATGTATGCTTAAAATTTGCAATTTAAAGAAGAAAAATAAATGTATGCAGGATTGCAGTTTTAACATCGTAACTAGAATTATAAAATACATGTCAACTGCAATGACAGGGTAGTATTACACAATGTAATGGTCCTGGTTATCAGACGTGCGTGTTATATTAGTGTAGAAGTAATATTATTGTGTCCAATCCTCGCCACAGCCCTCTGTAGTCGTGCAATACAGCACTGTTAGCAGGGACATATTTCCGCTCCAGCCAATGGAAGCTCGGGATACAGGATTCACACAGCCTAAATGACGACGACGTGGGCCGTTCTTAAGGTGTGTCGGGAAATGTAGTTCACTGTGAGGAAGTTGTAGTCCTGTCAAGCGGAAGATCCCGCCTCCAACGGGGTTTCCTATGCTGCCGGCACGGGGTCTCTTCCTTTCTGTCCGACATCTTTGAAGGAGCAGCAGCATGGTGAGGAACTGGGGAATCAGGGGAGTAAATGTAGAAAATCGGTGCGGGATGGGGTGACCGGGTTGGTTCTGCTGAAGTTTCCATTGTCTGCTGCTTCTTTTATGGCCTCATCTGAGCTGAGATTACGGTTCGGGATAGGAATAAGGAGAGCTTGCTAGGCCCGATGTGCTGGCTTTCCTGTACGTGTGCGTTGTGAGAGGGGTCTCAACTGCGTGCCCACATCCAAACGGATTTCTCTAACTGTACAGAATGCATTACGTAGCTATGTGGGCACCTCTCATGCCCTGATCTGCGGGTATAGAGTGCTTAGAAACAAGTGTTCGGAATTCTATAGCACTAGTTATTGCATACAGTAAAAACAAATAAATGTCTATATGTTAAAAAGAAAATCTAAAGAGTGATGTCTTAATTCGTAGGATGGTCATACTTAATAAGCATTGTGGAGCCACAGTGTTATAATAACTGTCGATGTCTATAATTAAGGATAAATAAAAAAAAGTGGAAAAAAAATAGACCAGTGTAGTTTAAAGTGAACCAAGTCAAAAAACGAAAACCCATTTAAAGGTGCCTATTCATATATGTAAATACTATAAATGGCTTATAACAGACTTCCATCAGATCGATGTCAACATTTATTTATATAGTGCCAGCAAATTCCAGTGTTACAATTGGGAATATACCATTTTGAGGGTTTTTGCCTTTCTGTTGCACACATATATATTTTTCCTATCATACCATATACTTGTCATAATAGACAAGTAGTAATTAAGAATAGTTTGTGTTCTCTGCAACTGATGTGACTTGAACTATCTTATCTGTTGAATGCCATTCCAATTTGGCCTTTTACAGTGTTCAGTAAGTTAGACTTGAGCCTGCATAATGCCACTATCTTTCTAAAGACCTCTTGCCAGAAATGTGCAGTATATTTGTGTGCAAGGTTCTAACAATGTATTGCCTTATGCAGCCACCTAAAGACGATAAGAAGAAGAAGGATGCGGGCAAGTCCGCCAAGAAGGACAAGGACCCCGTCAATAAGTCTGGGGGCAAGGCCAAGAAGAAGGTAAGTGTGATGACTGTCACATCAAATATAACCCTGTTTATACAGATTATTGGTTACCATGATTAGATATTTTTTAAGGCAGTGTTCATTTAATTTGCTTTTTATCTTAAGTACCAACATTTTTAGTTAATAGCATTAGCATAATGTGCAAGTTTATGTGCTCTTCTGTTTTGCAAAATATCCAGTATGTCTGTCTGTAGAAGGCAAGTGGCCTAGATACTACAGTGCATTTGCTCAAGAGCTGGAATGAAAACTAAAATATTAAATTGCTGGATCAGTAATATTTTTTTCTTCTATGTTGAGTAGAAGTGGTCTAAGGGGAAAGTGAGGGACAAGCTGAACAATCTAGTGCTGTTTGACAAGGCCACATATGAGAAGCTGTGTAAAGAAGTCCCCAACTACAAGCTCATCACTCCAGCTGTGGTGTCTGAAAGGCTAAAGATTAGAGGCTCACTGGCCAGAGCTGCCCTCCAGGAGCTGCTTAACAAAGGTGAGCATATATATATATATAGCTGTAAGATGTGAGTGGTAGTTGACTGTAACTTAATCATTCTTGGTCTTCATTCTGTTGTGCCTTTTTCTGATGTGTGGTTCTCAGTTATATGTAGGAAGCACAGAGTGCACATGCACCTGTCACATCTGGATATATCATCCTATCTCCATAGTCACTGTCCAAGTAATAAAACCACTGATTTTTCAAGGGAGAAAATTCAACTTTGTTTTAATCTGGCTTAAAAGTAAGCAATGTTGTTATGTTTCTGAATTCACACTGAAATATTGAACTATTTAATCTAAATTCAGCACAAATTAAAATTTAATTGCATACATATTGTAATTCTAAACTGTATGGAAGAGAATGCAGGATACTGGTGTTGACATAAATTAAGTCAGACATGGTCCCTCAACACTTGGCTTGGGAATGTGCATCGCACAGTATTGTTAAATAAGTGTTATTTGGCTTCAATGTCTGTTTTGTCATACAATTTGTCTAAATTGCATGGACTTGTCTCAGAAGTACATATTGATGTATTTAGCCCTGTTCGTAGTCTTCAAGTGTTAACGGTAATCAAGTTGATCTGACAAACCTCTGTAAACGCTCTTTCAGTTTTATAGCCACCCTTGCTAATTTGTCCTGCAATGGATTACGGTTTTAGCTTGATCCCTTCTCATAGGGCTTTACTAAAATCATGAGCATTAAAATGGAAGGGCCATGAAAGGTGCTTACTGTGTGGCAATTCATATGTATCAAGCACTAGACTTAAATACTGCAAACTGTTCATGGTGCATCCAGTGTTTACTGATAACCCAAGGGGACACATGTAAAAGGTAGCAACCAGATTTTCTGTGTTTTCTGATGCTGCTTAGAAAATGAATTAAATCATATAGTTGCTATAGGCAATACTACTTTTTACATTTACATCAAATTTTAAACTGGCCCTCAAGGATATTTGTTAAAGCATTTATATACCACTTGTGTAGTACATACCTAATGAAGACTTTTCTGAACAGTACTAACAATTCCATGCATTTGTCAGTTTGAAGGGATAAATGAGGAATACCATTATCTTTTCCTAGTGGGGCTAAACTTTTTTTTTTTTCCTTGCACATTAGATGGAAAAAGTGTACGTTGATTTTTAGACATGTAAAATTGTGGTAAAAAACTGCTCCAAATGCATTTCATCCTGTATCGGTGCCGTAAACTGAAATCAGATGCAACGCCAGTCTTAATTTATTGTTTCTGTAGCTTTAAATACAGTGCTAACAATTCATACTATTCTGATATGGGCTAGGGGAATCCAGAACAAAGTTTAAACAAAAAACGTATCTGTATGTAGTCTGTTAAAGTTGGGGGGGTTTATTTAGTAAACTGAATTTGAAAAAGTAGAGATGTTGCATATAGCAAGCAATCAGATTCTAGTTATTTTAGTACATTGTACAAAATGACAGCTAGAATCTGGTTGCTATAGGCAACATCTCCACTTTTTAAACTGCAGTTTTAGTTGTCTGCGGGTAGAGGTACAATAAACGTCAAACAGTTAAACATGAAAAACACTTTTTTGTTTTCACAGGCCTGATTAAGCTGGTATCCAAACACAGAGCACAGGTTATTTACACTAGAAATACCAAGGGAGGTGATGCACCACCAGGAACTGAGGAAGCATAAACAGGTGAGTCCTATCTGAAGTATAGTCAATTTCATATATTGCTCCATGTTTGTACCTCCCAGATTGGATGGATGGTAGACAGGCTAGAGGTGTAGGTAGTATAGTGGAAATACATTATGGTGCTTTTTTGTTTTAAATCATAGAGGGAGCCCTGTATCATTTAGTAGTAAACACACTTTGTCATTCGATTAAAGGCTAAATTATTGAAACAGATTGAGGTGCTGTAGACATGAATCAAATTTAACTGGCTGCAAGTTGCGCAGTATACTAGTCCAAAATGTCACATTTGGGAAATCCTTCCTAACTAACCTCTCCCCCCTCTGCTCTATACTCAATGCGGCCGCAAGACTCATCTACCTCTCACGCCGCTCCTCCTCTGCCTCCCCTCTCTGCCCTGCCCTACACTGGCTCCCCCTCCCCTACAGAATTCTTTTCAAACTCCTCACCACCACTTACAAGGCTCTCTCCCACTCTACTGCCCCTTATATCTCTAACCTCCTCTCCATTCACACTCCTGCCCGCTCCCTGCGCTCGGCCAATGACCGCCGCCTCTCCTCCACTCTGATCACCTCTTCCCATTCCAGAATCCAGGACTTTTCCCGTGCAGCCCCCCCTTCACTGGAATAACCTCCCTCGCTCCATCCGCCTCTCTCCTACTCTGCTCCTTCAAACGTGCACTCAAAACTCACCTCTTTCTCACAGCCTACCAACCATCCACTTAACCCCCATCTCCTCTGCTCATTCTCCCCTCTCTCCCATTCCCTCAACTGGCTCCTCTTGTGCCTGGTCTGTTTAACCCTCCCTAAGCATGTAAGCTCGCATGAGCAGGGCCCTCTTCCCTCCTGTCTCCCTACCCGTTCTTCTGCTCCGTGTCTATTGCATCTGCCTGCTTGGAGTTTCTGAAGTATTGGTACTTTTGTTTATTGTTCTGTACTGTTATACCCTGTATAGTCTACTGTTTGTACTATGTGCGGCACTGCGGAAACCTTGTGGCGCCTAACAAATAAATGATGATGATAATAATAACTTGATTGTAAATGAGGAAGGTGGTGTTGCCTTTGTCTGTATTACCCAGTATTGTATATTGTTTGTCCCCAATTGTAAAGCGCTAAAGAATTTGCTGGCGCTATATAAATGATAGTGAGAAGAATTTTTGTTGCGTATAAGTGTTAATACAATGTTCTTCCATTGCAGGACCTGGATTGGGAGCAACCAGTTTTTCTATGTAAATGATTTAATTGAAATAAACTGTTCTGACCTAGATGTTTTGTGGCTTTTTTTTTTTTTTTGCTTGAACCAAGATTTATGAATCACTAAACCTCCAAATTTTAAACCATACAAGTAAAATATATTCAGTTTTGACCAGACATCCTCTTCAGCTTTGTTTTATATGCAAAGTATTACCAGTCCATGTCATTAAGACAATCAGTTCATATATTTAGGACACTGTCTTAATAGGATTTGATGAAACTAAAAAATGTGCCATTCTTGATCTGTTGTGAAATCGGTCATTTCTAAATCCTATCAACTACGTGACAGTCTTACATCTTCTGATAGAGAAGCAACCTCTCCCATAAGATATCTTGCTGCAGTGGTGAAAAAGCATGACCAATATACATAAAGTGAAATGGGAGGTGGCATGGGGGTTTAACTCTTGTTTTTCTAATGATGCTGGAAAGACTGTTCTACTTTAACTATTGCTACTTTCAATCAATGGATTAATAGGTGGGATTATAGTACTCTCCACATGTAGTTTAACCTACTGGGTGCACTGTTATGTAGTCTTACCTGGACAAATGGCTGTATGTGGGCAAATACATTTTGTAACACTTGCATAGAAAGCAATGTTTTCATTATAACCCTAAACATGATTTTTGGAACAAAATATAAAGTGGGCATTGGCATGGACGGGAATCCCTTGTAAGTAAAAGAATTGGAGGTCTGAATTTTACAGACTTGAGTTTCAAATACTTTGCAATGGGAATGGAGTCTGATTTAGTACATAAGAATAAGGCTGATGAAGCCTATGTTTTCACTTTGAAATTGTGACCAAATGCTTTTGTCTGGGTGGCAGTGCTGGACTGTTTCCAAGCCACTAAGGGGGGTATTCAATTGTTAGCGAGTTTGTAATTTCGAGCGAGTTAAGTCTTTTCTTATTTTCGAGCGCGGAAACTTCTCCCGCAAGTCTAATTTTTTTTTTTTTTTACCGAAACTGTTTTATCGCGCTCCAACCGTTTGTCAATGTTAAAGTATAGGCTGGATGCGAACCCTCAGCGGAAAAAGCTATTCAATTGTTTTTTAACGCTGTGGGTGAAACCGGCAAATCTGCTGTTTCATCTCGCACCTCCTTGGTCTGCTCAAAGAAAAAAATTTTTTTTATTAAGTTAAGAAAAATATACATTAAACTGAAAAAATAGGTGTGAAAGTTCATAAAAATAACCTAAAAACTGAAAAGGACTATTTAAAAAAATAAAGTGTAATAATTAAAAAAAATCAAAGTTCCCCCTTTAAAAAAAATCCATTAGTGGTGCATGTATTTAAACTTTTATTTTTGTTTTTTTAGGGGGTGGTTGTGCCTGACCTCAGTCAGCTTTCATCAAAATTGTGAAAAGTAGCATGTTATTTATTTTTTAAAACCAAAAGTGTTTGCTCCCCACTCTATACTTAGTCTTAACCCTAGGGCTGGCAGGCAATTGCTGTGTGTTTAAATCTTTGAAAAATTTTGTGTAGGGTTCCCCCTATTTTCATTGAACCAGCACTAGGCAAACCAGCCGGGGTGATAGGCACTATAACAGGAAGGGGAGGGGGGGAAACGCAGTTTGGGTCCCACGGCCATAATGACTAAACACCCACAGACTGTTCAGCGCTGGCCTGGATTCCCTAGGGAGTGTGGTCTGCTGAAAAATGTAAGCGGTACACCCAGTCCAGTGCCGATAGCACTAGGGCTCTTCCTACTACCCCTGGGCTGTGGGTAGTAGGGTAATAAATGGGGATTTTGTATGAAAAGAAAACAAAAAACTTGACTTGTGGAACTACATGTCCCAGCCAGCCATGTTGGCCTAAATAGTGTGGGCATGCTGCTACTTGTCTAACTACAAGCACCAGTGTACCCAAGGCACCCAGGGCATGTTTGCACTTGTAGAACCACAAGTGCCAAAATGCTCTTACACCCACAGCTGGCTGTGATCTGTAGTTCCACAAAGCAAAATGTTAAATAAAAGCACAACACCCTCATTCCAACCACAAATCTTTATTAAAAATAATAAAACCAAGAAATACAGTAAACACCCTCATGTACACCATAGATTTTTATTAAAAAAAATACCATGGACGAAATCCTCAGTTTTCTGATGCTTTACCTACACACACACTCATTTACGCAAAGTCCCAACAAATATTTGTACCTTATAAAAAATGTCCATGCTTGGCCAGTGTTCATGAAATGTTTGTAAATGGCAAAAAAATTACCTACTTCTAAAATCTATCTGCTGTCCAGGGGCGGCGGGGCATTGTTGCTTGCAGTGCTGGGGCCCTTCTTGATTGCATTAATTTTCTTTTCAATTTTTATACTAAAATGACTGCCTTAACCACTCCTCATTTCAAACTCTCTAGGACCAATAATAGAGCGTGAGGGGGGTGGATGCAGTGTTAACAATTGAATTGAGCGGGGGTTTTTCTTTTTTTTTTTGATCGTGGGATTTTCAACCATCTCGCTAATTGAATACCCCCCCTAAGTGACAGATCAGAGAGAATGACCATAGCCACACTAGGCTTTTTTCCGTTTGCAACATTTTGCTACACTTGGTTAAAATACAGTATTCTGTCCTAGGTTACTGGTTATACAACTTTATAAATGTTTCCCAATTAAACTTCTTGAGTCAATGAAAAAAAAATGGGTCCTTGGTTGTGTTGTATTGGACATTATGTGGAATTAAGACTTTTTAAAATTCAGTTTAAATTATTTGTATATGTAAATCACATGGAGGGGGGTATAATTGGAAAAGTAATTTCTTTGTACTCCATATGTTCTGGCCATTATGCCAAATATAATGCAGTAGTTCCTAAACTGCCTTGGTAAGCAAGTGGGTGGTGCCAAGTTTGAGAGGTGCTCACCTTTGCCTGCTGCCCCCCTGCATGACCTCCAGCTTGCAACAATAAAACTTTTCTAGCACAGCAATGGTGCTCTCCCTCTGCACTGATGTCAGAAAAGAAACAAAGGGGGCTCACTTGGATGAAATGGGCAGTGTAATAAAGGCACATACTTGAGAGAAACAGGTGAAGGGGCCTAAATACTTGTTGTTTTGCCCTAACTAACAGACTACTTTGTAATTTTGTCTTAGGGGTGCTTTGAAAAAATGGCTTCTTAAGCATGCCTTGAATTGAGTTTAGGAACCACTAGTCTAGTGGGTACAGACTTCTTACAATAAAGTGGGCTATAGACTATATATATATTTTTTTTTCTTTATACATTGGCCCTCTACAATTTATTCTTGAGAGCTTGTGTTCTTGGGTGTTTTCCATAAAGATTGTTTTAAGAATGGTTTCAGATTCTACCACAATTATAGAATACTTGCCATAAAAATGAAGCCCCATACACCACTGTTGAGTATCTAAGTAACTATAATGCATGTGTGTTCTTGGTGGGATTCCTGTAAGGCCTTGCATTTGTATTAACTAAAAACCAAAGCAACCTACGTATACACGACATGGACAAACATGAGGATATCTGACAAATATGCGTCTTACACACTGCATTCCAAGACATGGGCATTAATATGGAGTTGATTTCCCCCCCTTCCTTCACATTTGCTGCTATAAGTTCAACACAACGTAAACTTTTTTCCCTGATAGAAGTCTGGGTGTGGTCGCATTGTCATGTTGAAACACAGGTCTTGCCCAAACTTACCACAAAGTTGGAGGCACACTTATTTAGAATGTCACATGCTGTAGCATTAAGATTTTACCTAGCTGAAATTGAGGGACCCAGGCCAAACACTGAATACAGACCATTAGTTTTCAGGAACCAAACTTTACAATTGTCACCAATTTGATGAACAGATTTGTTGGAAAGGTAATGACAGTGCTACGTCATACTCAAGTCACTGATCTTCCATATGATCCATTCAACTGCTGTTTGACTATGGCGAGTGCATGGCCAAACATTAAATAAAGTGTTAAGTTTTTGGCCATGTACAGAACAATTGTTCTTTATGCCTTGTATCCACACTCCGTAAGACAGAATTTTTCGCTCAAGATTACTTTGCTGATTTTCATAACATTGAATTGGCAAGATCACAACAATCTAAAAGTTATGAGCCATATGTTACCACATGTCTCTGAAATGAAGGCAGTAAGAAAAACTAGCGACAGTACCCTGTCAATTGAAACTGCATTTTTATTACACTACACATCAATCCAGGCTCTTTCAAATGAGGTGACCCATTAGTGGTTGTCTGGTGATCTCCAGGCAGTAACACCCTACACTACACAAAGCACTAAGACCAGAGAGATGATTGGGGGTTGCCCAGATCTCCACCATGACTTCAATAAACTCAGGGGTACACTTATTTTAAAGGATAGGTTGTCTTGTTTACAAAATGTTATGCCTTGTGGTGTTATCATATAGTTTCTACATTTCATTTAAGATAATGAAAAGTAGCACAAGAGTCATTGGGGTGAATATTTCTATATGAAAATGTAAAATCCCAGTGGGAAAAGTGGACCAATGCCTAAGCAATAATAAGTATTCGTAGAAAATACAGGTTTGTTTTTTTTTATTGAAAATCCAAGAGCGAACAAAGTATTGTGGGGTACAACACAAACAAATTACAGTGCAATAGTGCTAAAATAAGCTGTGGCAAAAGGGATTAGTTAAAGGGAATGACAGTAGGTCACTGCAGAAACATTTTAAAAGCTGTGCCAGCAAACTACTGGTTCCATGTATATTCATAGTGTATATACAATTTAAGTTGTGTGAAGTTATGCTATTTACACAATAATTAGAATATAGCTGGACAAATTAGGATATCAGAAATAATTTAGGAATAATCAGACAAGCTGTCATGCACCTGCTGCAAGAGCCACTCAAGTCCTGTGAATTAAAATAAATAGATGCACAAGTTGCAAGTACAGTTTTAGCACTGTGTAACAAAACTGGTTTAATGTATAGTACAATGTTAGGTACCAGACTGATAGAGCAGAGCTTTAAAGTGTGTTTAGACACAGGAAACTTAAAGTGACTAGATTTGATCCAGACTGCATCAATACCATGTTGATGGAAAGTAATGTATGCTTGGGATAGTGTTTAACAGTATACTCTTAGCAAAATTTATTTCCCAAGATGTTCAGTTGGTCAAAGACCTGTACTAATTTGGCCTCAGGGAAATTAATAAGTCCCTCTATGCTCCTAACATACTCCAAAATGGACAGATCTGGTCCATTGGGCCCAACAATGGTCTGTAAGTGATGGCAGCATAACAGCGGTTCATATGGAGGAAGTGCAGATCACACCGGGACAAGCACTGCAGCTGGAGTCCAGCTATAACAATCCATACTAAAGGGTCTGAATCTATATTAATGGTCTAGAAATAGATTGGATGCCTTTCTTACAAGAAAATGTATTTATATAGTAAACGGTGGCTGAACCAAGTACTTTGTAAAAATGATGGGTAGAGGACAATTTTATTTCCCCATGGGAGTTTACATTTGTGTTGGTCCCTGAATTTGATAGAAGCTTTTGTTCTGCATAGGAATCCATTAACATGTAAAACTAAGGTAAGGCATGAACAATTCACTGAAATGTGATATTTTCCAGTTTCAGAGATAACGCCCTAGTTCTCCCAATATAAATTCTATTTAATAGCCCAAACGTGAATGAAAGTTATATATACATACTCCTGGCAAGAAAATGGCGTTCTGTAATTTGTGCAAAAAGTCATATTAGGACACATCCTAATTTAGTAACAGTTTATTAAAGTACATAAACTACAGGCTATAGCAGGCCTGTCCAACCTGCGGCCCTCCAGATGTTGTGAAACTACAAGTCCCAGCATGCCCTTCCAGCTATCAACAGGTTGTCTACTGGCAAAGCATGCTGGGGTTTGTAGTTTCACAACACCTGGAGGGCCGCAGGTTGGACAGGCCTGGGCTATAGGATTTAAAGTTCCAGACGTATTTTATAGAAAGACATTTGCAACAGCCATTTCAAATTAATATTTACAGAGTAATAAATATAGTCCTTACACTGTCAAAACAGAAAACATATACTCCCCTTCAAATATGGAAGGTTGTGCTGCAAATTAGACATCTTCAGATTTTTTTCGTTTTGCAACAGTATCTGCTGCCTCATTTCTGTATTGATGCCTGTAAGGAGAAGAGAAAACGGGTCTGCATAAGGATACAAACTAGGACTGGACCAGTGATAATTTTTGCCCTGTATGCCACCACAATGGATTTGAAATGAAACAATGGAGATGCAGTCCACTCTTTTGCCTTAAAAAAACTCCAGGGTTACTTTCTCAGTATGTTTTGGGTTATTGTCCATCTGTACTGTGAAGCGCTGTCCTAACAGTTTTGCTGAATCTGAGCAGACAGTATATTTTACACACATTAGAATCCAACCAGCTGCTTCTTTCACATCAATAAACGCTAGTGACCCAGTGCAATTGGAAGCCATGCATACCCATGCCATTGCACCACCTCCACCATGTTTTACAGATGTGGTATGGTTTGGATCATAAGCCATTCCAGGCCTTCTCCATATTTTTTTCTACCCATACTTTCTAGTACTGGTTGATCTTAGTTTTATCTGTCCAAAGAATGCTGTTTCAGAACTGGATTGGCCTTTTAAAATATAGTTTGGCGTAGTGTAATCTGATCTGACTTTTCTAGTCTTGAGGCTTCTGAATGGTTTGCACCCTGTGGTGAACCCTCTGTATTTGCTCCCGTAAAGTCTTCGCATTGGATAGATATATATATATATATATATATATGCCTACCTCCTAGAGAGTGTTCTTCACTTGGCTGGATTTTGTCAAGAGGCTTTTCTTTACCATGGAAAGGATCCTGTGATCATCCACCACTGTCTTCAGTGCAGGTCCAGGCCTTTTTGTATTTCAGAGCTCACTGGTGCATTCGTTTCCTCAGAACGTACCAAACTATTGATTTGGCCACCCATAAGGTTCCCACTCTCTCTCAGATTTTTTTTTCCTGTTTTTGCAGCCTAAGGATGGCCTGTTTCACTTGCATACAGAGCTTCTTTGACTGCATGTTGTGTGTTCACAGCAACAGCTTCCAAAGCCACACTTCGCATCAACTCCAGACCTTTTGCCTACTTAATTGATATAGTAACAAAGCAAGAGCCCACACCTGTCCATGAAACCGCTTGAGTCAATTGTCCAATTACGTTTGGTCCCTTGAAAAAGTGGGCGCTACATATGTAACAGCTGTAAATCCTAAACCCTTCCTCCAATTTGGATGTGAATACCCTTAAATTAAAGCCGATAGTCTGCATGTTATGTCTATATTCATTATATAACCAACTTGAATATATTTTGGTAAGCAGCTTAAAAAAAATAAAATAAATAAATGGTGTCAGTGTCCAAATATATATGGACCTAATGGTTTAGATCTGTGGCCCATGAAGTGTATCAGGTTGGCCATCACTGGTTTATAGGTATTGAAATAGTTGTCATGACAACTAAAGCACCTTCTGTACTAGTTCAGCATATATTATACAGCCTCGGTGGTTTCATGGGACATGTATCCAAGTAGTCAAGCACATCCTCTGTTTAGTGTCATGTACCTGAACAATGTCAAGGGCACATTGGTACAGTTTTTAATAACTGCCTATGAGTCCATGGGGAAATAGGGACATGTTTAAAAATAAAATCCATATTAACCTTGTACTATATTTTTGAAGTTACATGACATACTGGGGCATATTCAATTAGCCGCATTAGCGCACATTTTCAGGTACCACGGTACCTCAAGATCGCAGATTTCTCATCGCACCCCTAAGGGAGGGGGCACAGAAAAATATGTGATGTTTCATCGCCGGAGTGCCTTGATGACCATTCCAGAGGTACACCGCTGCTAACTGAACATGCCTCACTGTATTTATTCTTCAAAGCACATTACATATGGGCATACAGGAAACAAGGTGGTGGGGCTAGAATATCATTAACAGCAGCAAATTTTATTTCAGCTCAGCCAATTCTGAAGTGGGAAGTGCTAAACTGATAAATACCCAGTCTGTGCAACCAAATGTTAAAAAATAATTCACACAAAGATTCTGCTTTTGTTGTTTAATTAATATTATTGAAAGTCTTAAATATATTATGTACGTACATAACAGAAGGCTCAAAAAAAAAAAAAAAAAAAAAACACAAAACCCAAAAAAACCCCAAAAACGCTGCACCCCAAAACTTACTACAAAGCCAGACAAAACAAGAATAATTTGGTGTGCACGGGTAACACTATACTCACCGGGACTGCCACCTCCTTCCACTGTTCCATACCCTACCAAAGGATGGAAGCCAGCCCTCATCAGTTGGGGCACTGTGGTCAAAGTTTGCCCCCACCCTGTTTGCAGGAAGCTTTTTCAGAGTCACCTTCTCCTCTGTTGTAAAACAAAATGGGGCATTTTTAGGACCAACTCATAATATTGGACAGTGAGAGACAACACCATCCTGGTACAGGACACTAATGTCCAAATAAAACAAATATTAAAAAAGATCAGAAGGGTCGGGGTGTAGGCTGGTTCCTAACCCTAAATGCAATCTGTTATGTGGGCCTTGCATAGGAAACAGGTCCAACAAAAGAGATAATCTAGAGAAACAATGCTTGGGTCATTCACCTTAAAATGTTACACAATAATGTAACCGCTCTTAAAAAAAAAAAAAAAGCAAAAAAACAAAACAAAACAAAAAAAAACACCACAGTTCATTTAGTTTGCTTATTTCCTTATTAAATTTACATAAATAAGACATCAGGGCTGCCTGTGTTTTTCATGGCACTGGCTACATTTATGTTACACATTTATCAACTGTATATAATTTCCAGGGTCAGTTCAAGTTTTAAGATTTAGATTTGACGCTGCAAGTTGGTCTGGGAAATGTGTATATAGGGGGAAAACAAATCAAAACCAAAAAAACACACACAAAAGTTCTAGGCAGGTGTGTAAAAATTGCTGCAAGTTAAGTATGTTTTCTAAAATAGAAGTGTTAGTTATTTTTTATCAATTAACAAGATGCAAAGTGAATGAACAGAAGAGAAATCTAAAATCAACACAATATTTTGTGCGACCACCCTTTGCCTTCAAAACAGCATCAATTCTTCTTCAACATACATACATGTTTCCCCTAAGGAAACGTTGGACCAATTGTTGAATGTGAGAACAAAAAAAAAAAAAAAAACGACCACTGGGGATGGGGCCTTGGCCTTATTTAGCTTACTGTGTTTTAGAAAGTCCACAAGTGATGGTCCAATCCCCTGTTGCTTTCCAGTGTCCTCCTCTTCAGGGATCATCCATGGAGGGAGGGCATCTAAAATATTAAGAGTAAAGTCTGATTACAAATGTTAATCATTGCACCAAGGTATTTCCAATGAATTATACAGACTTTTCACACTTATTTTTTAGAGGTTTGTCAACTGAGTGACATTTTTTATCTGTGCATTAAAACGCTATTCAAACACAGTAGTGTATGGCTGTCACTCAGGACCAAGTCTACTAACAATCCTGAAAAATCAAATACAGTACATTCAATGAGAGTACAGTATAATACCCACACATTCTTTGACTGAAAAACACAAAAGCTGCTCAGTATATTCAAAAGTAATGCTTTACACCACAGGATAGAGAGGGCCCCTCATTTACACATTCCCATTTGTAAATTAAAACAGAAACCCATCTATGGTCTTTGAATAATTATTTTCAATGAGTGGAGTTAGAGATATTTATTCTCACCTGTGTGAATGTTACCCTTGTCAGACATCACCTATGGAGACAATGAAAAACAAGATTAGTTAAATAATGGTTACTGAATTATAATACTCTTAAAATATGGCACTCATATCCATCATCATATATCTTACACAATAAGATGTTAGAAGGAGTTAGTACCTCAGACTTTGGTACTATAATATTACCCGATGTCCGATAAATGTGAGAAGTGGACCTGCTCCTATAGGTGGGTTTTCAAGTGGTAGAGTCTGTCCATTGCTGGGACCGGGTTTCACCAAGTCTACAGCTGGTGTAACTCTGGTAAGAAACAAATTTTTAATAAACACCTGTAGTTTCTTGTAAGGAAGACAAGTACTTTAAGTGTATCAAACAATATAGGCAAAATGGTTCTATAAATACACTTCTCTTCAGCAGTGAGACTCACTCTTTTATAGCCAGCCCACTGTCGCTAGTTACGAGACTCAACATACAGCCAAATAAAAGAGGCACATGCATGAAACTTTGAGCAAAAATGTAAGTTTGCCACTCACATTTTTCAGGTCCATGGACACATCTGCAGGTAACCTCACTTCAAGGAAGATCAATCTACCCAAATTATGTTGCTATGATATTACAGACTCTGCATGTGTCTATTTTGCTAAAAATGTGTAAGGTTTAATTGTGAAATTAGAATCTACTAAATGTCCAGGCATGGATAATTGGAAATCTGCCATTTTTGTGTTTCACAAGGACCAGCTTAAATGGGCAACTACACCCGATCTCATACAATAAGTATATGCATTAATAAACATCTTTTTTTGATGTCTATCCCAGGGTTTTGTTTTTTAATGTACTTGGGAGCCCCAAAGGAAGTGGTTCCCAGAAGAATGTATTGGATAACGAACAAAAGGGGACCAATTATTCCTACGGTTCTAACAGACTATGTACCGGGAAAGATTAGTGACCATGACTAAGCTCTATCATAAGGTCAGTAAAAGGACTCAAAGTTGGAGAGCAGCCAAACAATACATTTAATAATCATAGCAAAGAGATAAAATGAACTCAAGGTACATGTAATTTTACACATATATAAACAATATGTTTTGTGGATACAAGTGGAAGATAATTTATTCTTACCCATATGGGTCAATCACGTTGTTACTCCAGACCTCCTCTTCCTCTCCTGTAGACTCTGTCACAGGCTGGGTGCGATTCAGGAATTAACATTTTCTTAATTTATTTTTACAGTTCTCAAAGTGTCTATTCTTACTATGATATTTGGCAGTCAAATAGCTGTAGGCAGTAAATAACTATTCAATACCATTCTCTCCTTCGTGGCCAATGAATAAACACTTTTCTTCAGTTTGTTAGTGTATATTCTTAAAGAACTCCAGCCACACACAATAATATAGTATTTAACACCTCCCTCCTCACACTAGGCAGGTGGAGGTTCCGAGTCTGGGACCCTACAGTTTGAGAGATACTTACCTTTTGCCTTTCAGCAATTAGAATATTCATGTACCGCAGGAAAGTTAAATTTATGTGCTCTTTATACCGGTTGGGTTGAAAGCACTGATTGGACAGCTGCCATATCATCCATCAGTGTTCAATACCAGAACAAACTGAGGTGTGCTAAATATAAGCATTACTGTGGGTTAACATCTCACAAATGAGACTCCCTGTTCTGCCAGTTAGTGGTAGGACTGTGTAACATTTGTGTGTGTGGCTGGAGCTCTATATCAGTGTGCAGGATAGTATCGAGTACCTATCTAAATATAAAAGTTTCATAAATTCAAAATAGCACTTTTCTTAATTAATGAAAAAGTGAAGCTTAAGTACTTTATGCACAAAATATTCTACATGTATTATTCATGTTTAAAACCTCAAAATGGTATTAAAAAAATTAAAATAAAAATATTAGCACATGACCAAAACTAGTTTGATGTGGATACTGTTCTGTGGCTCTGTGAAAACAAACCTCTAGGGCTCTCTGCAATATCTCCAGCCTGGTCTGTTCAGCCTCCCGAATCTGGCCTGCAATCTTTAAAAAAAAAAAAAAAAGGTAGTAGTTAGGACTTTGCACTCACCTCTCCATTATAAAAATATAGTAAATACAAATCCGATTCTCAATATTATCCAATAGCATAGAATTTGTGAGGTAAATACCTTTCATAAGAAGCAAAATTATAAAAAGTGGATTTTAAACTCAAGGTGCAATTTGGACATTGACCAGATAAGGGAGCTTAGGATGGGCAGGTTTTTGCTCTATATTCCAATGAATTTGGGAAGATATTCTTCTAATTTATTAAAATTGCTTGGAGAAGGACACTAGATATGCACCATTTATCACTCATTAGTACGCATATTAAACAATATTGTCTCACAGGCATGAAAAACTATGTGGTGTTGTGGCCCTTGGCACAAGCTCTCTGTAGTTTTACTTTGTCACTGATATAGAGATTATATATTCGCACATACATTTATATATACATATGTACAAACACCTATCTATCTATCTATCTATCTATAGGAATGCAAAAGCATGGGAAAACGGTAGCATGCCCACAAACATAAAAGAATGTAAGTAGCCTTTAAATACAGAGAATGTGCTTGTTTATTCTAAGCATCTGATCTGACTTTAGCAACTCTAATTAATTAAACTCTAGCATAAATATGTATGTGCTAGTATGCCTCAACTAATTTGCCCATAAAGTAAAAAACAAACTAAACCCACTTGGACTACATACCATTTTTACCCACCTGTTTAATAAGAATGTCCTCAGTTTCCTCATAGCTTTCTAGGGCTTTTGTGACTGATGACTTGAACCTATGGGCACATAAGAGAGAAATGCAACATGTATAATTGCAAAGACCAATGCTTAACAATGGCTCTCTTCTCAAGTAACCTAAATGTGGTTGTGTTTTTCCTCCATCTGTCTTTATTAGTTAATCTAATAGACTGGACCAATAATTATTTAAATACAGGGAAACACTCAACATGATCTGTGTTGGGCAGTTAATAACTACTGCAGAACACCAACATTTTAAGAGCAAATAAGCATAAATTAATGTAATCATTGATTGGACATTTACTTGTTCATAATCGGGAGACAGAATATGTATTCACCATTTGAAACAAACTGGATAAATCTTCAACAATACATATTCAAATAAGACCAACTAAGCTCTAATTGTTTGGTTTGTTTTTTTTACAAAGAATAATTTCCAACATCAGATAATAAGCGCTCATTGACTAAATGTTATGAATAATTGGGGGGAATTCAATTGGCCACATTAATGTGCGCAGCATGTGCACTATTACCAACGTCATGGTATTAGTGCGTGTTAATACGGTAGTTGCAGTACTGGCTTTTTGCTCACGGCTCCCGGAGCAGAAAGCAGGGTTAAAATGACTTAACGATAATGGATTTAGCGCCGCGTTACGCGTCGTAAAATTGAATTCCCCCCAGTGCAAGTAAAATGCCCTGTAGATTGGTAAGCACACAATTTATTCAATATGACCAAAAATAAACACCTATCCCATTGGTACAATCATCAAAAATGGATACAGATAAAAATCACAATTTAAGATACATAATCCTATACAATCTAAAACCGCCAATATTTGGTAAACGTATGCTTTTAGTCTAAATTAGTCAACAGAATAAAAATAAAATAAACATGATAATTTGAATAGCACAAAGTCCATAATAAATTAAACTACTTGTTGTAAACCACTATTATAAACCACAAATGGCAAAAATCACCAAACACGTATGATAAGGGTAGATGCAAAATAAAGTCCAAAATATGGAGGAAAAATAATTGCCAGCACAGTTCCAATTAATGGTTAAAGGTATTAAGAAACCAGTGGAGTTCATAATAAGCAGCACAATGTCCGTTCTGTAAGAAACAAAAAGTCTGTAAGGCTCATATATCCAACTGGAGCGCCACCCAATAAATAGCGCATAGGAAAAACGTTGCTTGTTGTGATAATGTCCTCCAGAAGCAAAATTATAAAAGGGGATCTTTAAACTCAAGGTGCAATTTTGACATTGACCAGAGAAAGGAGCTTAGGGGTGGGCAGGTTCTTGCTCTATTCCAATGAATTTGGGAAGATGGCAATCCATATTTTGGACTTTATTTTGCATCCACCCTCATCATACTTGTTTGATGATTACCAATCTACTGACATGGCATTTTGTTTACACTCTACCTAAATATACAATTGTTCATAACATTTAGTCAATCAGCGCTTAACCATTACCAATCTTATTGTACTTTTTAAGGGAAGGCTACCCTTAGTTAGTGCAGCTCATGCACCATCAGAGAAAGCGCAGTCCCCTTTCCAACTTCATCAGTTAAGACAGAATAACTGAACGCTGAATAAAAGGTGCCCATACATGAAATAATATGGATGGACAATTTGGTAGATTTAGACCAAACGCTGCATGTGGGCCACAATAACCAACTATCTCAAGTTAAATCGGGCTGCAGATGACAGCACTCAGCGATTATTGGTTAACTTATTAATCAGTCTCAAATGAAGTACAAGAATTCATCAAATTTGATCACCCATGTGGGTTGCTGAACTGCACAAACATTCAGCTCCTTGGCCTGAGATTCCAGGTATTAACAATTTAAGGGGTAACCTGTTCAACCAAAGCAAAATTCCAGAATTTTGCATCAGGTAGATAAGGAATTATTCTTAAAGTCTACCAATGTTAGCCATATTTTTGCTAAACAGTTAAGGCTTTAGCATATGTAAATATAATTGTATACAGATTATACAGAAGTAGAATGTTATGTCATGTGATACTCATACAAGGAGAAACTTTACTTTTTCACACTATAGCCAAAGAAAAAGAAAATTAGGTTCACTTCCAACAACTTACACATAATGGTTAGTTTTTTAGCATTTTTTTTTAATCACATGCACATATGCTCAATATTACCCGCTGGGCTAGGACCACAGAGAAGTGAGCCAAAAATAGTACAGATGGTAGTACAGATATCTGAAGTAAGAATTCACACTTCTGGATTTTTGCAAATAGGACTACACAATTTATCCAAAACACTGGGAAACTTTCAAAAATGATAGCACCGATATGTTGAAAACAATTTACAAATACAAAGCATGCAAGTTATCTGAATTTAAAATAGGTCATTATTTTCATCAGTGGATTTTGCCTGATCTACACCTCCCTTGTGTTTCTGTCATACAGAATATGGAAAATTCTTATGCTTCTTATGGGGCATTTGACTGGAATTTAAAAATGCAAGTGAAATATGTCAAATTAAATAATTTCACACCTCTTTAAGGTATTTAACTGGCACACCGTAATCCTTCAATTTATTTATACTATGTAAATGCCCCCCCTAGGTTGGTTCTTTATTCTCCGGTTTATAATTTATGATGTAAAATATCTATGCTCTCTTGGGACAATGACAGATATCAGTATATTGTGACAGAAATTTACAAATAAGTTTAAAAAACAAAAAGTTTTTATGTTGCCGTTTAATGACCTCCAGATCACTTCAATACTTTTAACACAATGTTAAATAACGGTCAATGAATTGAGCAAGATGCACACAAGTAAAAACACAAGTAAGCATGACGACGCTGGAAATTGAGTTTCGATGTCAGACATGTTTGATGCTATGTACGAGAATTAAAAACACTAGTATTTTTGCACCAGTGCTATGAGGCCTTAAATATCAACATTTACCATATTAAATGGATTGTAAAATTGTAATTACATGTAGAGGTTAAACAGTTCTGGTTCTCAGACATTTATAGAAGGCTACAAATTAAATTGAATGTTTAGCATGCAGCTCAATAAACTTTGGTATAACACACGTATCAGATGTTTGTAATGTCTCTTCTACTACAAGTTCTATTCAGTAATGAAATGCACCCAACTCCTAAATGACTTTTTGATTTCTCTTGTTAACCAAGGTTTGTAAAAACACTCACATTTCAAATTCTTCTTCAGTTAGCAGAAACTGTGCCTTCAGTTTGCCGTCAGCCTGGTGTGTCCACCAAAATTTGTTTACTGACTTTTTGTGGTCTGGTCTGTCAGATAAATGTAAAGAAGATTCATAAGCATTTCATTCACAATGCCTTAATGATATTAACAGCACTCAAAAAGCAATTGTACTTTTACCATCCAAGAGATTGGGAGGAAACCATTACATATATCTTGGTGTGGCAAACAGCTACAATGCATTTTTTAGATCTATAATGTAGTTATTCAAAAATCCTTGCCATTCTCCAGATGCATGGCCCAGAAGTAACCATACATGTGCCAAAGTTATCCAAACAAAACAGAGCACTGCTATACAGCTGTGTTTTGTGCCCCAAGAAAAAAAAACAAAGTTGTTTTTTTTTTTTAGAAACACTGACATCACTAAAGTAAATTACAGATGCATAATAAGAATACAATGGTTCAAGTAAACTAGTATGAAATACCACTGGCTCCAATAAACAATTGTGTGTACCTGTTCAAGTGCTCCAACATCCCCCCAAATAGTACTGTCAAGTTGCCATCACTTGTGTGTCTTTTCACTTCTTCATCACAACAATGACACCAGAATTTCTGCTCATGCTCATGAGAATTAAATTTTTCTACTTTGGCGACTTTAATCATTTTTCGTGCAGCGGTCACCTGGAAGACACCAAGAACACAATATAAACAAAACAGGACTGTACAGTATAATGACCCACCACCCCAAACCATAAAGTGCCACTGCACGGTGCACCACACTGTATTAAAACTATTGAACAAAATGTTTACAATTAAGAGATTGAGTAAAATAACATTAAATTAAAGTAAACCGGGACAATGGTGTTGTCACCGAACAGGTCACAAGTTATCTTCTGCCCTAAACACAGCGGGAGATAACACCCTACAGATCGGGAGGGTAAGGAGAGTACATGGTTAGACACGGTAAGTGAACATCGTGGGTCTACAACACCTTGTTACTGAAGGCATGGAGCACGGAGGCTAGCTGTTGCCGGTGGCCCTTCTCATAGACATGTTTCCTCCTACCGCAGAATACCGTTTTCCGACATATTTTGCACAGATACACAACCATTTTCCTAGCGACTGAAACGTCGTCACTTCCGGTGCTGCCTGGCCACGCCCACACGCCGGACCGCTCTCCATGCTGGGAGAAGCTTCATCTGGAGGAAGACTATATCACTGCTACAGCAGCAGGCATTGGCTGGCTGTAACTAGTCTATCTTGTATAGAAAGTCAGCTCTTGTCAAATAGCTGCCGATATATTTTTTAAAATAAATAAATATATATATTTATTGGGGATGATTTGCTGAATGTAAATCGCTGTATTTATATAGCGACAGCAAGTTCCACAAGATGATGACTACTAGGACCACAATTTTTCTATTATTTAAGTTTTATTGCACTCTCAAGCTGGTTCAACATATGTGTATGTGGGTGCAAGTACATCTGCTATAAACCTGACACGTACTACTGATGAAGAGCTGGACGCATTTTGATATGTGTGTGACTCATGGGTTGATATGCACTATTGTTGCTTACACATTTTTGGGCAGTAAATTATGCCCAAATTACGTTTAACTCATACTTGCCTGCTGTCCCGATCCATGATGGAGGCGGGGTTTAATGACCCGATTTTGCATCATTAAGCCCTGAGCCCTGCTATGAAATGCTGTGATTTGGCATTTCCTAGCATGGGGCAGGGCTACAGCACCCTCCTACTCCCTGTGAAAAGTCAGCAAGTATGGTTTAACTTTGCATCAGGCCCAGTGTGTATGGACATGTTCACTTAAATTTGATTGTGATTGAAAGTCAGACACAAACAAAACTAAACTATATATTCATTAGATACACAAGAGATTTTTAATAGTTCTTGAAAGAGTCACTTTATGTCTGCAAATATTAATAGAAGCTTTTGATAGCAAAATTAGCCAGATGTGGATGATTTCCACGAGGCTGAAGTTAGCTTCTTATTCGGCCAGCTTCTTATTCGTTTCTATTTCGTGCTCCAACTTTTTATTCAGAAAAGCTTATTTTTAATGGATTAAATCAATTTGGATCACTGATTTTACATCAAATTAACACCACAGGGGGTCCCTTATACAAAATGCATTAGTATTTTGCCTGACCCAACATGGTTAAGGGCATGAAATCAGGGGGCAAAGTGAGTAAAGTCACCATATTTTATCATTTTGAATAAGTAGCTGCAGATTTGCAAGTGTTAAATGCTGTTGGGCCAGCAATTTGACAGTGGCAATCAACACACGGTGGTCAGTTACATATAAAACATCTGTCTTTTGCCTGGCCCAACGCTGTTTTGGGCATGAAATCAGGTGGCAAAGTGGGCACAGATAGCATTTTGAGCATTTTGAATAAGTAGCTGCAGTTTTGCAAGTGTTAAATGCCGTTGGGCCAGCAATTTGACAGTGGGAATCAACACAGGGTGGTCAGTTACATATAAAACATCTGTCTTTTGCCTGGCCCAACGCTGTTTTGGGCATGAAATCAGGTGGCAAAGTGGGCACAGATAGCATTTTGAGCATTTTGAATAAGTAGCTGCAGTTTTTCACGGCTTAAATGCCGTTGGGCCAGCAATTTGACAGTGGGAATCAACACAGGGTGGTCAGTTACATATCAAACATCTGTCTTTTGCCTGGCCCAACGCTGTTTTGGGCATGAAATCAGGTGGCAAAGTGGGCACAGATAGCATTTTGAGCATTTTGAATAAGTAGCTGCAGTTTTGCAAGCTTATTTTTAATGGATTAAATCAATTTGGATCACTGATTTCACATCAAATTAACACTACAGGAGGTCCCTTATACAAAATGCATTAGTATTTTGCCTGACCCAACATGGTTATGGGCATGAAATCAGGGGGCAAAGTGGGTAAAGTCACCATATTTTATCATTTTGAATAAGTAGCTGCAGATTTGCAAGTGTTCAATGCCGTTGGGCCAGCAATTTGACAGTGGCAATCAACACAGGGTGGTCAGTTACATATAAAACATCTGTCTTTTGCCTGGCCCACCGCTGTTTTGGGCATGCAATCAGGTGGCAAAGTGGGCACAGATAGCATTTTGAATAAGTAGCTGCAGTTTTTCAAGGGTTAAATGGCGTTGGGAAATTGTGTGTACTGCTGGTGCAGAGATGGTCCTGAGGCCCAAAGTGCAGAGAACTAGGGCAAAGGTTGGGGTTAGGCAGGCTGAACCCTTTGTTCAAAAGGTGGTGGATGCTGAGGTTGTAGCAGGGGGTGAGAATTGTGGGGAGATCAATATTGTGGGTGTAAAATTTCCGCTCAAGTCTGTAATTCAAGTAGGTGGGGAGCCTACTAAGGTTTTTGAGGATACTGACACTATGTTTGAGGTAGTTCGTAGTTCAGGTGGAAATAATCAAGTGGATAGGGAGCAGGATAGGAGGGAGGTGGGTGGGATGAAACCAGGGGGGGAGGGGGAGGAAATATATCCAGAAGGGGGGGACAATTCCTGGGATTGACCGTGTGGTTCGGTCAGGAGAGTCTTTGGCCAGAAGTGATGGTATACAGGATCCGGGGATAGGGTCAAAGGCCTTATAGCTGTTAGGTAATATAATGCTGAGAGGTAATGAAGGTAATGCCCATGCCTATAATCTTTAATGATGGCTCCCCAACCCATACAGTTTGCCACCATTAATGTGGCATCTGTGCGTTCCGATCGAGCTCGTTATTTGGCCCTTGATTTTTTCAACATGCTTGAGGTTGATTTTTTGATTTTGCAAGAGACTAGGGTTGGGCGCCTCGCGGATCTCCACAAATGCAAATGGAAGTGCAAGCGAGGTCCCTCCTATTGGTCTCTTGCGGCCGAGCATCTTTAATGCTGTCCTTGGAGTTCGGGAGGCCGTGGAGCGGTGCAGGGCTGAGAAGTGGGGTGAGTACCTTCTGGCGCTGGATCAATCTAAGGCGTTTGATTGTGTCAATCATGAATATCTGTGGGCACTTCTTGAGAGGTATGGTCTGCCAGTGAGGTTGGTTGATTGGCTACGTAACATTTATAGGCAGGCCGAGAGCTTCCCTCTTGTAAATGGTTGGTTGGGTCCTACTTTTGCGGTGTCATCTGGAGTCAGACAAGGTTGTCCCTTGAGCCCTCTCCTCTATGTATTTGCGATTGATCCTTTTGTCAGGAGGATTTAGAACGGTGCAGTGAAAGGAGTGCTGCTGGCTGTGGATGTTCCCTTGAAGGTAGCGGCCTACGCTGATGATGTCACAGTCGTCTTGTCAGACATGGCCGAGGCGCGTGGCATTGAAAATCTAATCTGCGAATATTCTGAGGCTTCGGGCTCAGAGATAAGCCAAGAAAAGAGTCAAGTTCTCTGGTTAGGGGAGGTAGGACAGCAGTTTGTCATTCCGGATGCGCTCCCTCAGGCCAGTCAAGAGGTTAAAATCTTAGGCATTCTATTTGGTTCGGGTGAATATGCCCAGCGAAATTGGGAATTGAAACGGTCAGATGCCGTCTCTAAGGTGGATAACTGGAAGAAGTGGAAGCTGCCCTACAGAGAACGGATTGATTTGATCAAGACTTACTTGATCCCAATTTTTTTGTACGTCAGTTCCTTGTTCTTTCAGTTGTTATGGGGGAACAAGTTGAACTTCATCAAGAGGAATGTGACCTACAAACCGAAGGATGAAGGTGGCCTGGGAATGGTAAACCCAGTGCTTTTCTTTAGTACTTCTTGAAGCTTCATCTCGGGAGTCTCTTTTTGGAGTCTCCCCCTCGGTGGGTAGCTGGATTTCGTGTTTGGGTGCACCCCTTTCTCAATGCATGGTTGGATGGGGGTACCCGATTTTTTTTCGAGTTAAGCATGGATACCTCCCGGCCTATGTGGTTCAGGGTTTAGAGGTGACAAGGAAATGGCAAATTGAGGTAGTTGAGGCAAAGACAGACAATGGAACACTTCTTGCTTCAGTGTCCTTTTAATATAGAGGTTTACAAGGGAGTGTCCCACGCCTTAGGCCTTCCCTGTCTTTTGGGGCTTAGTTACCCTGAGTGGGTGTATGGAGCGCTGAAAAGGTGTGGGGATTTTGATTTAAGCACTCGTTTTTTAGTTAGCGTTGTTGTTAGGTTTTACACATGGAGCGCACAGTGTTTAGTGTCCATTAGGGGCAAAATCCTTCCCTATAGTGAGGTGGTGGATAGTATTCTGCACGAGGTTTCGAAAATAAGGGAAATGGAGAGGGGCATGGCAGTCTCTCCATTCTTGGCTATCTATCCTGTTTTATCACTATTAGATTTTGTGGAAACCCTTTTTTCTAGTAAGGTTTACATACATTTAAAGTTTGCTTTCATTACCTGACAGTAAAGGATGTGTGGGTGGTATTATAGATTGGTGGCGGGGTTGTGGTAATGCAGAGTATTGTGCTAAGGGTTGGCATGTTTCTCTCGTAAAAAGTTTTTGATTTCATTTGCGTTTTTTTTGTCTTTTTTTATATTTGTGAAGTGGTGTATTAGTTGTTTTGTGGTGGGATTGTAGTAGATTTGGGTGTGTGGAGGTTTGTTCATATTGGTCCTTTTTACCCTTTGGATAATGTATATAGTCTATTTTATCTTGGACAAAATGATATTGGATTTATTTTTGTTGCAATTTTTAATAAAAACATCAATCCTTGAAAAACTGCAGCTACTTATTCAAAATGCTCAAAATGCTATCTGTGCCCACTTTGCCACCTGATTGCATGCCCAAAACAGCGTTGGGCCAGTCAAAAGACAGATTTTTTATATGTAACTGACCACCCTGTGTTGATTCCCACTGTCAAATTGCTGGCCCAACGGCATTTAACACTTGCAAATCTGCAGCTACTTATTCAAAATGCTCAAAATGCTATCTGTGCCCACTTTGCCACCTGATTGCATGCCCAAAACAGCATTGGGCCAGGCAAAAGACAGATTTTTTATATGTAACTGACCACCCTGTGTTGATTCCCACTGTCAAATTGCTGGCTCAACAGCATTTAACACTTGCAAATCTGCAGCTACTTATTCAAAATGATATCTGTGCCCACTTTGCCACCTGATTGCATGCCCAAAACAGCGTTGGGCCAGTCAAAAGACAAATTTTTTATATGTAACTGACCACCGTGTGTTGATTCCCACTGTCAAATTGCTGGCCCAACGGCATTTAACACTTGCAAAACTGCAGCTACTTATTCAAAATGCTCAAAATGCTATCTGTGCCCACTTTGCCACCTGATTTCATGCCCAAAACAGCGTTGGGCCAGGCAAAAGACAGATGTTTTATATGTAACTGACCACCGTGTGTTGATTGCCACTGTCAAATTGCTGGCCCAACAGCATTTAACACTTGCAAATCTGCAGCTACTTATTCAAAATGATATCTGTGCCCACTTTGCCACCTGATTGCATGCCCAAAACAGCGTTGGGCCAGTCAAAAGACAAATTTTTTATATGTAACTGACCACCGTGTGTTGATTCCCACTGTCAAATTGCTGGCCCAACGGCATTTAACACTTGCAAAACTGCAGCTACTTATTCAAAATGCTCAAAATGCTATCTGTGCCCACTTTGCCACCTGATTGCATGCCCAAAACAGCATTGGGCCAGGCAAAAGACAGATTTTTTATATGTAACTGACCACCCTGTGTTGATTCCCACTGTCAAATTGCTGGCTCAACAGCATTTAACACTTGCAAATCTGCAGCTACTTATTCAAAATGATATCTGTGCCCACTTTGCCACCTGATTGCATGCCCAAAACAGCGTTGGGCCAGTCAAAAGACAAATTTTTTATATGTAACTGACCACCGTGTGTTGATTCCCACTGTCAAATTGCTGGCCCAACGGCATTTAACACTTGCAAAACTGCAGCTACTTATTCAAAATGCTCAAAATGCTATCTGTGCCCACTTTGCCACCTGATTTCATGCCCAAAACAGCGTTGGGCCAGGCAAAAGACAGATGTTTTATATGTAACTGACCACCGTGTGTTGATTGCCACTGTCAAATTGCTGGCCCAACAGCATTTAACACTTGCAAATCTGCAGCTACTTATTCAAAATGATAAAATATGGTGACTTTACCCACTTTGCCCCCTGATTTCATGCCCATAACCATGTTGGGTCAGGCAAAATACTAATGCATTTTGTATAAGGGACCTCCTGTAGTGTTAATTTGATGTGAAATCAGTGATCCAAATTGATTTAATCCATTAAAAATAAGCTTTTCTAAATAAGAAGCTGGAGCACGAATTAGAAACGAATAAGAAGCTGGCCGAATAAGAAGCTAACTTCAGCCTTGTATGATTTTCTATAAATGAGAACAGACTATCTACCAAGCCTTGGATCCACAGAACGCCCAAATTTCTATTGAAAGCAACAATAGATACCCAGGCGCGGGCTGGCAAATTTCAGCCAGGAGGGCGCACAGGCAGCCTCATCACATGACCTGCGATGTGGCGGCTGCAACGCGTGTCATGTGATGCGGCCACCTGTGCGCTGACGCGGCCGCATCGCGTGTCATGTGATGCAGCCGATGCCCCCTGGCCCAGCCCGCCCCTGTAGATACCTCATTTCTCTAAAGGTCGGTACAGTCCAGACACAGTGCCTTCAAAAAGTATCCAACCCCAGCATACTTTTTACATTTTCTTGCTGCAGTTTCCTGGTTAGAAATTGATTGAAGCAGAGTTTTTACACTGATTCACAAAGTATTTAATACCATTTCAAGTCAATATATATTTTCCAAAACTTTTCCACAAATTACTAAAAATTAAAAGCGATTATACATTTTAAAAAGTATTCATGCCTATTTATTTACTGCAAAAGTCACACAACGTGTTAATTGAGTCAGCCTAAAAATTAATGTAGGGGTACACTTGTTGTCAGTTCTTTTGTAAATATAAATATCCTGTTCTGCAGCATGGTAGAGACTTTAAAAAAACAATAACATTCAAATAAAGACAAAAAAACATTTCAAAACAGGTTAGAGATATGATAATAGAAATAGAGATCTTACTTTATTCAGAGTTATAAAGCAAATGATCTCACTGGCCGAGAGTTATCATAAACCCCTGTTTGTAATAACTCTCGGCCATTTGTAGTATTACTATTACCAAGCTAAGCCCTGACGTGTATTCATAAGAACACAAAGTAAACTTATTAAGTTTTGTTTAATATGGAAAAAAAATCCACAATGCTTAAGATGCAAAACAATTAAAATGACATACAAATATATTATGTAATAGTTTCTTATAAAATAAAAAAGACTAAACAACAGAAAAATGGTACACTTACATATGGTCAGACTTCTGTCTGCTGGGAGAGCATGAATTTACTGGAATACTTCTCAATATGATATTGGCTATCAAAAATGAACAATTCTTTTAGCTTTACAGGACATTTTAATCATGCTTCAGGTTCTCAAAACCCCATTTCCACTGTGATGTCAAAACCAAAAGGCCTGTGTAAATGTAAGTGACCATTTCTGACCATTTCTGACCTTTTCTAATCAGGGATTCTTCAAACTGGAATAACTTCTAATCAGAATGTGCCACATGAATGTGATTACATCTACCCAACAGGTTATATACTTTTTCCTTCATTTACAAATCAGACCTGGCTCCTGTAATTATGATATTTGAGAAAATATGACATTTTCCTGTGTCCTTATTTCCCTCCATTCAAGCTTAGCCCAGTTGCTCAGATATTAGTATTATTAGTATTGTAGATTATACAGTACAGTAGGAAAAACAGGACATAGACAAAACAAATGCAGACTTGAAAACAAAGGATATAGAGGACCCTTCTCATTGTAGAGCCTACATTCTAAGTAGAAGTGGGCACAGCTGAAGCAAGAAGAGCACATGTGACTTAGGGCCTGATTCATTAAAGAACTTTGGCAAAAAATTGAGTACGTTTTCTTACTTAAGTTTTCTGGACAAAACAATGTTACAATGCAAGGGGTGCTAATTAGTTTAGTATTTTGCACATAAGTTAAATACTGTCTGCTTTTTCAAGTAGCACACAAATATCAACTGTACATTTCAATGTACAAATGAGCTACCAAATATTTGTGTGCTACATGAAAAAACAGCCAGTATTAAGCTTATGTACAAAATAATAAACTAATATGTACCCCTTGCATTGTAACATGAAAACTTAAGTAAGAAAACTCAATTTCTTGCCTAAGTTCCTTAATGAATCTGGCCCTTAGAGTGGAGATTGGGACAGTCGTGAGAGTGCATTAGGCTAGGTACACACTTGAGTTTTTCTCGGTCAATTATTGGGCCAATCACATGATGAACGACCGCTCGGCCACATATTGCGTTGTTCCAAAGTGACGATTGTGGTCTCATTTGGTTGGTCATTTGGATATGTTGTGCTTTAGGCGGCGTTGTGACATCTATATGGAGATAACAGAAAGACGGTTACACAAGATAGTACAGAAGGGGAGATGTGACAGGACCGGGCCACACTGCCAAGATAACATTTCCCACCAGCCCGTCAATCCGCAGGGATTAAATGGACTGTCGACCCAGGGCCAGTTCTTAAATTGTGCCCAGCAGACGTGGAGAACTTATTACGGACACATGGGGGAGTAAAAAGGAAGGGGCAGAAAGTAAGGGACAGCTGGAAGCCCTGACACGTAACAAAAGCGTCAAATAGGTTAATTTCAGGAGGGACTGTGTGTCATCCAAGATACAGGGAGCCACTCCAGTGGGCGAGGGAGTATTCATTCTGAGGATTGTTTCCTGGAAGGTATGGGGCTGACTGGTGTTGACTTTCTGTTCTCTACCAGCAGATCTGGTGATCATTGCTGTCCTGTACCTGGGGAAGCAGGCTGTTGCTCTATCTTAGGACCTGTTATCACCTCACTCCATTGGGAGATACTTGCCATGTTCTGGATAAATTGGGGCGTCCACAGGAGTGGGGAGACCTGATACCCAGAGCCCCACCCTGCTGGTGGATAGTTGGTCAAGCAGCCAGGAACAGCAAGATGCCAATACTCCCTGGACCAACAGTTGACAGACTCTTTTGCCTGTGGAACTTTTGCGTGGCTAAGATGGGTGGTAAACCTCGCTGGACTCCTATTGACACTGATGATCCGCTGAGCTATTGTTTAAAGTGTGCTGTTTTATATTCTGTTTTACTGTAAGTAAACTAAGTATAGCGTTCTATCATTCGTTCTCCTTGCCTGTGTGATTTCTGAACCTAAGGGGGGCTGCATAAACTAGTGAACTTCGGTTTTAAAAAGCCAGTAACCTCACAGGGGACATCAGGGAAAGAGATATAGATTTGGGTGTCATCAGCATAGAGGTGGTACTTGAGGCCAAATAAGCGAATTAGTGCCCCAAGAGAAGAGGTTGGGCAGCACGGTGGCTCAGTGGTAGCACTTCTGCCTCACAGCACTGGGGTCATGAGTTCAATTCCCGACCATGGCCTTATCTGTGTGGAGTTTGTATGTTCTCCCTGTGTTTGCGTGGGTTTCCTCCGGGTGCTCCGGTTTCCTCCCACACTCCAAAAACATACTAGTAGGTTAATTGGCTGCTATCAAAAATTGACCCTAGTCTCTACCTGTCTGTCTCCCTCTCTGTCTGTTTGTATGTGTCTGTCTGTGAGTGTGTGTCTATATTAGGGAATTTAGACTGTAAGCTCCAATGGGGCAGGGACAGATGTGAATGAGTTCTTTGTACAGCGCTGCGGAATCAGTGGCGCTATATAAATAAATGATGATGATGATGAGAGGTTTATAATGTAAAAAGTAAAGGGCCAAGAACAGGGCCTTGTGGGATCCCAACAGATAGTGGGAGTGGAGGATGTGCCTTAAGGTAGAAATACTAAAGGAGCAGTTCGCTAGGTAGGAAGTGAACCAGGATGGAACTCAGTCACGAAGGCCAATGGAGTGAAGGGTGTGTTAAAGAAGAGGGTGATCAACAGTGTCAAAAGCAGTAGCAGGAGGAAGAGAATGGAGAAATGACTTTGCAGTAAGTAGAGCATTGATCACTTTTGTGGGAGCAGTTTCATTGGAATGTTGGGGGCGGAAGCCTGATTGCAGAGAGTCGAGAATGGAGTGAGGGAGTGACAGAGTGAGAGGAGAGAAAGTGAGACAGTCATTTGTACACTAATCTCTCAAGTAGTTTAGAATTGGTGAGATGAGCGCATGTTTGAAGGAGTTTGGAAATGTGCCAGTGCAGAGAGACAAGTTGAAGAGGTGAGCTAAAGGTGGGCATGCAGTGGAGGAGAGGAAGTGGAGAAGTTGGAAGGGAATAGGATTGAGTGGACAGGTAGTACGGTGAGATGATGAGATGAGTGCAGAGACTTTCTCTGCAATTACTGTAGAGTATGAATTAAGGCTAGGGGAGTGTAGGTGAAGGTGGGTGGAGTGTGTGAAATTTGGCATGAGGAAATATCTTTTTGAATGGTGTTGATTTTGACAAAATCATGGACTGTGAGGGTGGAAGGGGAAGGATGTTCAGGTGGGCAGAGAAGGGAATTGAAGATGGAAAAAAGGCAACGTGGGTTAGAAGATGTGCTGAATATTAGAGATTTGAAGAATGTTTGTTTGGCAATTGAAAGGGCAGTGCTGTAAAATGAAATAATGAATTTATAGTGGATGAAATCAGGATAGGAACTAGATTTCCTCCAGTGGTGCTCTGCAGTGTAGGAGCACTTTTGCAGGTAGTGGATCTGTTTGGTGTGCCATGTTTGGATAGTCAGAGACTGTATGTGGTAGCTGGAACTGCATTATCTAGGACTGAAGTGAGTTTTTTGTTGTGGAAAGAGACTGATTAGGGCAGGACAATGCAGTCATAGGATAAAATAGTTGCTTTAGTGAAAATGAAAAGTGGATTGGGTTAAGAGTACTTAGGTGTTGTTGTGTACATGTGGATTTGGGTGCAGGGGGGGGGGGGCATGTGGTAAAGTTAGGCTGAAGAAAAGGAGGTTGTGATTGGATATCACAGAACCTGTCACGGGCACTAGGAGGTTTACCCAGAATTCACCAGGTGGAATTTTACTTTACCAGAGGCGCGGAGTCTAACACAGTGGCTGGTCTTCTCCAGGAACTCCCGCAAGGGAGTATGGTTTTAGCGGCTGCCACTGTGCAGGTCGCGGCCCTCTGGGAAGTGTGGTGAATATACGGAACTGTACAACTGAATAGGAAAGAGAATATCAATTATTTAAATGCAGAGTCTCTGAACAATGGAAACAATGGTAACACGGTAGACTGATGAGCAGTAATAAAAGGAGGAGAAAGTTCCAAAGTGCATTAGCACACAGGTAGCATACAGCAGACCAATATATGACAACTGGATAAAGTCTATGGAAGGACCAATCAATAATGCAGCAGGAGAGTCAGCGACTCGCAGTTATACTTCAGAGGCACTATAGGCTTTAGTCCTAATAACAGGTACCATGCAAAATAATAGGGTAAGCTGCTCCTGACATATGTTCCCGCTGGTAAATGTAAAGACTTGTGCAGATGCTGGTATAATGCTAGATAGCGTGGAGCGGTCTGTGACCGGTAAGTCTCACCACTGATGTGGAGAGATTTGTCCAGGTGCAGGTATATTACCAGGTAGCGTAGAGTGGTCTGCGGCTGGCAAGTTGTACCACTGATATGGAGAGAAGACTTGTCCGGGTGCAGATATGTTACAAGGTAGCGTGAAGTGGTCTGCGGCTAGCAAGTTGTACCACTGATATGGAGAGAAGACTTGTCCGGGTGCAGGTATGTTACAAGGTAGCGTAAAGTGGTCTACGGCTAGCAAGTTGTACCACTGATATGGAGAGAAGGCTTGTCCAGGTGCAGGTATGTTACCAGGTAGTGTAGAGTGGTCTGCCACTAGCAAGTTGTACCACTGATATGGAGAGACGACTTGTCCAGGTGCAGGTATGTTACCGGGTAGCGTAGAGTGGTCTGCGACTAGCAAGTTGTACAACTGATATGGAGAGACGACTTGTCCAGGTGCAGGTATGTAACAAGGTAGCGTGGAGTGGTCTGCGACTAGCAAGTTGTACCACGATATGGAGAGAAGGCTTGTCCAGGTGCAGGTATGTAACAAGGTAGCGTGGAGTGGTCTGCGGCTGGCAAGTTGTACCACGATATGGAGAGAAGGCTTGTCCAGGTGCAGGTATGTAACAAGGTAGCGTGGAGTGGTCTGCGGCTGGCAAGTTGTACCACGATAGGGAGAGAAGGCTTGTCCAGGCGCAGGTATGTTCGACAGGAAACCGAGAGCACGAGTAGAAACCGGAAACACCTCAGAGTCACAAGTGAATGAAAACCAAGAACAGGCAATGGTAATAGAGTAACAGGTGCCTTAAGTAGTGAGGAGTGATTGATTGACCAATGAGACTATGAGCAAGGTTTTAACAGTCCGTGGTTTCTGCACATGCGCAATCCTTGGTCAAGATGGCGGACGGCCGCGGCGCAGAACAGGCGCCGGCAAGAGAGAGAGAGACCCATATCCCAAACCAGAGGCACTAACCGTCCGGTGAGTGACAGAACCACAAAGGATGTGAGGGTCTATTTTTGGATATTATTTATGAATATTAATGAAAGCTTAAAGAGCTATTCAAAGAAGTTTTAGCATATAAAATCCTGCCATAAATTAGTATAAAGACACTCTCATCTGTAGCTTAGAACACACAGTTGGATCTCTATACATATTTATGTATAGAGAGATCCTATACCCTACATAATGGGTAGAATTTAGAGACAACCTATGGTTGGACATAGAGTACCTATGAGTCATACCAAGCTAATGCTGAGAATTAAATCTCAGTCATCTATCTGCAGTTATATATGACTCATAAGTAGCTTTCATATGACATAGGTTAAGAATGGCACTTATCAGAGAAGTTTCTGTGAGGCAAACTGTGACACTGAATGAGCTACAAAAGTCAGTGGCTGAGATGGAAGATAATGTAAACAATCTCTAAGGTTCTCAACAAATGGTATTCATGGAAATAATATAAGAAAGAAGCCATGACTGGAAAACAACATATCCATGCCTGCAAAGAGTTTGCAAATCTCAATCAAGAAAACACTGCAGAGATGTGACAAAAAGTCTTGTGGTCTGACAAGGCTAAAGGTTTGGTCTGAGTGCTATTCAGTAACACACAAATCAAACACTGCAAACCAATCACATAGCACCATCCTCACTGTGAAATATGATAGTGATAGATGCATGGTATATTGATGTTTTTAAGCGGTAGACACTCGCAAACTTGTCAAGATCAATAGGAAGATGAATGGCGCACCTTATAGTCAAATTGTGGATGAAATCATGCTTCTATCATTCAAAAAACTAACTGGGCTGGAAGGGGGTTGTCTTTTAACAAGATAATGATTCAAAGCACACTGCAAGAACAACACTAGAGTGACTTATAGATCTATTTATCAAGACCCTTTTGTAATTAAGATTTTCTATCACTGTTTATCATAGCGATGGAAAATCTTCACTCGATTGAATTTATAAAAAAAATATCATGGCAGCTGTCTGATGCTCAGCTCCCTGGCGATTCTGACTGACAGTAGTAAGAGCAGACTTACCTCTGACCAGGGCAGTCTGGTGTCAATGTGCACATGCGCACTACAACTGGAAGCTCAGGCTTGGGCTTTCTAGTTCTAGATTCCCTAAAAAAAGAATAAAGTAATATTTAAATAAATGTGGTAAAAAATAGAAAAACAATATAAAAGATAATATTATTTTAACAATAAAACATTGTTTCCTGTCGACACCCCTGGCTAACACGTTAGCAAGCCTTGTTAAATAGGCTTCCAATGCTGTGCATGACGAAGCTTTGCTGGAGGCCCCCACTGAAGGCTACTGCCGATGATAGAAGTTACCGGTCCGGTGGCTTTTATAAATAGGATAAAGCCCTAAATCCAGCAAAAACTCCTATATTATTGATAAATTGACCCCTTAATATAAAGGTAATAGATGTCCGTGATTGGTCCAGTTGGTGCCCTGAATTTAATCTCATCAGAAATTGTTGCAACACCTCAAATTTGCTGCCCATTCTTACTCCCCAACTAACCTGACCCAGATTGAGACATTTTGCAAGAAGACATGGGCAAATATTGCTCTGTGTGCAAGGTTAGTAAAGACTTGTGAAAAAAATTGCCTTTTTATTAAAAGTTGGCAGAGGTGATTCAACTAACCAAGGCTGATGAATACTTGTAAAGTCATAATATTTAATTTTTTCCCCATTCCTATTATTTTATGCTTTGGTGTTATCTTTGTTCTTTGAGGATGTGAAGAAAAATGTATGACATACAAATAAAAATTCTTTTAAATAAAAAAAAAGTGTGAGATTTATTGAAATGCACAGTTTGTTATACATAATAGCAATAAACTAATGAGATGTTCAATGGTCTAATGCAGGGTTGTCCAACCTGCGGCCCACAGCCCGCATGCGGCCCAGCACGTCTGTAAATGGTGCCCAGAAGGAGTTTTGGTTGTGGCAAGGGGGCAGCACTGTTAATGGAAAAAAAAAGAAACGAAAATACTTACCTTGCGGTCACGGCGGTACTCCGGCTCCCTCCCTTGTCTCCTCCTCCGTGCGGTGCTCACAGTGAATGTCGGGCGAGATGTCATCACGCCGAACATCCATTGCGGAGCGCAGCACAGAGGAGTCACCCACGCGAGAAGAACAATCAGCAGCACAGAATTGGAAAAAAGAAGAGAAGAGGACAGGAGAACAAGCCGATTAAAAGGTAAGTTAAGGGGGATTTTTTTTATTATTTCAAGGGACGCTGACCAGTGAATAAAAGTCACCTGGTCCTGGAGCATCATGGACCTTATCTCCCTGCTATATACTTCTACTTGTAATACTAATGGGGCATTATATATTATTCTCTTTGGCCCATTATAAGTTGTTATCCCTTAACTAACATAGTGGTATAATTAGCTAAAACAGGTGACAATTTGGGATCACAGTGGTGTATATGTCAGGTACTGCAGGCCTGGTCAGGGCACCCTGATATACAATGCCTGGCTTAAATGCACTTTATTGATATTGCATCAAAACAATACAAAAAGTGATTATAGTATAACTAGAGAGGATTTTTTGAACAGGGCGATTGAAAGGTAAGTATAGGGGGATTTAAAAAAAAAGTTATATATATATATATATATATATATATATATATATATATATATATATATATATCACTTTTGTTCTCATATATATATGTTAACTATGTTTTCTATGGTTTTTTGGATGATCAGCTATCGTTACTGTTAGTGTATCTTATGTGCGGCCCAAACCAACTCATCGTCTTCCAATGTGGCCCAGGGAAGCTAAAAGGTTGGACACCCCTGGTCTAATGCAAAATACAAAAAAGTTTACTATCAAAGATTGTTAATTTGTTCAAACATGTCAAGTGTAGCAGTGAAGCAAAGGCAGAAAAACGTCAACTATATGAATTTGCAATAAGTAGTATTTGGCATAGAGCTCAAGAGAATGTTGACATTTAACTTCATCTTATTTGGCAGTGGGAGCTACAATGTTAAGTGAGAAGGGAAGGTGCCCATGCAACAAGGATTAGTACAGGCCATGAAATACTTAAGTGTGGAAAATGGGTTGAGGGGCTGTGAAAGCACGGACTACAGCGAACATTCCATCCTGCTGTTTTTTCATCAGTTTAACAGATCCTGTGGATGTAATTATGTTGAGAATTAAGAAAGTTTTATTTTTATTTGGGGTTGTGTCTGTTTTAGAACTTTTATTCAAATGGACTGTATCTGGACTGGTACAACCTTGGTTCTTAAATAGAGCCAGGTGGATTATATCACAGTGTCATGGAATTACAAAATGGTGTGTTCCACAATTCCTGGTCTCTATTCCGCCAATCGTCATCTACAGAAAGTGAGCAGCTCCTTTAGCCTCTTCAACATTACAAATGTGTCACAGGCACTAGGAGTTTTGCCCAGGATTCAACAGTTGATAATGCTTACCAGAGGGGCGGGGTTTACACAGCGGTCCTCTGGGTAGTAGGGTGAATAGTAGGAACGTATATAACAGCAGATGGAGAGAGAATGCCAATGGAATAGATGAGAGTCAGTGACTTGCAGCTATACTGGTAGGAGAGTCAGCGACTTGCAGCTGTACTGGTAGGAGAGTCAGCGACTTGCAGCTGTACTGGTAGGAGAGTCAGCGACTTGCAGCTGTACTGGTAGGAGAGTCAGCGACTTGCAGCTGTAGTGGAAAGGCAGGTCTCAACCAAGGAGAGCAGAGTGGACGTGAAGAGGTGAAGGAAGGTAACGGGAGAGTCAGTGATCTGCGGATAGCAAATTGTACCACTGCTGTGATGAGAAGGCTTGTCCAGGTGCAGGTAGGTAACGGGAGAGTCAGTGGTCTGCGTATAGCAAGTTGTACCACTGCTGTGATGAGAAGACTGGTCCAGGTGCAGGTAGGTAGCGGGAGAGTCAGTGGTCTGCGTATAGCAAGTTGTACCACTGCTGTGAAGGGAAGACTTGTCCAGGTGCAGGTAGGTAGCGGGAGAGTCAGTGGTCTGCGTATAGCAAGTTGTACCACTGCGAGGAGGTGAGGACTTGTCCAGGTGCAGATAAGTGGAGGAGTGATAAGAGTCTATAACTGTATAAATACAATTGGAGAGCAGAGGAGCTAGTCCCAAACAGATATGCAGCGTCACAGCTAATAGTCTATAGCGGGTATGTATACCGCTGCTGAGTAGACAGGCTTTGTCCAAAGCGGATATGCAGGATAACAACTGATAGTCAATAACGAGTATGCATATTGCTGCTGAGTAGAGAAGCTTGTTCAAAGCGGATATGCAGGATAACAGCTGATAGTCAATAACAAGTATGCATACCGCTGCTGAGTAGAGAAGCTTGTCCAATGAGGATATGCAGGCACAGCAGGAGATGGTAGAGACTGTAGCGGGTATGGGAACCGCCGATGAGCAGAGCAGGTAATCCAGCAGACAGCTGAAGACACGAGCAGGACACAGGAGTCAGTAGCGGGTATGGGAACCGCAGGTGAGCAGAGCAGGTAATCCAGCAGGAAACTGAAGATACGAGCAGGACACAGGAGACACCTTCAGAGACTCACAGGGAATGAGACTCAAGATCAGGCAACGATACAATGGCCACAGGTGCCTTAAATAGGGAGAGGTGACTGATCCACCAATTAGGTTAAAAGCAAAGGTCATAAGAGTTCATGGATCCTGCGCATGCGCAGTCCATCAAGATGGCGGACGGCCACGGCTCAGGACAGGCACCGGCAGGAAGGATAGAGAACCACGCACCAGCGCAGAGGCACTCACGGTCCGGTGAGTGACAAAATGCTTGTAAGGGGATAGAACAAGGCGTTGCTCTTCATCAACAGCAATTTCTTCATCGTTCTCTGCTGCTATCTTTTTAAGAGCTCCCACTGCTTTTCCTCTTTCTTCATGGGACTCTTGCAACTAATCTTTCAAGGATTCAAAAACCACAATTTCCTGCTCCTCTGCTGCACTCTCTCTCCAGTTTCTTTAATAGCCTCCACCTATTTTCCTCTTTTTCTATATAAGTCTTGCAACGCATGCAACTCAGAAAGTTTCTTGAGCTTTTATCTTTTCTGAATACTGTTGCTTTAAATTCCACACTTCTTCTACAAGACAGCAGTTTTCCTCTCTAAAAGATTTCTCCAAACAGTCATACTCTTCCCTGGCCACATATTCTGATGCAGGTAAAACCAGGTTTGTGCAGACAGCATGAGATTTTCCATCTTTATCTCCACTCTGCAAACTCCCATGCAGGTTTTCTAAATTTTCCTGCTAGGATTGATTTTACTCTTTCACTTGCCCAACTTATCTGTAGCTAATTTGTACTGGCAGTAATTACTTGATCTTTACATATATCCAGCACTTCCCACAGGCAATTAGCAAAACAAACTGGTGCTTTAGCATCCCACACAGGCAAACAGCAAACTTCTGTGAACAGGGTTTTTTTTATGGACCACTTCCAACTTACAGCTCAGTGAATAACCAGATGTGGCACTACAACAGACAGCATATTTTTAAGTATTGCTTTCTTTGAAAAACAAAACAGTTGCTCTTATCTGTGTTTCCACAAAAAATATTTACTTGTTCTGCAATGCAGTGTGCAATGAATTGTAAGATAATTTCTTCCTTTTCCTATCTCATAAGCTATTGTGGTTGCAGCTACAAGTAACTCTAAATTGAAGTAGCATTATTCCGCTTGTCAGTGTCATCCATGGTTCATTCTACAGATCATGACCATTTCAGTATCAGTACTGGCAGTAGTGGTATGTGTTCTACCTCTACTACTAAAAAATGTCATACGGGAACAAAGTATAAGTAAGCGTCCTCAAAATCCAAACATGGATTGTCAATGTTAATCTCAAAGAAAAGACTCTTGTGGGCAGCACGGTGGCTAAGTGGTTAGGACTTCTGCCTCACAGCGCTGGGGTTCAATTCCTGACCATGACCTTATCTGTGTGGAGTTTGTATGTTCTCCCTGTGTTTGCGTGGGTTTCCTCCAGGTGCTCCGGTTTCCTCCCACTTTCTAAAAACATACTAGTAGGTTAATTGGCTGCCATCACAATTGACCCTCGTACCTCTCTCTCTCTGTCTGTGTGTATGTTAGGGAATTTAGACTGTAAGCTCCAATGGGGCAGGGACAGATGTGAATGAGTTTTCTGTACAGCGCTGCGGAATCAGTGGCTCTATATAAATAAATGGTGATGATGATGAACTCTTGATGTAAGAAGGAAGATTCATCATTTCTGATGAATGTAGTGATTTTTACAAAGAAAGGAAAATAACTAACATTCCATACACCACCCACAGTGGCAAGGCAAAGCTCAGACCATGCCCATTTTTTGCTAGTAAGGGTCCTGCTACTGCTAGTACTAGTACATGTATTAGAATGCCCATTGCAAAACATAATGCCCAACATGGTCATACATATTCATTAACTTCCCATGCACCACCTTCTCACTCGGAGTGTAGGTGTGTCACTGTCACCTCTAAAACAAACTAATCAGTGCTTGAAAATAACACTGAGTCTGAACATCTTGGGAATCCTGAGGAGAGTCTAGTATGACGTTTCAGATTCTGACACTGTACTTATAGATCAATCCTCTTTCCATAACTTCTCAACCATTTTGAATTGTGAAGATGAGTAGTAATGATGATGATTTGAACTTGCAAATATGCAAGAGGATGCAGAGGATAATTCTGGATCTGAAAATAAATGTGTTGAACTTGAATGAGATAATGAGGAGGATGATCATGAGGGTGATGTTGACATTGTCTGTTACCTTGAGGAAGATGACCATTGTTAGCCAAATGCCCATTAGTAAACTGTTAAAATCCCTATCTTTTCTCCAGTTCAACAACCAACAACCCAAATGTTCTCTTATGTTGGTGCCCAAACAAATCAAGCACTTCAGCTACAAAAGTGTCAGTCCCTGTTGCTGAAGTGTTTGATTTGTTAAACTATATGCATGTCCTTTTTAAAATATGGATGGGTGGTTGGTCCCAAGGACAATTCTATCTCTCACCATTTTATATTATGTCCTTGGCCTATCATCATCTGTTAAATGTCTAATGTCCATCTAATGACCTCTTATTCTTACTGCCTCTTCACTTTCCAATCCATGATGTATGCTGTCTAATATTCAAAATATTCTGTGTGTGCTAATTCACCATTTTTCTTCTGGGTGTAGCCCACCTTCGTCTAGCTACTTGTGTAAATTGACAATTCTATCAGCCAATGCTCTGGCACTATGTTTCATAGGGATTGTAGCATGTTTTGCACACAAAACTTGATTGTTCAGAATTGTGTATAGTAACAAGCAGCCTAGCATTAGCTAGCAGCCGAATGGATGAACACCTCATGCAATATTTACCGTTAACACCTTCATTGTCATCCTTATTATTAGTACATAGTCCAGCATCCAATTTTAAAATTCATCATTCCCAAGAGGCACCCTTGCACACTACAGCTGCTGCTGCTGGGGGTGATATTTCTAAAGAAACAGCACATTGTGAGCAAGTTGTTAGCTCAAGTTGCACATGACACGTCTCCTGCTTCAGCTTCTCCAAAAAATAATAGTGCTAGAAAACAAATCCCTTTTCTAGGATACAAGTAGAAAGCAGTTTAGGTTTATATTAAATGGATGTTTTGCAATCCTGTAAGTTAGGTGGTACAATCTGCATTTCTGAGCCATGATCTGTTGTTTGACAATTTTTATTTATGTCTTCTTTGACTCCCATGGATGGATGCATTGCTCCAAGTGAATTGCCGACACAACTGTACACACACATAATGACAGGTTATATAACAGTAATTTACATAATAGGAAAGATCCTCATGCCACTGGACTCTCTCTCTCATATTAATGAACAATTTTGTAACTGCCATCATCGCATTTGCTTTCTTCAAATCAATTCCATAAACAAATATATACGGTTCTGTAACTCACATACCATAAATCATCAGCAATCATATCTCCATCTATACATGTATTCTTTGCCAGTGCCAAATTCTGTCCTCTTAATTTCTCAGAATCAGTTTCAATTGCATTGTCAAGACAGATGTTTTTGGCAACCAAATCTGCATCAATTTCATCTCGATGCCATGCTCTCTATATAATGAACTCTGTTTCTTACTGCCTCTTCTCTCTCCTTGATGCATGCTGTTTAACGTTTAAAATATACTGTGCGTGGTCTTTCAAGTTTTTTTTTTATAAAGTTCACCTTCGGCTATCTTAATGTCTAATGATGCTGCTGTCAGTTTAATGACCTCTTTTTCAGGTCTTGTAACTTCACTGTCTATGATGGATGCCCTCTATTGTTCAAAATTAATTTTGTGCATGCGTATTCTTTCAACTTTTTTATTATAGGTAAATCCCACCTTTGTCAATCTCATTGTGCATATGTCTACTTATGCCGCTACTGTCCATCTAATGACATTTGATTCTTACTGCCTCTTCACTTTGCATGATGTATGCCCTCTACAGTTAAAAATGTATTGAATGTATAGTCTTTTTTTTTTCTTTTTTCTTTTTACAAACATTGGGCCTGATTCATTAAGGAAAGTTAAGTATAAAAAAAATTGAGCAAGTAGTCTCCTGGACAAAACCATGTTACAATGCAAATGAGTTTTCTATTTTGCACATAAGTTAAATACTGTCAGTTTTCTCATGTAGCACACAAATATTTGATAGCTTATTTGTGCACTGGAGTTTAAAGTTGATATTTGTGTGCTACATGAAAAAACAGACAGTATTTAACTTATGTGCAAAATAGAAAACTAATTAGCACCCCTTGCATTGTAACATGGTTTTGTCCAGGAGACTACTTACTCATTTTTTTTACTTAACTTTCCTTAATGAATCAAGCCCATTGACATTTTAATCTCCAATTGGAGAATAGTTACAAAATATGAAACACATTCTCACAAAACTATGTAAAATATAGGATATAAATGGTAACTTATAAATATGTACAATATGTACAAGACCCCTTCTTTGATATACAAAGGCAGCATTATGGCTCATATTACTATTCAGCCAGATCCACCTTACTTGTAGCATAAACAACCACTTATAAGTAAAATAAGGTATTGGAAAGCTTTGCTCTTGGATCTCAATGAATGTTCTGTCCAATGAGAAATGAGTAGTCTTTCAAGTTTTTTATTATGGCTGCAGTCCACCTTCAATGACCACTTCTTCTGTCTTGTAGCGTGACTGTCAATGATGGATGCCCTCTAACGTTAAAAATTTATTGCGTGCATATCTTTCAACTTTTTTTTAATTATGCAGCCCACCCTCGTCTATCTAATTGTCTAAATATCTAATGATGCTGCTGTCAGTTTAATGACTTCTTCTTCTGTCTTGTAGCTTGATTGTCAATGGTGGATGAAAATAGTCTGCAAATGACTGAAAATGAATGTTAATGCTAAAAATAGTAACGTAGGAGCAAAAGCAGCTCAAAATCACATCATTTTAGACACATTCTATTTTTCACAATTTAAATTAAATCCTGATCCCAAACCTCTGAGGATTACTGGGCAAAACTAGAACCAAACCCAAAATACAAAGAACTTTTAGAACCAAACCACGGTGGTCCACGCACATCTCTATCTCTCCCCCTCTCTCTCTATATGTATATATATATATATATATATATATATATATATATATATATATATATATATATCTATATATATATATCTATCTATATATATAGATAGATAGATAGATAGATAGATAGATAGATAGATATGTCAATGCCAGTAGCATGAGTATGGATATTGGGATTTGGTATGCATAATAAAAGAATTTGCACTGTGCAACAGGTTAATATTGCAAAACAGAGACATAGATTCAGGGGAGGGCTGGCAAATTTTAGCCCGGGGACAAATCTTGACTCACCAGCCTATTTTAAAGGAAAAAAATGCAGGTGGCCCAGTGACCCAGCCCAAAATCGCCCACTGTGGGACTGGCCAGATGCCCACTGGCCCCCAGCCCAGTCTGCCCCTGCAAAGATTTAAAATTTGGCAATCCTGGAAATTAGAAACAGTTGACAACTGAGTACTCTGTATGCTCTTGACTTGATGCTCTTCCGTATCTTAGGTTCAACTGTACTTCTGACCTCTGCATCTGTGTTTCTCCTCAGCTGATGCATAGGTCTCTTGACAACTTAATCAGTAGTTCTGGTCTTTGGGAAATCCATCTTCAGCTACCTCCTCTGGTACTATAGCTCCTCTCATCCTTGCTAACAAGAACATATTCATTTCTAATATGCAGTGCAATTTGACATTTGTTCTCAGCCTGTTATTGAGATTTCTGCTGATTTTTCTTTGACTTTTTTGCTCTAATTGCTTAACCATTTCAGTATTTACCCTCAGCCTTGTAGGATCTGTCTGCATAAACTGTTTAGCAGCAATTACTGGCATTCCAGACTACTGCATTCATTAACCTTAGCCTGCTCACAACCACCAAATGTTGCATTTCAACACTTGCATTTCTTTTTTCAAGTAAAAAACCAGTGGCAAAATGTATCAAGCTACGATTTATTTAGTGATTTGAAATTGCTGTAAATCGCAACACATTGACAGTGGTTTTAACTACCAAGCCGCCAAATGTATTATACTGTGTGTTTGAGGGTTAAATTTGAAATCGCAGTCGATCTATTGCAAGCTGCAGCGGTTTTCACATAACCAGAAAAGCATGAAATTGTCAGCATTTTGTTAACAAACCGCAAATGTCAAAATAATACTGATTTCTGATTGGTTGCAACTTAACATTATAAACTCTCAAACACTAAACCTGTATACTTGCTTATTTTAGTTGCAGGAGTTATAGTGAGAGTGGTGGAGAGAGCAGGAGTTTGGTCACTGTTGTTAAAAAGATAAGTGAGTGTGGTATTTTGTGTACCAGTTGTATATATTTACTTGTCTGGCCTTAACTCTATTGTAGGCTGTCTATTTAGACCAACCTGTGGCTCTCCTGATGTTGTTAAACTACAAATCCCAGCATACCCTCCCAGCTATCAGCTGAATATCTGCTGGTAGTGTATGCTGAGGCTTGTAGTGTCACAACACCTGGAGAGTCGCAGGTTAGCCAGGCCTGATTTAGACTCTGTAATTTATGTGTGAGTGTGGTGGCTTTCTTTTTTCTTTTAAACCTGTGTTTGTTCTGTGTTTGTGATGGTGCGAGGAAGGAGATGGGTGCAGTCTACGGCCAGTGGGGAGGAGCAGGGAGAGAACTAGAGAGGAGTAAGAAGGGCAGTGGCGCACGCAGGGGGGGTTCTGGGTCTCCAGAAATCCCTCTCCTCCGCTAAACAAGTGCTCCTGTACTATCCAGCAGCCGCGGCGCTCTCAAAGAAGCGTCCGCGGTGGTGCTGTATTGTATACAGCACCGCCGCGGACGCTTCTTTGACAGCGCCGCAGCTGCTGGATAGTACAGAGCTGCCGAAACGGAGCATGCGCAGGCGCATGCGCAGCAGCTTTCGCTTTTTTTTCTTTTCTTTTCATGCTCCTGAAGGGGCATGATCAGGAAGGGGCAGGGTTTTCTGTTGCTAGCAGGAAGACTACATCTGGGTGCAATTTGTTGTTAATCAAGCATATCAAAAGCTGCGTTTGTATTCTGGCGTTTTTCACAGGGAGATTATGTTGATTTGCAAAATCACAGATTCATACAAATGACGAATTCTATTCTTTAAATGCAAAAGTTGGGACCAAGTTTTGTAATGTGCGATTTACTGGTGATTTCCTATCAAGTTGCACTTTTATATGCAAAATCCCACTAAAAATGTTTCAAATGCCAGTCAGCCACAAATAAGAACTCAATGACTGGCCTGCTACTTTTGGATTTAGGGGAGAGGAGGGAGGCTGCAGATCCAGATGCAGAAGCATACATCCTCTATGTGAGTGGTACAACATGGCTTTGCGGCAGTGCATAAGCATTTGTCCCCACACTGACTTTCAAGCTGTTGATTGGTATGACATACATTTGAACAAGTTTGCTCTTTTCCTGTAGTAAATTCTACATGTTTTACATTTGTTTTAACTTCAGTAGTATTTTTCTTTTTCTTCAAAGTTTAAGGGGTACAGAAAGGTAGAGAGGGGGGTGGGTGGAAAGGACAAAAAAAAAAGAAGAAGGGAAGTAGGGGTACATAGTGGGGAGGAACACATTGCACAGTACCTAAAGTGCAATACATAGTATAAAAATAGCTATCAACTCTGTAGGACACTTATGTATCAAAAGCGGAGAGGGCATACTCTCAATGGCTCACCCCTCTACAGAAGACTATGTGGACCCTAACAGGGGTTCATTCAGTGAGAACGGGGGAAGGGGAGCAATGAGTCAGATTTGGCCAGATTTGCCCCTCCACCTTCTGTGATATACTCATGCCAGGCAAACCACTTCATTAGGGGTAAGGAAGGGGAGGAAGATACGGCATCTCCATCGTCTCCATCTCAAAACTATACTGTACTTTAGCAACCACCTTGTTTAACAAGGGCATATTGGGGGACTTCCATGTGCCAAAGAGGCTCTTGCAGCAATTAAGATGTGACAAAACACATACCTAGCATGAAACGGGAACTGTGGGGGAAAATGCTGTAGCATAGCTACCTCCGGAGCGGGAGCCAGTCTTTGAGAAGTGACCTTATTGGCCAATTCAAACACCTGTTCTCAAAATGGCCGGATGAGGATGCAGTTCCAGAATATGTGCATTATATCCCCTGGTAGACCACATTGCCTCCAACAAAATTTTAATTGAGCAAGCCACATTTTATGCAGACGGGTCGGAGTAAGGTATAGTCTATTAATTAGCTTCACCATCATTTCCGTATGATTCATACATTTGGACATTCGGAAAGAATTAACAAACACTTTTTTCCAATGCTCGTTGGTAAGTGTAATATTGAAATCCACTTCCCATTGTATTTGGGTTCTAGTCTTAGTTTCCGATGGGGTAGGGAAGAGACATTTATACAAAAAAGTAATACCTGACCTATTGGATCCCTTTGTCAGTCTCGTGTATATTAGGGTTGAGGAATAAGTCACCTCCATGCCCTGTCTAGAGAGGGTAAAAAACCAGTGCCTGATCTGCAAATATTTCTACAATTCCTGGGTAGGGAGGTGAAATTTGTCATGTATTTGCGTAAAGGAAAGTAGCCTCTGTTCCTCAAATAAATCAGACATTGATATGGCCCCATTCCCTCTCCAAAGATTGAGATTTAGTTCTGGAATAAGCTTAGCTATAGCTGCTAAAGAAATATTCATAGTAGGAACCATAAGATCCTGGCTAGTGTCGATATACTTATCCCAATCTTTGGTTATTCTTGGTTATTCTTGGGAGATGGGCAGGTGGTGGGCGCCATTTCCTAGGAACCCAGATCAAGTCCCCCAGAGGTCACCGTGTATTCAGTGCTTTCTCTAAATCAACCCATGGTTTCTGATTTGAGGGTAGGGACCAATCTCTGATTTGGGATAATAAACAGGCATTATAATATTTATGTAAATTTGATAAAGCTAGGCCACCTTGTTGCTTAGGCAAGCTCATCCGAAAACCAGTTATACGGGGGAGGGGTTACGCTTCCATACAAATGTTGTCATAATCGACTGAAGTTTATCAAACATGGTTTAGGGATGATAGCAGGTATGGTTCGAAATAAATACATCATTTTCGGTAACACAGCATCTTGAAGGCCGCCAACCTTCCCAGCCAAGAGACCTCACAGCAGGCCCACTATTTGGTTAACGTAAGAAGCTGCTGTATTAAAGCTGTAAAATTTAGATTAATTGTGTTGTCCAGGGTTGAGGTGATCTGAATGCCTAAGTATGGGAGAGCTATTGTTTTCCAAGAATATTGGAAGGACTTTTTTAAGATGTCCTATCCTCAGAGGAGGGATGTTTACTGTGAGGGCTTCCGATTTGGCTCAATTTAGTTTATAGTAAGAAGCGCGGCTATGTGCATCAAGAATGTTATGTAGGGCCGGCAGCTAGGTCAGCCTCCAGGCATGTCAGAGAGGTCAGCGGCAGTCAGCAAGCAGGTGCCTACGTTAGACTCTAGATGTTAAAGATGCCCAGTAAGTTAGTATAGGACTTTAATCACTCTTCTGGCACTACACAGTTATTGTGGCAGCAATAGGACACCAATAAATGGTGATTTTTATAGTTGATAAGAGGAGCTCCACTTCAACATGTCCGTGCTCAATGGCTGCCAGGCCACACCCCCATGTTTTACATTTTTAAGCAAGTTAACACTTTATTACAAGCCCTTTAAATGAGTACATTCTAGCAATGTGGTCCTTCCTAGCTAGTGGTGCCTGTGAGAATATCCCTCATAGATAGTTTGTATAAACCTTAGTGGATACTTGCAATAAAACAGACACACAAAGGAATATTTAAAAAGTGCAAATATGTTGCCACTTGCAGCAATTAAACATTAAATTACCCCCTGTTTCACATTTTATCACACACACCTATTGATATTACTACACAAGTCTATCTTTCAAATCCACCGGAGGTTCCACACTACTGCTTACCACACAAAAGGCTCGATATTACTATTCGACACATCCACCAATTTGGACATGTGTGTGTATACCCAGTTAAACGTGCATCCAATAACTTTCACTCTCTTCACAATTGAGTGTGCACATCAACTATGCCGATTCACACTCATAGCGCATATCTGGCTCCCTGGAAAGTTCTATTCCTGCTCCTTCATCTAGACTCATCCTCCTTCTCCCCTGTGTTTGGCTTTTTTGGCAGTTGACTTTGGCTTGCTAATTGGACTATGCTTGACAGCTACATGTTCTGACCTCTTTTGTGCCTGCTTTTTCCACTACTGTCCTGCTTGCTCTGATCTTGGATTTGACCTAACCACTCTTTTGTCTTAGCCCTATGGTACCTCAATTGGACTATAGATGTCATGTCCCTCTTCATCAGTCTACTGGTAATGTCTCACTTTCAGTGGCTTCAGAGTGAAGTGACATGCAACCTCCTTCTGCTGGTATCTACCAGGTATGTTAAATAGCCAGCAACTGGACCTACCAATAGGTCAAAAGAGAAATTAAAAATCACATGGCAAGGCTAAGGTTTCTGGGGAGTTTCATGTGACAGATAAGTTACAAAGTGACTACATATCCTTCATGACAGAGCTAATGTGAGAGCTGGTGGAGCTACATCCCATCTTCCAGCAAATAAACACTGGAGTAGATTTATAGAAAAAAATTGTTGCACAATAATATGGTGCAAAAATAGACCAAGAAGAAATGAATGATCAAAAATGCCTTATATTTAGAAAAAAGAACTGACAGTGTTTATAAATATTCCCAAAGTTGTTTCTTGAGTTTGTTCTACATCAACTCTGACCTGGCTTAGGACAAATGCCTGTTTTCTTAACAGAACTGGCAATTACCATTTAAATGTAGCATGGTGATACAACTGTTGAAATCCACACCCTTTTTTATCCATTTTCTGCTCTTCAAGATTTGTAGGCGTTGCACACAACTGAGCACCATAAATTATTTCACAATTTACTTTTATAAATGCTTCTATATATTTCCTACCATTTTATTTTGAAGGGTTAAGATTTACCTATTCCAAATATGTTGATTACCTCAATCCTTGGTGTTACCACTCGCCTAGTTTCAGTTCCAATGTCCTAGGAATAGTCAAAGTTTCAGAGGTGCTGTCCAATGAAGTTTCTCTTCTATGTTTATATTAATTTGTACTACTTTCCATATTGAGAATAATTGTGAGAGTGATTAAAAGAAAAGTACATTAATTAAAAATTTAACTTTGGGTTGCAAAGCTGATTCAAAGACATGGTTTGTGTCCTGGAAAACAAGACCTTGGAAAAACCAATGTGTACAATTGCTTAAAAGACACGTGAAAGTGCTTACAACAGTGCTTGTAGCACTGTGCTATATGGTAACTATCAAAGAGAAAGGAAAGAGAAAATGGTACTGACGGAGCACTCTTTTAAACAGATAATTGAATTGTACAATTCAATTATCTGTTTAAAAGAGTGCTCCGTCAGTACCATTTTCTCTTTCCTTTCTCTTTGATAGTTACCATATTGACACATGAGTACAGGAGTACCTCCCCTTATAGATTAAACTATATATAAGAAAAGAAATCAATTTAAAATACATATAAGAAAAGAAATCAATTTAAAATAAAGGGGTTTAGGAACTTGGTGCGGAGTAAAACTGAATTCAGCACTGTGCTATACCCTGCAGCAACCACAAAGATGTTTGATTTCATTCTGCAATTTGTAGAAGATATATCTGATTTGTGCTCTGTGTTACATTACATGTGTACTATTTATACCCAGATATTTATTAACGCTTAATTCTATAACTTTTTCACATCACCAATAATACAGATTAATGGGAAAAACTCAGGTTTGTCTTAATCACATTTATTAATTATTGGGCAATCTAAAAACTCTTCATGATTATACTCCTATCAGGATCTAAAAATCCCAACCAAGGTCTAGGGAACATATCTCTCTTTTATCCCCATATATATAAAACAAATCCCCTTCTTGTCCATACAGGGATTTAATAATTCTGCATTCTCTGACGTGGATAAACAAAGAAAACATACTATTTACACACACACACACACACACACACACACACACACACACACACACACACACACACACAAACACACACACACACACCTACCACCTTCTAATTATATAAAGAACTGTTTACAAAGCATTCCCTACTCAATGTATTTATAATGTAGGGTTTGGTATTTATACGGTAAGAAGCAATATTTTGTGGCATAAATTTCCTACAAGTGTCCTCATTAGAATGGATGACTAAATTTTGTTGATAAGGAAGAGATTGAGCAATATCACTTTCAATACTTATTTCTTGGCCTTTCCGCCCAATACAAGAACGACGATCAGTCCAACAACGAGCAAGAACATTGCGACAGATAATATGACTGTAATCACTATCATTCCACCACTGCGAGCAAATATCTCTGGAAGGTAATTTTGCACTGTAAGGAAAAAAAGTGACACAATCACAACCATGTTACTATATTTTAACTAAGGTATGTACACTATATAGGATCTTACACATGTCATGTGGCAACGTACTGAGTAAAACCCTTTCACTTTAATACATGTTTCAAACTAAAAATAAAATTGATATGCACTGTCTTTGGCTGCCAGAACAACTGCTATGTAAAGTATAGGCTCTTCACTGGATGCTGTCATATTTCTGAGAAAATCAGTACCAAATCCCAATTACTGATTCTTATCAAGTAAATAAGCTGTCTTGTTAGCAGCATTTAATAGAACAAACATGTCTACCAATCACATGACTGACCTTGTCTGTAATCCACCTGTATCTTTTCAGTCAGTCTGGCTAGACTCTTTAATTATACAAAGTGGATAAGTGGAAATTTGGGAACCTCAACCTGGAGAGTATATTCCCATCACTTCTGGGGGTAGTGGGGAACAATATAAAATATACTTGTACAATAAGGCAGATAAAATGATACCGATGAAGACAGATAAATTACAATAATGAGTTATAATATTGATAAGTTAGCTGTTAGACACCCAAATTGTTACGGACCAGGATGAAGACAGCAGGTAGAGGGGTGTTGCTGCTAGAGAAGTGCAACAACGTCTTGGATGCATGGATATGGCTACCAAGAAGCATTCAGAGTGCACAATATGAGTGAATGTAAGTGAATGGAATTTAATAGTTGTATCATGAAGGCACTAGGAAAATTTGCGGTGTGGCATGTCACCGTATGCAACCCCACTTCCACTACTGGTTGGATTGCTTCTTAACATTGGTCTTATCATAAACATTATTGTGTCACCTAGATGTATATATATATATATATATATGCATGTTATATGCACATTATTTTGTGCACTATTGCTGTTTTGCATTGATACATATCTGCATTATGTTTTTTGTACTTACCATTTGCAGTATTGAAATTGACTGAATTTAAATCTTCACCTCCAATGTTGTAGTATGCACTGTAAAATGAAATAATGTATTTTATGTAATTATCATCAATGATTTTTATTGAGAATTGTTCTCAGAAAATAAGGAGATAGCAAATAGTGTGGAGTACAAGAGGGAGACAAACAATAAATTGTAAACATATTTTAACAATTGAGTAAGATGTGCATATCTTTAACAATATTTCTAATGTACCATCTGTATATACTGTTTCCCATTGACAATTATCCCCCTTTATTTTTGGTACCCCTTTACTGTTTGTTTTCAGTTCAATAAAAATGATGGTGAAAAAAAATAAATCACAGAATGGTGCTCTGTATTATATACTACACTGGGAACTCTCTCATACGGGTCGTCAGAAAGTGATTCTGTATTGTATTCTAGTCATCAGAATGGGCACTGCATTGTGTTGTGTTGACTAGAAAGAGCTCTGTATTGTATATTGGTCCCTAAAATGATCTCTGAAACAAGGACCACAGTTGGCAAACCACGATAAAGCATCTCACTGAGGTGAGATTTGTGTACTAAACAACACTGATTAAATGCTCCCAGGTTGACATATCTGTTCCAGCTCAGTAATGTAGTTAAAATGCTTGGTTAAGCAGGATGTGTACTGCATCTGCACAACAGGTAGAAGAGCAAAACCAAACACTACAAATTCTGCTACAAGTGGCATTCACATGGTAACATCCTGCTAAACTGAACCATTTATAACATTTGTACTAATACTTTGCTCCTGCTTATTCAGTAAATAAATCCACTTTGGCCGACTCCTCTCATTTTGACCTGTACCTCCATGTAGCAAATCCCGCCCCTATTTTCCTGAGCTGAAAGCCAATATATGCTGTATGCTAACTGTGCAGGAAGACTGAATCCATCTAATCCCCTTCAATAACTTTGAATAGAACTTCTCTGTATAGCACTATAGAAGAGGACTGGATGGAAGTTCCCCTGTGCTGTGAGCACACATAGTGTATTAGCTCCTGGCTGCCGGTAAAGGGAGAGACTTCCCTTTTAGCTATATAGTGGGACAGAGGGGGTAGTCCAAAAGTATAATATTATTGCCACTGGAAAAATGGAAACATTAATAAGCAATTCTACACTACATTTTTACAAGTGTACTTTGGCGGAAATATTGTATACAAATAAAAGTTTAAATCGACTCAATATTAGCAGACAAGACAATTCTTCCCTAAGGTACAGGCACATAATTTTGCAATTCGGTCTCATCTGTCAACAAATACCTTTATTGGGCAGCACGGTGGCTAAGTAGTTAGCACTTCTGCCTTACAGCGCTGGGGGCGTGAGTTTAATTCCCAACCATGGCCTTATCTGTGAGTAGTGTTCTCCCTGTGTTTGCATGGGTTTCCTCCGGGTGCTCCGGTTTCCCCTCACACTCCAAAAACATACTGGTAGGTTAATTGGCTGCTATCAAACTGACCCTAGTCTGTGTGTCTGTCTGTGGGTGTGTGGGTGTGCTACGGAATCTGTAAGCCATAGTTGCCTACTCTCCCGGAGACTCCTGAATTTTTGGGAGTTCTCCCGGACTCCCGAGAGAGCAGGCAAAAATCCCGGAACCGGCATCTCCCCGTTGTTGTAGATGGTGGGGGCGGGGCTAACCGTGTCATCATAGCTCTGCCCCCTGCTACGATTGGCCAGAATTTCCTAAGATTGACAGGGGGCGTAGCCTAACGGCGCATCGCGCGTGGCCACGCCCCCTCGACGGACCCCCTCCCGGACAGCTGGTCTCAAAAGTAGGTAAGTATGCTGTAAGCCCCAATGGGGCAGGGACTGATGTGAGTGAGTTCTCTGTACAGTGCTGCGGAATTGCTGGTGCTATATAAATAAATGGTTATGATGATGACTTGACAATCTGCTTTTATGGCAGTCTCCTAAAGTAACCAGAGGAACACTTTTTTTCTGTTCTAAGGCTGCAGTATTATAGTAATACACAGGCTGTAACTATATTCCTGCACACTTATGATGACAGGCTTTCCTCATTTGTTTCAGTCAGGTAATAGAAAAGGGCAGTTGGTAAATATTGTTCAAAAGAAAAAAACAACAAAATAAAACACCCAAATACACTTTAAATATTCTTTTATAAATTCACATAATATTGTTTACACTTTATATACAGTATATAAAATGCATTTTAATGAAGATCATGTGTACATCTTAAACAAATTCAGTCTGTCTGCCTGCTTAGGATGAATTGCTTGAGAACAACACTATGCTAGGGCTAAACCTTAAGACAGAAACAGCAACACTGCTGTCACCTGCATATATAAGACCTGTATGTTACAATAAATGGGCAAACACTGGGTGAATATGAAAAGTGTTGTGGCCCAGAGCAAATTATATCTAAAATGTAGATGAAGCTCTCCAGTAAACAGTCATATTTTATAGGACCAGCAATGCCACTACCAGCTTACTAAACTGCAGTTAATCTATTATTTTTAAATGGTAATACTCTTAATAGGATTCTGTCATAATAGGGACATTTACATTTAATTATTGTTTACCTTCATAAAATACATGGAACTTAGGCTTACTTCCCTTATCCCATGAAAGTGACCCTCCCAACTCTATAATTTTACAAAATGGTCAGTGCTATTATGTGCGTCCCCAGTGCGACCAGTCAATCAGGAAAAATATTATTAATACATAAATAACAAATAGCTACACACAGGGCCGGATTTACCGCTAGGCAACCTAGGCACCTGCCTAGGGTCTAGCGGCTCTCGGGGGGGAACAGCTGGGGGGGACAGGAGCAATTTAAAAAAAAAAAATTCGGACCCTCCCCCTACTCGCGGCACCCCCCCCGCGAGTCGGGGGAGGGGGGGTCGGGTGCCGCGAATCGGGGGAGGGGGGGTCGGGAGCCGCGAATCGGGTCCCGGCAGCCTCTTCTCCTCTCAGTGTCACTCTCAGTGATAGAGAGAGAGAGGAGGAGAGGCTGCCGGGACCCGACGAGCGATCACGTGACTCTTTTTTTTTTTTTTTAAAATCTGTTTGGACTGACCGAGGAGGAGCAACGCGCCGGAGAAGAAAGGCAATAGAAAGGTAAGTAAAACAACGGAGGGACAGAGGTGGTGATGGTGAAGGGGCACAGAAGTGGTGATGGTGATGGGCACAGAGGTGGTGATGGTGAAGGGCACAGAGGTGGTGATGGTGATTGGCACAGGAGTGGTGATGGTGATTGGCACAAAAGTGGTGATGGTGAAGGGCACAGAGGTGGTGATGGTGAAGAGGCACAGAGGTGGTGATGGTGAAGGGCACAGAGGTGGTGATGGTGATTGGCACAGAAGTGATGGTGAAGGGCACAGAGGTGGTGATTGGCACAGAGGTGGTGATGGTGATTGGCACAGAGGTGGTGATGGTGACTGGCACAGAGGTGGTGATGGTGAAGAGGCACAGAGGTGGTGATGGTGAAGGGCACAGAGGTGGTGATGGGCACAGAGGTGGTGATGGGCACAGAGGTGGTGATGGTGAAGGGCACAGAGGTGGTGATGGTGAAGAGGCACAGAGGTGGTGATGGTGATTGGCACAGAAGTGGTGATGGTGAAGGGCACAGAGGTGGTGATGGTGAAGAGGCACAGAGGTGGTGATGGTGAAGGGCACAGAGGTGGTGATGGTGAAGAGGCACAGAGGTGGTGATGGTGATTGGCACAGAAGTGGTGATGGTGAAGGGCACAGAGGTGGTGATGGTGAAGAGGCACAGAGGTGGTGATGGTGAAGGGCACAGAGGTGGTGATGGTGAAGAGGCACAGAGGTGGTGATGGTGATTGGCACAGAAGTGATGGTGAAGGGCACAGAGGTGGTGATTGGCACAAAGGTGGTGATGGTGATTGGCACAGAGGTGGTGATGGTGATTGGCACAGAGATGGTGATGGGCACAGAGGTGATGGTGAAAGGGCACATGTGATATTGTGAAGGGGAAAAAATGACAATGAAGGGGCACAGTGGGATGATAGAGGGACAAAAGTGACAAGAGCAGATACTTGGATTTATGCGTATTATTTTTGCAAACAACTTAAGTAAGTATTTCTGCCCTGACTTCAATATTTATTAAGTTGTTTTGACCCAACTACTTAAAAAAACGGGACTGCTTGGTAATTATTTAGGGGTGCCTTTTTCTGCAGCAGGGTGGCCTTGCTCTTTTCACATGTTAGGTACGCCCCCAAAGATGCAAGCCACGCCCTCACCTCCTTTGGCGGCACATGCTTTCATATCTACTTAACTATAGGGGTATATGGTAGGCATACGGCGGCACATGCTTTCACTTCTACGTAACTATAGGGGTATATGGTAGGCTGCAAAAATATAGTGCTATGGATTGTTTCAGGGAGGGGGCCCAAAAACAGTATCCTGCCTAGGGCCCTATGAGGTCTAAATCCGGCTCTGGCTACACAATACACTGAGGAGGTACTCACATGTAGCTGGTATTCGGAGACAATCCTTCAACTTGGTAACCCACATTGGTGTTCTGCACATTACCAGATTGGGTGTCATTAGCTACTATGAGGTCACGCTTCAGACGGCACTGCGGAATTGTAAATGAAGCAGCTGCAAAGACAAATATATGTTTTATAACATGTGTATTCAGTAATTTTTAAGTAGCCAAAACAGTAAATGTGGAAAACAAAATATAGTTCTGGTTAATTATATGGCAGCTGCACTTCAAATGGAAGAAGCAGCCAGATGAAATATGATGGGCAGAGTCATTTTATAAAGTCCATCATGGGGATCACCCATCTCAGGGTTCCCAATGGAGACTTACCATTTTAGCATATTTAAACAGTTCATTATGAGTAGGTTTATGTTTGGCTTCGATAATGCAATTTTACACAATAAGTATTCTCTCACTTTCTTTAACACTCACTTCATCATCATGATCACCATTTATTTATATAGCACCATTGCTGTACAGAGTTCCAATCCAACTTTCCATTTCACTTTCCCCAGTGAATTAGAAAGCCATGGATATATTGAAAATATATTGTTGGCAGTTTCATAACTGATTACCCTTGAATGTGCTACTTGTATCCTCTTGTTGGTCGGAAATTGTTAACCACTAAGGGGTCCTTTTCTCTTCATTTTGAATTATTTCTACTGTGGTGAAAATCGGATCTGATTGATGTAATTATAAACATTTATCATAGCTGCATAGATGTTAACGATGTAATCTTGAGGGACAATTGAGAGGTGTCCCACACTACATGCTGTGCAAATCAGTTAGTGGTGCTCATATCACATAAGAGAAGAGAAGAGGTAGATAGAGGTAGACAAATGCATAGTGAGAGAATACAAATGCATACAGCCTCACAATTACACCAAGCCAATCCTCCAATCCCATACATATACATAGTTACAATAATGAAAGCACAGCACTGGTTAAAGTCTTGTGCTTGAAACTTGAAAATAATGACAGCCCTATTTTGATCTTTGGAAATGTGTGGCTGATACTATTCCCCTAAATCCCTTGCTATTGTCATTAGAGTTTGAATTTTTAAATACTGATTTTCAAAATATGCGTAATTTGCATGCATCCAAAGTGCTACCCTGGATGGTTCAGTCTAGTATAATTAGAATATCTTGTATAATGAACTAGAAATATGAAATTAAGATGGTATTCAGTATCTCATCCAACCTAACATGTTCTGCACACCAACATTTGCAAATAATACATTATTTGTCTAATTAACAGTTTCTGAACAAGACAGCAGTAGATAAACTGGCTAAAATATTTTGCACTTTAAATCCCTGTATGGCATCGAGGTACTGATCAGTACTCAACAGGACAGTATAGGATTGAATAACGTAGGGAAAGAAAGTAATAGATTTTAGAATGAAAAGATGGGTAGATGTACATTATCTATAGATATAATATAACATTTCTAAGTTTATAGAATAATTACTAGAACAGAACAAAAGACTAGAACACATATATCTCTCAGACTGATACAAAGTGCAACTTTTAGTGCATTGTATATACAGTATAAAGGGCTCATACTTTTTATGTTGGTATTTTTGGTGTCATTTATGTAAAGTATTGCAGCCTTCTGTGAATATTGACACGAAGTAGGTATAGCGATTACCACAGATGTAGAAAGGGGATTGGCAGCAAGTCCAGTAGCGACTGTAGAGTTATCCGCTGCAATAAAGACAAAAAAAATTAAATTTATTCATATTCATTTCAGTCCCAGAATTAACATTTTCACCAAAATAATTTAAACATTTAAGACACTGTATTTGCTTACCAACTGTGACACACTTATGATGCTTTTATCTTAATTAATTTATCTATGTTACTTAGTTTTGTAAGTAGCTGTTTGCAGAAGTTGTTTTTTTATTTTTTTTAAATCTAAGGTTTTACAGATAGGAAATATTGCTATTAGATATGGTTACAATAGACAATTGTACATTGATCTAAGACGTAAGAGCATGATTGAGTTTTATTTGGTGTACCTTGTTGTATGGTAACCATAATAAATGTATAAATGTTATGCAATTAAATTGCTGTTGGTGTGGTAATTACAACCTGCAGTTTATTGTGCAATGGGGATATGTTAATTGAACATACTGGGTTGGCAGAGAGTTAAGGGTAGAAGGGGAGGTTGTAGAGGTGGGGTATTAAAACTTGAAAGGTGAGACGTGGGGAGTAGATTTAGGGAGTGGGTGTGGTGAGGATGGTGAAGGGGAAAGATAGTTTTGCAAATGTATTCCACATTGGATATGAACCAGTTGCGATTAATCATGTCCTGACATGAGGGAGGGGGGTCAAACGTTTTCCAATTATGTGCAATCTGGTGTTTAACTGCGCTACATATGTACATTGTAAGCGTGTCTACATGTTTGTCAGTATGGTCTACAGGAGCACATAATAGTAGATTTGGGAGGATCAGATTAGAGGATAGCCTATGGCGTTGGAGAATGGCAGTAAAATGTCAATCCAACAGGACCACCAGATATGATGAAAACTGTTTTGGATAAACTATCCTAATTCCATCATACATATTAAATGTCAAAACAAACATGTTATGAATTAAATTACAGTGCAAGCTGTGTGCATCAAAAGGCAGAGTTATGCACCGCAAATACAACTACAAACATGTATGTATTTTTTCCCGCTGTCTCATACTATTCTATCTCTTACTGTGTTCTGCCTAAAGACTACAGGTACAAGTAAGTAAATGGCCATGTGAAAGTCATGTAATGTCAGAACTTTAATGTCCTAGTAATTGCTGCTTATAAACAAATACTATATATATATATATATATATATATATATATATATACTCGTTTATAACATTTACCTGTTCTGTTTCAGCTCACCTGTACAATGCACTAACTGTATATATATTAACATTAACTGTAGTTGTCTAGATAATGTTGACATTATTTTAATATATTACTCCATTTATTACATTATCCTTAATAAATACACATAATCTACTGTACACTAGAACAGGCAGCAGTCCAAGTAAACTATAAACCAGTCTCCCTCTGACTTACCTCCATATGAGGTGGAGATGAGTAGAAGCAACGTACAAACCCCCAGAAGCTGCATGGTGACTGCGGTCAGTAGCTGCACTTGTTTCCAGTATGATCATATAGTGTCTAAAATCCAGATACCTGCCTCACAAACGAGTTTCACCTGCACAGAACAGACCAATCAGAGAGCAACAGGGGGGAAAAATGTGGTTATGCTGGAAATTCACCATTTGTAACACACCCGGAATTCAAATATTATATCCTCTCCCCCACTATTTACCACCCATCTCCTTCCACTCTCAGTATTCCTGATCCCACAGAGGCCCTCTGATTATAAATATCTTCACCTTTATATAACACCCTGCGCCCTCAAATGTTTTCCTTAACACATATATCTGAAAGAAAGAAATGAGACTGATGTGTCTTAGGCACCAATTAATCTAAACTTGTATACAGTATCGTGAGACAATTTCTTGTAAGAAAGGTCATCTATGTATATCATGCATATTGTATCTGGGGCAAAGAGGATTATACTCTCCATCAATGTGACTTCACAACTGGACATCGGCATACAGCATTTCTATTACAATTTCCATGCCTTCAATAAATATAATATTATGTAGCATAAGAGCAGACTCTTCACAAGATGTAACACTAAAAATATTATAAACATTTCACTCTCTGTGGAAATAGAACACAATTGTCCACTATGGGGGGTATTCAATTCTTAACGAGTGTTTTTTTCCCTGCAGCATAAAAAAATAATAAAAAAATCTCTCGCTGGTTTTTGACGGCAATAGTGACAGTTTTGAGTTAGCGCAGCAGGAAAACTTGTGCAATTCAATTGAAAAAGAGGGAACACTGCTCCCGCGCGTTAAAAAGTGTGTTTGCGAGATTTTAGGGAAATGAAGGGGAGTTTTAACGCGGTCCTGTATAACACCAAAAAAAGGTTTTGCATACATTTCCATAAATTAGATTGCATTACACATTGATAATATCTACATTACAATACTTTCTTTAGCATGTTTTTTAATTGAACTATTTTTTTACCATACAATCATCTATACCATGTCAAAACACATTACTACATATTTGTTACCAAAAACATACATAAATATAAACAGCATATTTTCCTGTTTAACCCGCCGCGTTAAAAAACAATTGAATAGCTTTTAACACGAATACTGCTCGCACACCCTATACTTTTAATAGACCTTCTACTGGAGTGCGAGAGGACTGTTTCATGAAAAAAAACATAGCGTTAAAAATGGAATTGAATTGCGGGTAAAGTTGACCCGCTTGAAAATGAAAAAACTCGCTGACAATTGAATTCTTATTTTAGTTTGATATGTGAAAGGACGTATTACGACAGTACTGCTTTACTGTGTATAATATGAGAGTATACAAGTGCTACATTTTGTGTCTATGATGAAACAATTTTGCTCTTTATCTCCTTAGAAAAATGTTGCACTTCCGCAGACACCACAATTTGAAAAGCAAACTCCATGTGCTTCATATGAAATCCAATACATTAATGCAAAAATAAATAGCATAGGCAAGTAAACGGCATTTACAGCTCTTTGGGGCTCAGTGTTAAAATGAAATGAAATGAAATGACATGTGCAGGTGACATGGCTGCTGTTTATTTTCATATTTAGTAAAAGTATCTTGTACATTTTCTGTGTCCTGTTCTTTAAATATGTTTTAATGTGTTGTAATCAAAATGCTATAAAATAAATTTATTAAATTAGTATTTTTCCTACTGTTTAGTTAATTTGGGATTGCAGTGTTTACAGATCAACATTGTCTCTGAGATATAAGAGCTCACTTGGCGATGTTTCTTGTTCCATTAATTCAATTATGCTGCTTTCACTATATGACTATAGACAGCACTATCAGCGGAATTGTGAACTGTGCTCCATTATTGAAAAGTAAAAAGCTATTAAGGCTTATGGTGAAAAGCTAAAGAAAAAAAGAAAAACTGCATCTTCCAACAATAAAACTAATAAAACTGTAAAACAGAATTTTCTGCAAAATTATATCCATGCAATATTAGTAACAATAATCTTCTTTTCAATAGGAAAGGGAAGATTCAGATTCAGATGTTTATATCTCTCTGCTCTGGCTCTGTAGTTTTCCCTTTTCAGAAAGGCTTAGTCATTTTAGTTACTTTTTCTGCAGATATTGGAGCATTTAATGTTTCTCTTTTGAATTCTGATGGGTTAGAAAGTTTGGTGTTGTTTAACCTTGTCATTAAAGATTGGTTAGTAGGTTGTGCTGAATTATGTACAATTTTAATCAGAAATAATATATTATTTTAAATGCATAAGCCTTGTTCAAAATGTCACTTTGACATTGTGTTGTTGTGTTATATATTCAGCACACTAAGGTACCTAAAGATCCCTAGTGTCACTCATTAGTGTGTTTTGCACCAAAAGTTGTACACCGGTTTTATGGAATGAATTGTAATAAGCCTACCCATTAAAAAAATCTTTGCCTTAAGGTATATACAAGATGGTATCTAGTGCCTACAAGACTACTTATAATATATCCTGGTACATCAGATTTATGTTGGAGAGGCTGTGGAGAGGTGGGTTCATTCTACCGCATGTGGTGGACGTGTCCCAGCGTCTTTAATCTCTGGTCTCAGGTTGCTGATCTAATAACAAGAATCTTAAGCTGGGTACACACTACACTGCTTTCGCCCAATAATCGGCTCAAACTGCCGACATACGACCGCTCGTTCAAAAGTCGGGTCAGTGTGTACAGTTACACGATGGTCTAAAGTCTGCCCAAATGGACGATTCTCGCCTCATTTGGTTGGTCGTACCGTTTAATATTTTCGTTCCAATCTCGTTACCACTGTGTAGTGTGTATGAACTTCCGACGGATCCACGACAATCCTCCGATACTTCCTCGACCTGGGGGGCGTTTGTATGTAAATTTTTGATGTCAATCACAGTCCCACGTGGTGCGGAATCCGCACATAATTGTGTTTTGTATCGATGTGTATTGCACCTGTCTGGCTGTAGACTGTTACACGTGTAGAAAGCACGTGGGTTATTACCCTTTGGATGTATGTTGGCATTAATTTGTCATTTAACCTCTAGAAAGTTTCAAAACTATGAAAGTTATGAAAGCCATAATAACGTTTATTATAGAATGGATATGCCCCAATATGTCTGGAATACTCAAAATAAACCACACAGTGTGAATGCAAAACTTTTATTGCTGGAAAAAGCAATAGAAACGTTCAACATCTCCAGTAGAACTTGAAAAGTGAAAAAAAAGTAGCATTACAGTGAAATGGTGGTACTGGTTTGTGGCACAACAGTTGCAAACAGCATATACATATCATCGAAAGTATTATCAAGGATTAAGATTTTTCTCTTAATGTTCGCAATATTCTCTTTCATTTTTTGCAAATGATCGTAGAGCTCGGTGACATTTTTTCCCTCTTCCGAACTTTCGTCTGATATGACGATGGTATCTATGAAGTAAGAAAATACAAAAGGTTTTACCATTTCGCTTCTATCTGTACTAAACTTAATACAAGTTTTAATCCAAGACCTGACATGTGCTCACCTTGCACACTGCTCGAGATCACCTCATGTTGTGGTCCCTCGGGCACATTTATTTTTTCGCTTTTTATCACAGGTGTAATTACATCACTGGTATGTACAGTGGCCTTGTCACCGTTAATTCTTGCTTCTGACAAAACAATAATCATACGTTTGCATTGGTTCTAGCGACAGTAGAATTCAAACAGGTACATTACACGACTACTCGTGGTACTCACTTTTTTTTATGTTTTTACGGATTCGCTCCAGTCTCCTAGCTTCTTTGTTTTTAAGGTCCGACCACCTCTTCTGGACTTGGAATTTATTTATTTTCTTTCCAAGTTTTACCTTCAGTAATCGCAGTAGTTTTTGCATTATCAATTTCTTTCTATTATTCACTTTTCTGTACTTTCGCTTTTGACAGTCGTAGTCGTACTGGTCCAGTATTTTCACCATCATCTCCATCTCTCTTGGGCTCATTGACTTTGCTCTTTTACCTGCAGTATAATTTTCTTGAGCATCTCCACCCCCCTCTGTAACTTTTCCTACATTTGTTGGCCCTTCCGGCACCATTTGGGCCTGCGTCTCCGTCTCCATTGCTTCCACCCCCACTAACACCTTCTCTTTATTCTCCATCTTTTCACGTTCCTCGGCGCCAGACAGGCTCCTCTATAATTTTATACACTCTGACATGGGCGTTTGTTTACAGAATGGAGCATTGTGGTTGAAGACTATTCGTGTATAAAAACCTTGTGTATCTTTTTTTTTCATTAACTGTAACCCGTTCATGACCATTACATACAAAGGGATTTAACGATTCTTCGGAGCTGTACATTCGTTCACATATATACGGTAAGTTCTGATTGATACATACATGTGTACTTGCATTGTTGATATTTACAGCACGGATGGGACTTATGATTTTTTTTATTATACCAAAACAGATCATCATAATGACATATGAAAGAAATGCTGACCTAATGAAGGATTTCATTGAGACCTACAGGGCTCACCCATGTTTGTGGAAAGCCAAATCCAAGGAGTATTCTAACAGAATGATGCGAAACATAGCGATGCAAGAGCTTGTAAAAGCATGTCTACCATATCACCCTGGAGCAACTGTTGAATGGGCAAAAAGCAAGATCCAGAACCTTAGAACTGTGTATAAAAAAGAATTAAATAAAGTTGAAGCATCCAAAAAATCAGGAGCTGCAGCTGAAGACGTGTATGTGCCAAAGCTATGGTACTTTGATATGTTACACTTTGTGAAGGACCAAGAAACACCATGTACGTCCATTAGCAACTTGCCAACAGACAGCAGTTCATCCCCAGAGGTAGAGCAAGCATATGATATACCTGCAAGTGGCACAGTAAGTACAGTATATCATTATGTTGCTATGTAACAGATTTATTAATGTTCAAACAATCAACAACACAATAACAATGCATAACATGTTTATAAATATTCATATACAATCATTTTGCCATGGCACGGCACCATCTCCGTTAAAATATAAAAGGTAGGCCTCCCGATTTAATTTTGCCACAGAACAACTGTTTCTAGAATGGCCACACTCTAATGCTGTTAGGCCCACTACCTCCATGTCCTCACCATTACTTCCCACATTGACCTGGGTGGTACGGCCACTAATGCTTTTACGCCGCAGAAAATTATGCAGAACACAACAGGCCATCCCAACTTTGTCTATTTTGTCCAAACGCAAGTTGAATGTCGAGTGAAAAACTCTGAACCTGTTGCTTAAAATCCCAAAGGCATTTTCTACAACACGCCTAGCACGTGACAGTCTGTAATTAAATATACGCCTTTCATGGGTCATATTTCTTTGCGGGTACGGTTTTAATACATTCCCATGCAATGCAAAGGCGTCATCTGCCACAAAGACAAAATTTAATCCGTATTTAGTGTTGCTCCGCGATGGAAGGTTTAGGGCCCTGTTTTTTAGTTTATTATGAAAGGCACTATGCTCCAATGCATCACCATCTGAGACTCTTCCATTTTCCCCAATGTCCACAAATAGGAATTCATAGTTCGCATCCATGATGGCCATTAAAATAATTCTGAAAAACCCTTTGTAGTTGTAGTAGAAAGATCCACTGTTTGATGGTGGCATGATTCGGACATGTTTGCCGTCAATAGCACCACCGCAATTTGGGAAATTCCACAGTCTCTCAAAGTCCTCCGCTATCACTTGCCAGTCAGCTTCACTTGATGGGAACTGAAACATAAAGATGTGTACATAGTTTACATTTGAACATGCATGCATTTGCATCCCCTCATTCGTTTACTTTTTTGCAGCCTGCACTACTGTCTGATGCTGTCCTGCTGAAAGCTGAAGACCCGGATGCTACAACTATTTATCCCACTCCACGTGAAAGCAGGCTAACTGCAGACAGGCAAGATGCGACCCAAGGTGATACACCAGCAAAAATAAATCAGAAGCAAAAGAGACACAGAATTCATGAAATACCAGAAAAGTGATGCACTAGCAGAAAGGATGCTTGATTGCGCTAACAGTCTGCTAACACCAAGAAAGGAACAGGACACATTTGATTTACTCGCAGCAACACTAGCTAGCAAAATGAGAAGTAGTAGCAAGCGTATATAAACTGAAATGGAACGACTGCTGTGCGACGTCATGTGTAGGGCTTCCACTGAAGATTTGTGGCCGGACACATGTCTTTCCTCAACTAACCATAGACACCAACAAGCACACATTTCAGACCATGGGTGGACAAAGCGGCATGTCTCAACCTTGACATCCACGCCATTACCATCAGTAAGGATGCCATATTACGCGTTGGGGACACACCTGGTATGGACACAAGCGAAATTTTGCACTACCAACATTTATAAACTGTTGCGCTGGTCCTAACAATCTTTGATTTGCACATTCCAAGTTAAATGTATTTTTACTACGTTAAATATGTTGTTTTGTAAAACGATCTTTTTAAATAAATAAATAAATACTGTTGCTTTGTACAAACCTTCATATACTGGTCACTGAGAACTTCAATGATAGCATCACAGGTGTCAGGAATTATCATGCCAAGAGCTTGAGGTGAAATAGCCGTGCTGTACTTCAGATCTGCCAGTGTTCTCCCTGTTGCCAAAAAACGTAGGGTTGCCACCAGTCTTTGCTCTGGCGGTATGGGTCTCCTTAAACGGGTGTTCTCCCTCTGGATGAGAGGGGTTACAAGTTGGAGCAGTTCCTGAAAAGTTGAATCATTCATACGGAGAAAATTCTTGAAATCATCGGAGTTGTTGTCCCGTATCTCCTGCAGCAGGGGCATATGGCAGAACGTGTCTCTCCTCTTGAACCACTCTTTGCTCCAACAAGATTTATTCTTTCTCCTTCTTTCTCGTCGGTTCCATACCATCATTCTTCTTGCCACAGTAAGCATGAGAAGTGCAGCTGCTTGTTTTTGTTTTGTAGCCATTGTACGTTTAAAAATGGGGATGAATGAAGGGACAGTGTAGTGTTAAGTGTGTATTGTCGCTAACCAATAACGATTGTCGAATCTCGAGTTGTGTTTCCAACGCACAAAGATTTATTCTCTTAAAGTAGCAGTAGATATTCAAGAGTAAACTATAATAAGTACAGCCGTTACTTATCGCAGGCGCTCTGGATCCAGTGTACAGTCATTCAATCCTGAAGTCTGGGGACAAGATGTCTGAACACTAGATGAGAAGCTGCTGCTTATATGCACACAGGAATACAGTAAAACAATGAAGATGGTATAGCTTGCTTCTATTGGTCCAGGTTTCAGGAAGGTCCAAGGGGTTGTCAATCATTGGCTAGTTCATCCTAAAGAATCCAAAGGAGGGGGTCATCTCTCCAGGGGGGTATGCTCTGCTCTTCCCGCCAAGATTCCTTAGTCTTAAGTAGTTCATAATTCCCTATCAATCATAACTTGTGTATGCACTCTGCGATTCCTTCGCAGAGTGAACCGAACAGTAGAAAATGTTAAGAGGTTTATTATGATACAACACATGATATGATTCCTTCAACCTGTTCCATATATTTCACTAATGTGCATATAACTTATAATATCAAACATAAATACTACTATATTTCGACATAAATGACTATGTGTTCCAACTACCATTAATGTGTACTATTTTACAAGTATGCATGTTTGTGCGAATGTATGTAAAAGGCTAAATACTGTTGCTGCCACGTGTTGCAGCTGCGTACGCCCTTTTACGCCGTAGCGTGCCCTTTTACGCTGTAGCGTACCGTACGCATCTTTTCAGACAAAGACAACCAAGTTTGCTCGATTTTAATTGAAATGACTTTATCCAATTTGCTGACTTCGACAGCTGCCTTCTGTTTTTACGCTGTTTTGGGAGTTGACTTTAGTTCAGGGTCCGTCCCTTTATGTAATGTCTCCAGTTTCTCGTACATTTCCCCGCAAATGTCGCTGCAGTGTGTACGAAATTAAAATCATTGCCCACGACAACATGGCTGTAAAAAGTTGCTAAAGGGACGTCCGCTCTTCCATTTATCGTCCTAAACAAGGCTAGTGTGTATGCAGTCCATGGACTGAGCGATCGGACCATCGATCGCATGTAAAATTGCTCGGCATAAAAAGTTGGTCGAAATTTCTGTAGTGTGTACCCAGCTTTAGACATTGAGGTGCTGCCTGACCCAATGGTGATGCTGTTATGGTCTCGGTTCAAAGCCCTAAATAAGCAGGGAGACAGACTTGTTCAGCACATTTGTGCTGCTACCCGCCTGCAGATAGCGAAAGAATGGAAATCCCTTCATTCACAAAGCCTCCAAAGTGTAGTCTCTCGGGTGTGGTACATGGCCACTATGGAATATACTACCAGTCTTCTCCACAGCAAAATTCGGAATTTTCACAAGGTCTGGGACTTTTGGTACTCCTTCCATCAAGCAACAACGCCCGCCACCTAAAAAACTAACTATTAGAAGTTTTCATTAGGTCTCCTCCTTTCCCTCTCCTCCCCTCCCCTTTCCCACCCTCTCCTGTTTACTCTTCTATCTTTCTTTCTAAAAGAAAAAGAAACAGCATCGACACAGAGTCACAGGTTAACTCACGGCTGATTCATAGCAAGAATTGACTGAAATAATATGTTTTATGTTTGTTTGTTTTTTCGTTTGTTTTTCTTATTTTACCTGCTGTAATTTCACTGACATGCTTTGGATTTTCTGCCCCAAGATTTGTAATACCTGCTGTATGTGACTCTTGTTCATGCAAAAATAAAAAGAGTTTAAAAAAAAAAAAATCAAAAAAAAAAAATCTTTGCCATGGAAGTGTGCCTTGAATATATAGTAAAACCATTTGGAAACATTATAGATTTCTACATCCAATGGTATTCTAATAGTTTACATTGCAGTCTTGCAGTGATGGAGCATGGGTTTGGTAATTACCTTTTTTTACTTGGTTTGTTTCTTCGGGCTGCTATTAATGATTTATAGTTTTGCACACTTGCCACAGTGTCATGTGACTACTGTAGCAACCACAGTCAAATGGCACATGATGTTCTAGCAGAGAGGCTTTGGAACAGCTCTCTTAACGCTATCTACACTGTAGTCTCCTCCACCTCCATCTCATACCTCTGCCTGCACATGACATGCTGAGAATCTAAGTCTGTGTGTGTGTGACTAGCTGCCATACTTGTCTGCCCTCCAGAGAGATTTTGAAAACAAAATAATTATTTGTAGGAGGTAAGCTAACAAAATTGAAAATCAGATGCATGCTTTAAAGTTAATTAACGTGCTAAAGAAAAAAATGCTATGTTGGATTGCTGCTTTAATTGATATATGTATTTGTATGCCTTTGTTAGGGAAATTAGATTGTAAGATCCACTGGGGCAGGAACTGATGTATGCAGCTGAATAAAATTATCTGATAATGCAGCACTGTTGATTAAACTGGAACTATTATAAAAGTCTAATAATGAATAAACACAGGAAATTGCAGTGTCAATCTACCCTTCACAAAGCAGCATAACAATATATCACAACAGTGGAAACGGCCAGAGGGATGCTTAAAAAGATGTCCACACAATTATTTTTCAAGTGGTGATAGGACAACCAGTTGGATATTGAAGCCCATTTTTTTCTGCTATCCTAAGGTTGAAAAACAACCTTGTAGGCTTATCTGCAGAAAAGTCTGTTTGATCAAATATTGTTTAATCTAGTAAAAATTAAATAACACTAAGTGCTGTAAGCTTGCTCTTGGGAAAATCAAAAACTTATGCTAAAATAACAACAAGCAGTCCAGCATCAGTTAAGAGCTACCTCCCTTCTCTCAGCTAGATCCCAGCACCTGCAATCTACACCTCCAACACTTTCATCATCAATATCTTCACAAGTGATCCGAGTTAGTCCTGCATCCAAGTTGCTAAGGTAAGATGACTCCTCCCCTATCCAGAACTCCTCAGAAGAATCCTTGAGCGTTAGGCCCACTACTGCTGCTCCTGCTGCTGGGGGTGGATCTTCAACCCAGAAGCAGACCAAGAACTAGACAAGCAATTCCTCACCTGTACCAGGAGGTTCCAAAAAAGAAATTAATTGGGATATAAAATGTCATTCTACCCACTGTACACTTAACCAGAGATATGGGGACAAGCGGAACTGGGAAAACTAAACATTATATGACTGTGACAGCCCACTGGGTTGGTAAATCGCCTTCAGCAGCAGCATCTAACAAACAACGCCATTGGGTAAATGTATCAAGTTGAGAGTTTTCCGGCGGGTTTGAAAAGTGGAGATGTTGCCTATAGTAACCAATCAGATTCTAGCTGTCATTTTGTAGAATTTACTAAATAAATGATAGCTAGAATCTGATTGGTTTTTCAAACCCGCCGAAAAACTCTCAGCTTGATACATTTACACCCAGATCTTTTAGAGGCAGGCTACTATGTGTATCATTTGCTTCACTAAGAGGCATACCACTGACAACCTGTCATTGTAACATGGTTTATCCTGCTGGGACTCTCCTGACAATATGTGATTTCTGATAACGTCACCAATATTGTTAGAGCATTACAGCGGGGGGGGGGGGGGGGGGGGGTTTGGGGGACTCCATCACATTCCTTGCTTTGCTCACACAATCAACTTGGTGGTACAGAGCTTTTTTAAAAATTACAGTGACATGCAGTAGATGCCATCTGTGTCCCGAAATATTTCAGGTCCTTTTCGGCATTCTGCAACAGCATGTAGGAGAATGCAGCATCTGCAACAAGCATAGTATTTGAGGGGGAATGTACTTTAATTCATCGCAGTGGAGAATACTTTCCGTGTTGTGCAAGATGCTGAAACCACTCAAAATAGTCACTTGTGAAGAGAGTGCAGACACTGCTAGCTGAGTCAAGTGATTCCCCTAATTATACTTTTTGAAAAGCAGCTAAAGAAATTGAAGGAGGAAATGAAACAAAGCAATTCTGCTAATATGTTGGACTTGTATATGTTGGACTTTATTCGCTTTGGCAGGATCCAAGAGTTATCAACATCTTGAAATCGGATCACTACATTTTGGCAACTGTGCTTGATCCTAGGTTTAAGAGCTATGTCTTCTCATTCTTTCCAACTGACCCAGATCTCAAGAGATGCAATGAGCTCCTGGTCAGGAAGCTGACAGCTCAAGTGGTACATGACACAACGACGTCTCCTCCTTCAGTTTCTCTGCCAACTGCTTCTAGTAAAAAACTAAGCTTTCCCAAGACACCCAGTGGTGATGCAGATGAGTCAGCACAACATTTTGACATTTGGTCTGGTCTAAAAGAATTGCCCAAAAATCGTGACAGCTGTGCCATAAAATGAACTACAAATTCCATGAGGAAGGCCATTACCAGAAATTACATTAAAGTACACAGACTTCTGTAATGGTGGATTCCAGGGAAGAATTAGTATTGTTTGAGGATGATGTACACACTGATGAGGGTGAATATGATGACAGTGTAGATTGCAGGTTTTGAGATCTAGCTGAGAGAAGGGAGCTAGCTGATGCTGGTATGCTTGGTAATATTTTAAGTAGAATGGTATGTTGGCAATTTTATGTTTTTCTACAGTAAACTTTCACCTTTATTAGAGTGGTGTTTTTTTTTTAAAAAAAAGTTACAAGCTTTTTATTTACATTTTTGTTTCCCTTACTTAAATCCACTATGCACTTGAACATTGGCTTTAGCACATGAGGTAGAGGGATAAGTATCATCATGACTGAGACTGGAGAGTGACAAGAACAATGCTACTGAAGACTGGAGAGTGACAAGAACAATGGGACTAGAGACTGAAGAGTGACAAGGACACTGCCACCCCCCCTGTTTCTGTATGAGCTATGGCACAGTAGAATGTCACTGGAGACTTTTAAGAACACTGACAGCCCTATTATTGCAATTTCTGTTTCAGCACTAAACACTGCCACCTCTCTTATTGCTGAGTGAGCTATGGCACACTAAAATGTCACATTAGACTTTTAAAAACACTGCCTGCCTTATTATTTGAATTTCTGTTTCAGCACTGAACACTGTCATCTCTCCTATTTCTGTGTGAGCTATGGCACAGTAATATGTGACTGCAGATTTTGAAGAATACTACCAGCCCTATTATTTCTATTACAGCAATGACAATTAGCAATGGAGCAATGGACCTCTCCTGTTTGTGTGTGAGCTATATAACATAGTACAGTGTGACTGCAGATTTTGAAGAACACTGCCAGCCCTATTATTTCTATTTCAGCAATGACAATTAGCAATGGAGCAATGGACCTCTCCTGTTTGTGTGTGAGATATATAACACAGTACTATGTGACTGCAGATTTTTAAAAACGCTGCCAGTCCTATTATTTCTATTTCAACAATGACAATTAGCTATGTGTTTATGTGTGAGCTTTATAACACAATACAATGTCATTGCAGAATTTGAACAACACATCCAGCCCTATTATTTCTATTTCAGCAATGACAATTAATAGGGCTGGCAGTGTTCTTCTGTTTGTGTGTTGTGTGTTAGCTATATAACAAGGTACAATGTGTCTGCAGAATTTGAACACGGCCAACCATATTATTTCTATTTCAGCAATGACAATTAGCAATGGACCTCTCCTGTTTGTGTGTGAGCTATATAACACAGTACAATGTGACTGCAGATTTTGAAGAACACTTATTTCTATTTCAGCAATGACAATGTCACATGGCGGTCCTTCAGCTTCTACAACTGAGGTCCGACACACTTACCTACCTCACGCTGACCTCCATGCTCCGGCTGCTGGTGTCTTCTTTTCCAACTCTGCGCATGCGCGGACTCTATCTTTTATGTCCTCTGCATGCTCACTTTTGGATATCCATTCTGGCTCCAAACTTTAAAAGGCACTACCCTTTCACTTCAGGGCCTGTTGATCGTGTTACCTGCCAGGTATTAGACGTTTCGTCTTTCTCTCTGCGTGTTCCATTGGTCTTCAGAGCTCCATATCTCCGCTGTACTGCTGGCTTCAGAAACTCACGCTTCATATCTCCGCTGTGCCGCTGGCTTCACTACTCAGAGCTCCATATCTCCGCTGTGTCGCTGGCTTCAGAAACTCACACTTTATTTCTCCGCTCTGCCGCTGGTTCTAAGAGCTTATGCTCCATTCCCTCTCAGCTGTACCGCTGGTCACAAGAGCTTACGCTCCATCTCTCTCAGCTATACTGCTGGTCACAACAGCTCCCGCTCCATCTCATCCCGCGGTACTGCTGGCCTACAGAGCTTACGCTCCACCATTTCGCAGCACTAATTCTCCACAAGAGCTTATGCTTCTTCATTCGGTTACACTACTTGTCTACAGTGCTTACACTCCGCTATTCCGTTGTAATAATTGTCTACAGAGCTTGTCTCTGCTGTACCCTGCTAATCTCATTCCGCTCATTCCCCTAAAAGGTCTCGCCTGACACTCCTGGTAAGGTACGTGACCTGCGGGCAGACGCAGCTAAGACCAGACCGTCTTGCGGCGGTCCCTGGTGAACACCGTCCGTTCATTAGACTCCGTGCCTTGCTAGGAGTAGTGCCAAGTTGGGCAGATCAAAGAATCCTATCCCTCAAACCGTGACAGATAATTAGCTATGGATCAATTGAGCTCTCCTGTTTGTATGTTAGCTATATAACACAGTACAATGTGACTGCAGATTTTGAAAAACACTGCCAGTCCTATTATTTCTATTTCAGCAATGACAATTAGCTATGGAGCAATGGACCTCTCCTGTTTGTGTGTTAGCTATATAAAACAGTACAATGTGACTGCAGATTTAGAACAAGACTGCCAGTCCTATTATTTCTATTTCAGCAATGACAATTAGCAATGGAGCAATGGAGCTCTCCTGTTTCTGTGTGAGCTATAACTCAGTAGAATGTCACTGGAGACTTTTTAAGAACACTGCTACCCCTCCTATTTCTTTTCTAGCTATGATGTTGCCCAACTGCACTAGAGACTGCCAAGTACTGTGCTACCCCTTCTGTGTCTCTCTGTGAAAAGGCGCTGGATCGCCTTGGAGGGCAGTACTTATAGTATCCAAAACTTGCGAGATCTGACAACGTAACAATGACTTTTTGCCTTTTTTGCAAATCCGAGGGCATGCTAATGTACCGAGCCGAGCCAGTACTCGGATCTGCTAAGTTCGGGCGGGCTCGGTGAACCGAGCCTGAGCATCTCTAGTATATATATATATATATATATATATATATATATATAATTGGGATAAAGTTATGATTCAGCAAGTTGTATTTTGGTTTTAGTTTGAAATACCTTAGATTAAAATCAGAAAGTGTGTTGTTCCCTTTAAAAAGTTGCACACCTTTGCTAATGTTCAGCAATATACCAACAAGTTAACATAGAAAACACCTTAAATTACACATCTTCAAAACCACACAACACCTGAAATCAGACATATACTTAGTGTGGATGCTATTAGATTAAGATTCACACTACTAATAATTTATTCATAAGGATCTATATATCAAAACCTAGAGCGAATCTTGAAAGAACAAGGAAGACAAGGATGCAAATTAATAATAGGATTTCAGTTAAAGGGGCAATTGTATGACATTAAAAAAACAGTAGCGGTACAATGCAGTACAATATGAGCAACAGTGCCAACACCTTCTCTCACCTCTGTCTCTTAAATATTTTTACATCATAACATGCAGTCTGAACTAGTCTTCAGTTTCATATTTGAGGTGGTTTGTTAACTTCCTTTTCCACCTCACAAGACTGTGAGAATTGCAAGGAATGTTACTCTGCTGGTTTGTACAGCCACATTTTCACAATAGTATGTGACAGAAAGAACTGAATAAATACCTGGCATACCAATGTGACAAACAGGGGAGGGACATATGGGGGAAAAGTAATGAAAATACCTGAAATAAATATCTAATTACATAGAAATTATATATATATTTACTTTATACAGGTGTCCCCTATCTGTAATGACTGTTGGTGAAGTATATTCCTAGTGCATGTGTATATATATATATATATATATATATATATATATATATATATATATATATATATATATATCATATATAATTGTACTATGCCTGCATAGTTGAACTTTGAACTGTCTCTGTTACTGACTGCTTATCTGTCTATCCTGGCACCACTGGTGGCTATTGCAATAAAGATAGAGGAGCAGAAAAACAGAAATCTTGGTATGCTAATGTGTGCACAACCTACAGAAACTTGCTCTTCCTGATCATCATGTTAGACAGGGTTATGTTTACATCTGCCTGCTTCCTCATTACTCAGTACAAATCCTTTAAAATGTTTTATTGGTTTTTTTTTTGTATATTTAAAACATCTTCGTGAGTTGTATTGCCAAGGAGCCACTCTTTATCTGTACAAAAGTGACATTAATATTTGCACAGATCATACTTGCCTATATCTGATGAGGGGCTCCTGGTCAGGTACAGGGGGTGCGTGACAACCAAACAGATCATCATGGGCCCGCCCATTGGCAAAGTGTAGATAATTTGATATTTGCAGTCATCATGGAGTTCCATGACTAGAATATAAACACTCAGCTGGTGGCCATGGAACTTGATGAATGATTAGTGATCCAGTAACCAAGTATCTTGTAGTAGATTTAATACTTGCCAACTCTCCCGGAATATCCGGGAGACTCCCAAAATCCGGGTAGGTCTCCCGAACTCCCGGGAGAGCTGACAATTCTCCCGCTTCTGCCCACTTCCTAGTGAAATGGGCAAGGGAGGGCTGGCAGACTTTAACCTGGGGAGCAAGTGCACAGCACTGGCCCATAAGTAGCGGCCCATCCTTAAAGGGTGTTTTTTTGTACAATACATATTTATCTATATAAAAAGAGGCTATTTTAGTGTTGCTTAATCCATATATATATTTTTATGCCCAGGCCCAGAGCTGAATTAAGGCTCTAGGGGCCCTGGGCACTTTAGACAGGGTAACCCCCTATGATGTAGCATGGTTATCATTTTAGACAAATACACAGACAATACCTTGTGCACTACTGTTAGGTGCACGCAGCTCTGCCTTCACGAGCAGTAGATGGTGAAGCGGGACATACTTCTCAACTGTCCTAAGCGAAACAGTCACCCAAATTTGGGACTGTCCCATCAGATTCAGGACAGTTGGTAGACTGTCCTACTATCTCCTGTTCTTGTCACTTTACAATAGTACAATATTGTTTGACATATATGAATGTATAACAAAGTCCCATATAAAGTTCTTATAATACAAAACCCACGATTTCTTCTTAGCCTATCGCCCCCTAATGGTGAGCTACTCACTAGAACTTTGTTGAAAAATGCCACATCAATCTACGATTTTTCTTTATAGTCTTCCTCCAAAGACATCCAGATACATCATGAGGAACTCACCATCATTTCATAAAAGTAAAGAAAAAATAAAGTGCATTTAGTGTGATATTGTTTGATTAAATATAATATCTTTTTATTCACACTGTCACGGTTAACTGGGATACAGACCCCTGACAAGTCAATACTAACACTCACCAGAGACGCGGGGCCTGAGTCATTAAGTAGAGCAAAGCATAAAAAAGGAGTAACATTTGCACCTGGGCAAAACCATGTTGCATTGGAGGGGGAGGTAAATTTAAAATGTGGGGACAGATTTATAGTTGGGGTAGGGCATGTCCTAGATCAACTTTAAATTTCAGTGTAGTAACAAAGCTATTAAGTATTTGTGTGCTAGATGAAAAAACAGCCAGTATTTAACTTATGCACAAAATAATAAACTATTTTGCACCCCTTGTATTGTAACATGGTTTGAGAACATTTACCCATTTTTTGCCTTAATGACTCAGGCCCGCGGAGTCTAATGCAGCGGCTGGCCTTCACCAAGAACCCCCGCAAGGTGGTATGGACTTCGCGGCAACCGCCACGCAGGTCGCGATCCTCTGCGAGTGGAGCAGGATCCACGGAGTTAATGAGTTAGAGATCTGTGGGTTACAGGAATGACCGCAGGAATAGCAGAGCAGCGTGGAGTTGTGAAGCCTGGAGATCTGTGGATTGCAGGATGACCGCAGGGTTGACCGCTGGGATAGTGGAGCAGCTGTGAAGCCTGGAGATCTGCGGATTGCAGGATGACCGCAGGGATGACCGCTGGGATAGCGGAGCAGCTGTGAAGCCTGGAGATCTGCGGATTACAGGATGACCGCAGGGATAGCGGAGCAGCTGTGAAGCCTGGAGATCTGCGGATTGCAGGATGACCGCTGAGATAGCGGAGCAGCTGTAAAGCCTGGAGATCTGCGGATTGCAGGATGACCGCAGGGATGACTGCTGGGATAGCGGAGCAGCTGTGAAGCCTGGAGATCTGCGGATTGCAGGATGACCGCAGGGGTGACTGCTGGGATAGCGGAGCAGCTGTGAAGCCTGGAGAGATCTGCGGATTGCAGGATGACCGCAGGGATGACCGCTGGGATAGCAGAGCAACTGTGAAGCCTGGAGATCTTTCGGATTGCAGGAAAGCTCAGACTGGAGGAGACATCCACTAGGGGAATCCAAACTGAACCTAAGAACAGGCTCAGAGGAGAGGAATAGGCAGGTTTAAAAAGTGGAGGGAGATCCTTCATCCAATAGGAGGCTGAGAAAGAATTCAATACAGAAATCGAGTCTGCGCATGCGCAGACCTGTCCAAGATGGTGGTCGCCAGCGGTGACTGGTCGGAGCGCCGGAGAGGTAAGTGAGCCGGGTCTCGGCTAGCGGGTCCCCGGCGTATGACACACACAAAATGGTACACTCACATTTTCACAAATAAAACATATTCACAAAATCCAAAGACAAGTAGTCGTACACTCCTACCGGATAAATGAGAATATCTTGGCAGATAGTAAATTTTTCCACAAAGAATCTGGGATATCAAATATAAAGAAATCCAGAGACTTTATGCAGCAATATATTGCTGCATACAGTCTGCACCTCTTCCAATGAACAGGGACTTCTTTGGCTTTCTGCTATATTTGATATCCCGGGTTCTTTGTGGAAAAATCAACTATCTGCCAAGATATTCTCATTTATTCGGTAGGAGTGTACGACCATTTGTCAGCTTCTCAGGTTAATTTGGCAATCCAGACATCCTATAATTGCAGTCACTTATCAACCTGGAAAACCTGAGTCTCCAGCTTCTCAGCTTAACCTGGCAATCCAGAAATTATATTCCTGTAATCACCCATCGTACCTGGGTAACTAGAATCTCCAGCCTTCCTGCTGTCCTGGTCATCCAGATACCACTACCAGTACTAAGCATACACATCTCCAACCGGTCTCGCCTGGTGCCCACTCGGAGAACCACAACCTGCGGGGCTGAAGCAGCCAAGACCAAACCTATTTGCAGGGGTCCCTGATGAATACATCTGTGGTAGCCAGTACTAAATGTGCCTCTAACGTAATACACGGTATGGAAGGATAGCACTAGAATGGAGGGTATTCTGGTAACCTCAGGATTATATCATCGGGCAACCCTTAACTAAATGGAGATATACATATTTGTTTCTGGACTCTGTGGCTTAGGGCGACCGAACACTAATAATTTTGTTTTCAGAAATCTTGCCACCTAGCATCTGCAAGTAGGTAGGTGGAAAGCCTCCAGAATCAGAACTGAAGGGGAAATGAGGTGAAAAACGTATCACTCATCTCCCTTGCGACCAGGTGGGTGCATGCCCAGATGAGAGCCAGCACAGTCAAGAGACATTATCAGCTGTTCTTGAGTTGGCTGTTATATGCTAAGTGACAGAATGGATATAACCAGGCCTGTTACTATCCAGCAGTCAACCTGAAGTATCGGATTGAGCGGTCAGCTATTTGTCCTAAACATGTTCAGTTGTGATGCTTTATTCTGGCCACTTTCTGTAAAGACACCAAGGACAGGAAGCCGGTAGCAGCTGGAGCCCCTCTGACATCACAAATGACTAGAAGGGGTTAAAACAGGGAGAGACTGGCTACTACCTACCCTCACCAAAGGAGTAATGACATCAAAATCCCATTGCTCTTTCCTTGGACTGAGTCAAACTTTGTGGCATGAAAACAGCAGGGTGGGGGGCTCATTTGGTCCTGGGACATGACTAATCTCTTGTACAGCCTCTCATTGAAGTCTGCCAATCAAGGGGAATCTTTTTCCTAAAACCTGTAGATAACCCTGCAGGGATGAATTCCCAGCATGTAACATTTTGGCCCTTTAATAAAGGCCTGCAGGAGAGGTGTGTGTGTCATTTTGCTTCTTAAAGTCACTGATGTTGGAGTCTCTGCTGATGTCAGTGTGCTAAGGGATACCTGGGACTATCATGATTTCTGGACTACAAACTTTTCTGGGATTTGCATAAGACTCCCGTGGTTTTACTCCATCATATCACTTCTGGATTGTTTGGGTATTAATCATGCCAGTGTGGAAAAGTTCTGGGAATTCTAGCAGTAAACTTGTGTTTGTTGGGACCTGTTAGTCCTGTTTATATTTTTTGCTCCTTTTTTTTTTTTTAAATCAGATAAAATTTTATTGCATTTTTTCTTATTTTCCTTAACAAAAAGAAGCAAAAAAAAAATCCCATAACATTAGGCTATAACAATAAAACTAAACCCACGCAGGGGCACAAGCAGTGTCATAAGATTGTAGAAACATAATCAAAATGCATCATACGTACATCAGAAAATAAAGACAGTCGGTACGATCTGCCTAAATACAACATACAATTAGGCAATGAAACAATAATAGTGACAATAATAATAATAACATTAATATTAATAGCGGCTGGGTGCCTTCCCCATCCCCAAATATAGCATTAAGAAAGCTCCACCTCCCTCAATCCTTCTGTACCATAAGGGGATGTTCTCCATCTATACCAGATCTTTTCATATTCATCAACTAAGTTCCTACTGGTGTACATAAATCGCTCATGACCTATTGTGTCATTAACAAGATCAATCCAATCTCTCAAAGCCGGACCCTCCGCAGCCATCCACTTCTCCTTGTAATGAACACCGTTGCCAACATAAGTATAGTAGTAATGAACAGTCTAATGAGCTTATGAATGTTCTTAGCCAAGCCCAAACCAAATATACATAAACCTGGCGTAATGCCAAACACTCCCACCTCCAGTCGAATTATACAACCACCCACCTCCCTCCAGAAGTAGTAAACCGAAGGGCACCTCCAAAGCATATGCCAAAAGTCCACTCTCTTACTCCCACACTTAGGACACAGAACAAATTGACCCCCACTAAATTTAGAGAGCCAGAGAGGGGTAAAATACACTCTATGTAAAAGGAAAACCTGGACCTGACGAAATTTGACAGAAGCAATGTCCTGACTTGGACTGCTCAACATAATAGCCCATTTCTTATCATCAATTTCCCCAAGATCAATTTCCCACAAGTGTCGCAATCCCGGCAAGCCACCCTAAGCAGATCCTTCCAGCAAAATTGAATACATGCACGAAATTTGCCGCCTCGGGCCCAGCCCTAACAGCTGCACCCGTAAAGGATCTGTACTAAAACTCGGGGCGGCCCCCTGAAACTGAGACCGCAGCTATACATCAATATATGCCAATTGATAGGCAAAATAATAGTGCCGCATATTCGGCAGAGCCAGACCCCCTGACCCCCTAGAGCGACATAGAGTAGTAAGCTTGACCCAGGCTCTCTTGTCCGCTCACACCAGTGAGGATATGAGTCGATCAATAAAGCTGAATATACTATGAGGAATATAAATCGGCGACTGCTGCAAAACATACAGAGATTTTTACTAAATTATCATTTTAACCAAATTGATTCTACCCGTGACCGTTAATGGCAGCTGTTTCCACACCCGAACCCGGCTCTTAAGATAGTCGATCTGAGACTGGAGATTACGCTGAATATATTGTCCCATGTCGCTAGAAATCCAAATACCCAAATACATACTTGAATACCGGAGTCCATTTAAGAGGGGTCTGTAAGTACCCTTAATACGAGTCACACTGGACTTGTTCCAGTTGATCAAAAGCCCCGAATAAAAACCAAAAACCATGACCACACGAAGAACTGCAGGTAAGGATCTACCAGGATGTGACAAAAAATGTTACATATCATCTGCATAAAGGGCAATCGTGTCCGTCCTGCAGCTCACCGTCAACCCAGTAATATCTGACTGCGCTCTAATAGCACAAGCCAGTGGTTCTATGGCCAAGGCGAAGAGGGTGGCAGACAAAGGGCAACCCTGTCTTGCACCTCTGCCCAGGGTAAACTAACGAGACACAAAGCCATTAACACAGACTCTGGCTGTACGGCAGGAATACAATAATCCCACCCACTGGACAAAAACCGTCCCAAAACCAAATTTCAAAAGCACCGCCCACAGATACCTCCACTCCATGGAATCAAAGGCCCTAGCAGCATCTAACGACACCACCACCACCTCTTCCTCCGCCGAGTAGGGCAGCTGCAGATGAAGAAAAGCCTACGCAAATTTATAGCCGTAGATTTTCCCGGCATAAACCAGTTTGGTCAGAATGCACAATCTCACCAATCACCAGACTCAGACGCAATGCCAAAATCGATGCCAGTATTTACATATCCGTTGTCAACAAGGTTATAGGTGTGTATGAGTCCGGAAACAAGGGGTCCTTCCACGTTTTAGGAATGAGAACTATAAGAGCTTCAGACATGGACGGAGATACAGAACCCAGGTCTCTAAAACTCGTAAAAAAAAATTTGCGAGGCACAAAGAACCCCATAAGCTTCTTACACAGTTCTATAGGGACCCCGTCCACACCTGGAGCCCTGCCATTTGGGAACAAGCAGCTGCAATCTCCTCATCACTCCTCATCACTGATCGACAAATTCAAACTCTCCCTACTAGCCACACTAAGTTCAGGCAAAGAAACAGCTGCCAAGTACGAGTCTAAATCAGAATTAGAATATCCAGCCCAAGATGCCTATTCATCTTTAAAATACGTATTGAAAACCTCACTAATCTCCCCAGTCAAAGTATGCACAACACCCAGGGTACCCGTGATTCCTGCCACTACAATCGCCGCCCTTTCCAATCTAGCCAAGTACGCCAGAAATCTACCACATTTATCCGCTTCAGGATACTGAGTATGTCTAGCAAATAGCAACTTATGCCTCGATTTGTCTAATAAATAATCTGACCACTCTCGCTGTACCGCTAACCAGGCCTGTCTGTCAGATGCTATACAAGAAGAAAGATACACCTCCTCCAACCGTGAAACCTCCCTTTCAAACACATCACCTCGCAAACCTGGACTCTTTTTTAAAACAATTAATACTTCTAATCAGGGAACCTCTTAAAAAGGCCTTGAATGAATCCCAAATGAGAGGTGGAGCAGCCGTATGTACATTAATGGCAAAATAACCCTGCCATTGAGACTCTAATGTGTCCCCATCCAATAGCGTCAACCAAAAGGGGTTACGTTTCAAAAATACTTGGCCTCGAGGGGCATTAAATTTCATAGTTAATACTAAGGGAGAATGGTCCGAGATCCCTCTGGGTAAATATGCAACATCCGTGACAGCCGGCGGCAGCCTCGTAGAGATAAGTCCCAAGTCAATTCGGGAAAAAGCATAATACGAGGTAGAGTAACAGGAGAAACAAATCTCTGTCGGGTGCTTTAGATGCCACACATCCACCAAGCCCATCTCATCCACCAGCCCAGCAAACTTCGACGTTCCAACATGTGTTGTATCTCTCACCTCCCTCCACCTATCAACATTAAGATGCAACACATTATTAAAATCCCTACAGCAAATCACAGGAGTATCAGGAGATAGAGAGACAAAATCACTACATTTTCTCAAAACTTCACCACTATTGAGGGTGGGACATAGATAGCTAGTAAATTTATATGAGTAGAGTCAAAAATGCACCTCAAGAAAATGCATCTACCCAATGGGTCAGACTCCACCTCTTCCAAAAATAAGTGAACTGTTTTGCGTATAAGGAGAGACACCCCCCTTGAATGGCAAGTGTGAGTAGCATGATAGGCCCATCCAACCCATGGTTTCTTAAGAACCAACAATTTGCCTCCCACTAAATGAGTCAGTTTGCCTCCCACTAAATGAGGCATATAACATCTGCTTCTTATTCTTTTAATTGAGATATGACCAAGGACCGTTTATTTTATCTTTTAGGCCCTGAACATTCCAGGTCAAGAATTTAAAGAACCCCCCACTCATCTTACCAGTCGCCATAACACCAGGGAATACACATGACACACTTCCACATAGAAAACCCCCTCACCAGACCCAGGCAGACACCCAGTCATCAGACAGCCGCAATACCATATACAAAATCAGTTAACCTCAACATCTAAAAGTATTTGCATTCGAAAACCAATTTGACACTGCATTGAACTTTAATAAACCTAACTCTTCCTACCCTGTCCAAACAACCCCCTCCCCGTATATATACACCTCCAACTTAGACATACCTGAATCCCACTATCACTACCCCCCATCCCCTCAAACAACCTACACAGCTATCCCCACGTACTTATGGAAACGCTAGTATATGCTATAGGAGGAGAGGGAGACCATGACCCTTTAAGCAAGGGAAGCCCCCCAGCCCACACAATCACAATACTACTCCTCAAGCACCCCATACCCATCCGATCAATGAATACAGAATATCAGGGAACATCAGAAATACCACCCTAGAACTGACACCTTCATGAGTAGCTAAATAACTTCTACATTAATCAAAAGCATTTCAACATGTATAAACAAAAGTCAGAATGATATGCACTAAAGAAAATTATCTCAAACATTTTAGCTACCAGTCCAGGAAGTAAATACATCACCAGGAACATCTTCAATCTGGACGAAGACCTCTTGGAGCTCTCCTATCCAGCCAGTGAGATTCCTACAAAGGAGATTCAAAGAAAAAGGTAGTTCCATCCGCAACCACCCATAACCTGGCCGGGAAAAGCATAGCATATGGCAATTGCATCTCACAGAGGAGGCGCTTCACCTGTATGAACCAAGCTCTGCTTTTTTGTACATCCACCCAGAAATCTGGAAATACAGCCACTCTTTGGTTTTGATACATTAAGGGGCCCTTAATCCGAGCCAGGCGCAGAATAGCATTTCGATCCTTATAATGAAGCACTTTAGCAATAAATGTGTGTGGCGGCGCACCAGGGGGCGGCCTCTGAGATGGAATCCGGTATACCCTCTCCACCGCAAACTGGGCCATAAACTTCTCTCTGCCAAATGACTGGATCATCCAGTTCTCCAAGAAGGTTTCAGGAACATCTCCCTACGCCTTTTCAGGAAGACCCACAAGCCGAACATTACTGCGTCTGAGATGGCCCTACATGTCTGATAGTTTCTGTTTAACCGATACCATCTGAGCCTCCAAGCCAGCAACTTTCTGAGGTAAAGGAGTTGTAGTGTCCTCAAGAATGGAAATGCGGGCCTCCGTCTCCGCCACTCGCTCTCCGATCTTCTGAAAATCCTGTTGCATCAAAGACAAGTCAGCCTGCACCGCTTCAATTCTGTCTGTTACCTTTATTCAGTCAGCAATGCCTTTCAGGACCTCCTACAAGGTAGTAGCAATATCTGTAGGCAGAGCTGAATCCTTGGAAGACTGAGATGCCTGAGGCTCAGGTACAGGAGTTGCTCCCGAGGCTGTAGAGGTATTGGAACGTGCATATTTCTCCAGCCTACTAGCAGCAGTAACATTTGCAGAGTGTTTACCCATAGTGACACCTTCTATATAGACAACAATAGATGCAATATAAGGTTGTATACAGGTCACTCGTAATGCAGGAGAGGGCCAGAGACAAATCACCCAGGCCTCAGCTGAGTTTATATCCAGAATCCAGAAATCACAGCTTTTCAGAGATTCAATCTCATCAGGCTCAGTACCAAGGGATTGGCGAATAGCAGATGTGGTGCCGTTGTTTAAAAAGGGGACGAGATCACAACCAGGGAATTATAGACCTGTAAGCCTGACATCAATAGTGGGGAATCTACTAGAAGGTATTTTAAGGGATAGTATTCAGGATTACTTGGTGAGCAATAAAATTATTAGTATGAATCATCATAGATTTGTGAGGGATAGGTCATGTCAAACTAATCTAGTGAGTTTCTACGATGAAATTAGTGGGAACTTAGACCAGGGCAGTACAGTAGATGTGGTCTACCTAGATTTTGCAAAGGCCTTTGATACAGTGCCACACAAAATGTTGGTTTACAAAATAAGGGAACTGGGTCTAAGAAACAACATTTGTACTTGGATCGAAAACTGGTTAGAAAATAGGGAACAGAGAGTTGTGATAAATGGAACATTTTCTAATTGGCCAAAAGTGGAGTACCTCAAGGTTCCGTGCTGGGACCACTCCTTTTTAATATATTTATTAATGACCTTGGTGATGGTTTAGAAAGTAAAGTTTCTATTTTTGCAGAGGACACTAAACTGTGTAAGGAAATAAAATCAGAGCAAGATTTAGCTTCTCTACAGAGGGACTTAAATAAACTGGAGGATTGGACAGCCAAATGGAATGTGAGGTTTAACATAGATAAATGTAAGGTTATGCATTTAGGGATCAAAAACAAGAACGCAATCTATAAATTAAATGGAATTAATTTAGGATAATCTATAATGAAAAAGGATTTGGGAGTGCTCGTAGACAGTAGACTTAGCACTAGTGCTCAATGTCAAGCAGCAGCTGCAAGGGCAAATAAAGTATTGGCATGCATAAAAAGGGGCATAGATGCAAGGGAACACAGTGTAATTTTGCCACTGTATAAATCGTTGGTAAGCCCTCATCTTGAATATGCAGTACAGTTCTGGGCACCACACTATAAAAAAGATCATTTGGAACTAGAAAGGGTTCAGAGAAGGGCGACAAAATTGATAAAGGGTATGGAGTCATTAAATTATGAGGAAAGGTTAGCCAGTTTAGGCATGTTTACTTTAGAAAAGAGGCGTCTAAGAGGAGATATGATTACTATGTACAAATACATTAAGGGTCAATACAGAGAACTTTCATGGGAACTTTTTACCCCGAAGACTATACACAGGACACACGGTCACCCCCTAAGGTTAAAGGAGAGAAAATTTCACAACCAGCAAAGGAAGGGATTCTTTACAGTAAGGGCAGTCAAAATATGGAATTCATTGCCAGGGAAGTTTGTGATGGCAGATTCAATAGATATGTTTAAGAAAGGGTTAGACAAATTTTTAACGGAAAAGTGGATCCAGGGATACGACCATTAATTAAAATGAAGGATAGTACTGGATATAGGGTAAAAATAGGACTGCAATATTGGGTCTGGGGGGATTTTCATAATTGAAACAGATTGGCAGTTGCTTACTCTGGATCAATTTCAATTATAAGTGCAGGATCGCATGAGATCCAAAATAGGTTGATGTTGATGGACTGGTGTATTTTTTCAACCTCATCAACTATGTTATTATGTTACTATGTTACTATGTATGTAGATGTGGCCACTACAGTACTGAATGAGATGAGATGTATAAAATACAGATAGCACCTGCACACAAATAGCTCAGTGAGGAAGGCCCACAGGCAAGATCTAATGATTTACTGTATTCTCTCCACTGCACCCAATAAAGTATCCTGAACTTTACCTCTAGCAGACTCCGTAAATCAGCAGGTCTAAGACATCCGCATCTCCAGCAATAGAGAGCTATATACAGGTCGACTCTCCGGACACATTCAGCTCCAAGATGGCGCCATGGCCTGCACTGTGGCGGGAAGACTTAACTGTAGATATCCCCTTCACTGCCAGCATCCAGATAACCGCTCTCCTCACCTCCAGGGACAGCCTCAGAAGACAGGTGAGTAAATGACACTGACAGGGACAAAGTCCCCTCTTCCCGACCGCCGTGCGTTCAATCTCAGCCCAGCTCTGGACACAGACTCCTGCGAAAGCCGCCCTGACCCGCCACCACACTCTTGACTTGGACCAGAGGGAACAGGGGAACTTACGGCATAGAACCAGACCGGTCTGACGCACACAGAGTAGAATAGGATACTTAAATCGGATATTTAGGCTGGGGAGCTCCGGTGCACTCGACCTATTCCATGCTCCACCAGGCCATGCCCCCCCAGGCTGTTGCTCCTTTAGTGAACTTGTAGATATTGTTGTATCTTTCCCTGCCTCCTGTCTGCGTGACTTAACCCAGAAGTCCCAGGATACCCCTAGTGAGTTTAGGCTCTAATGGCTCGGGTCTTCACAACTGGTGGCAGCAGTGGGGTCACGCAGTCCCATCCAGTAGGAAGAGCGCTGGGGGCTGTATACAGATACACAAAAGCTAGGTTCATCAAAAAGTAGTCAAAACACCATTCCTATAAGATAACCTAAGAAATATCCCAGAAAAAATGGCGAGTGTCACTCGCCGGGGTATCGGGCAGCTCATCCGACCCCTGGCAAACTTACCTGCCTCCGGCGGTCCGCTCCGTCCCGGGCGCCGCCATCTTGGATTTGGGTCTGCGCATGGACAGACCCGCAACTTATAAAACCTCTGCCTGCATTCATATTGGCCAGGCAATTTTGGCACCAAATACAAAAGGCACCTCCTCTATACACTCAGTGCCTGTTTCTTTAGTTACCTTAGGTGCTAGACGTGGCTACCTCCTATCCTGTTTGCTTGTCTACAGAGCTTACGCTCCAACCAAGTACCCGCTATCCTGTCTACTTGTCTACAGAGCTTACGCTCCAACCAAGTACCTGCTATCCTGTCTACTTGTCTACAGAGCTTACGCTCCAACCAAGTACCCGCTATCCTGTCTACTTGTCTACAGAGCTGATGCTCCAACCAAGTATCTGCAGATCTATACACTTGTCTACAGAGCTGACGCTCCAATCAAGTAACTGCACTTCTATTCACTTAGCTACAGAGCTGACGCTCCAACCAAGTACCTGCAGTCCTATCTACCTTGTCTACGGGGCTGACGCTCCTTCAGCTGTTCCGGTATTTCATCTACCCTTCATCGCTATTGACTGTCCCTTGTCTCCTGACTTCCCAAGAGGGCATCGCTCAGTACTCTAGCAGGGGTCGCGACCTGTGAGCAGACGCAGCTAAGACCATACTGCTTTGTGGCGGTTCCTGGTGAACACCGTCTACTCGTTAGACTCCGCGTCCTGTTGGAGTAGCGCTAAACTGTACGAACCCTAGGATTCGCATCGTAAAGACCTGCCTATCATTTGAAACCGTGACAGTAGGAACAGCCCAGTCTTTTCTTTACCATGTTGGATCCCAGCGTGGAACCCTCGGCGAAAGACATGTTGAAGCATTTGCTCAGCCGAGTGGAGCAACAGGACGCGATTCAGCGGCAGCTTCTACAAGGATTCCAGAGCCTTGCTGCTGTCACGGGCACTAGGAGTCTTTGCCCAGGATATCACCAGATGATGGACTTACCAGAGTAATGTAGCTGGTACTATGGTTCTCTGGTAGCAGGGTGACAACGGAACAGGAGAAACAGCAGATGGTGAGAGAATGCTCAAGGAAAGTCTATGACTAGCAGCAACTGGTAATGAGTAGATAAATGTACACGAGGAACCAGTTGGACAAGTAAACGTGAGGAGAGTCAGTGGTCTGCGTATAGCAATTTGTACCACTGCTATAGTGAGAAGGAATGTTCAGGAGTAGCGAGGAGGTAGTGAGAGTCAGCGGTCTGCGTATAGCAAGTTGTACCGCTGTCTATAGTGAAGGAATGGAATCCAGGTGAAAGTAGGTAACGGGGAAGTCAGTGGTCTGCGTATAGCAAGTTGTACCACTGCTTATGTGAGAGGATACTTGAAACTGGTGTCACAGGGAACAGGAGTCAGTGGTCTGCGGCAGCAAGTTGTACCACTGCTATATATATGTGAGGAGGGGCACGAGGAGATGAATGTAAAGCAGAGTATACACGGGGCACACAGAACTTGATCCCACGATGATATCCGCAATACAACGATAACTGACAAGCACTGCTTGAAGTATACAAAGTCACAATAGCTATCCAGGCAATAGGAAACAACGTCAATGGTAACAATAGCTTCAGTGGATAGGAGGCTCCGGAGGAGAACACAACTCAGTCCAGATGGATATGCAATACAAAAGCAAAGTCAATGGAAAGTATGCATACCGCAGTTCAGGGGAGCAGGCTGTCAGAGAGACGTGCAGGGATACCTGAACGGCTGAAGGCCGGCAGGAGGAGAGACCACTGGAGGGTGGAAGCGGTAATCAGGTTGGTGCAGCGCACGGCAGGTAATCTAGAATCAACGAAGCAATACTCAGGAAGCAGTAGTAAGTGGAACTGGAAACATGAAGAACACGGGAGAGTTGAGGCTGTCTGGTATCCAGTAGTAGTGGTGGAGGCAGCGGAGAGAAGGCACGCTGAACACGGGAGAGTAGAGGCGGTCTGGAACCCTGTAGTAGTAACGGAGGCAGCGGAGAGCTGACACGATAAACACAGGAGCGTTGAGACGATCAGGAACTCTGTAGTTCTGTAGTAGTAACGGAGGCAGCGGAGAGCTGACACGATAAACCCAGGAGAGTTGAGACGATCAGGAACTCTGTAGTAGTAACGGAGGCAGCGGATAGGAATCAGCTGAGTGCAGGCACGATGAACACAGGAGAGTTGAAGTGGTCTGGAAACCACAATAGCAGTAAACAGGAATCAGCAGGAGCTGAATACAAGAGGAACACAGGAACACCTTCAGAGGCTCATGGGGAATGAGACTCCAAGATCAGGCAACCAGGTAATGATCACAGGTGGTTTAAATAGGGAGGATTACCTGATCATCCAATCAATTAAAAGCAACAGGTACTGAAGGTTTGATAAGGGCTGCACATGCGCAGACCCTCAGGATGGCGGATGGCCACGGTTCCTGAACACAGGAGAAATGGCACTCACAGTCCGGTGAGTGACAGCTGCTCGCATTGATTATTTACAAGCACCTCCAGTTGTCCAGGCGGCAAGTCCTCCGGGGTTTCCTGAATCAATGTTCTATACAGTTTGAACTCCAGCCACAGAACTTTCCCACTCAGCGGTCTAAGGTGGCTTATCTAATATCACTACTATCAGGCCAGGCTTTAGCCTGGGCTTTACCTCTTTGGGAACGCGATGATCCACTCCTGGCTGATAGTGCCGCTTTCATCGCCGCGTTTCGTATAATATTTGATGAACCTTGAAGAGTCACTTCAGCAGCATCTAGCATCCTCCGCCTTTGTCAAGGTGCCCGCTCGGTGGCCCAATATGTCATCCAATTTCAAACGCTGTCATCCAAACTGGCTGGAACAATGAAGCATTGGTGGCTACCTTTTGGCAGGGCCTATCTGACAAAATCAAAGATGCCTTAGCCTCACAAGAATTACCCTCTACACTTGAAGCCATGATCTCGCTTTGCAACAGGGTGGACCTTCACTTCCGTGAGAGATCTTCTGAGAAGGATGCTTCCCGGCGTACCCCGACTAAACTTGCACCTCACTTTTCCCATCCGGTGCTGGTGGACGAGCCCATGCAAATTGTGCGCTTCCGCCTAACCCCAGAGGAACGTGACAGGAGACTCAAAAACAAATTGTGCCTGTACTGCGCTGATCCAGGACATCTTCTGAACTTCTGCTCCAAGAGGTCGGGAAATGCCAGACTCTAACCTGCTCCGGAGAGGTTAGATTAGGGCTTTCCAAAACATCTCCCTCCATTGAAACTCATAAGATCTGTTCCTTTCCTGTTACCCTCCACGGTCCCTTTGGTCCCATTCTTACCTCTGCCCTCCTGGATTCTGGAGCAACTGGGAATTTTATTTATTTTTCTTTGGTTTCACAGGCTTCCATACCAACCGTGCTTTTGGGGATTCCAGTTTCCCTCACAGCCATAGATGGGTCCCGAATTACTAATGGTATTGTGGAACTCCGTACCAAACCTATCGTCCTGCAAGTCGGAGCGCTTTATCGTGAAGAAATCACTTTCCATGTGCTCCCCTCTACCACGACTCCCATCATCTTGGGACTACCTTGGCTCCAGCAGCACTCCCCCCAGATAAATTGGTCCACATATCAGCTTCTCTCTTGAGGTTCTGCGTGCTTTCAGGAGTGTCTTACTGGTGTTCAACCTCTCTGAGCCTTCTCTACTTCATCAAAATCCATGACCCTACCCAAGCAATATCATTCCTTCTTGGATGTGTTTGATAAGGTTCGCTCTGAACATCTGCCACCCCATCGCTCATGGGACTGTCCCATTGAACTCCTGCCTGGGAAGATTCCTCCTCGAGGTCGAGTATACCCACTATCATTACCTGAGACCTCCTATATGTCAGAGTATGTTAAGGAGAACCTTCTACGAGGTTTTATCAGACCTTCATCATCCCCTGCCGGAGCAGGCTTCTTCTTTGTGAAAAAGAAAGACGGATCCTTGAAGCTATGCATTGACTATCGCGGATTGAATGCTATAACAATAAAAAAACGATATCCCATCCCACTCATCACTGAGCTCTTCGATCGTATCAAGGGTGCTCGAGTCTTCACCAAACTGGACCTAAGAGGCGCCTATAATCTTATTCAGATCAGAGCCGAAAACGAGTGAAAGACGGCATTCAATATACGTGATGGCCATCACGAATATCTTGTAATGCCTTTTGGTCTGTGCAACGCACCTGCTGTATTCCAAAGATTCGTCAATGAAATATTCAGAGATTCGCTCTATGTTTGTGTCGTCGTGTATTTGGACGATATTCTAATCTTTTCTCCTAACATCACATCCCATCGTTTCCACGTGGCAGAAGTCCTTTCCAGGTTACGCCAAAACCATTTGTTCTGTAAATTGGAGAAATGCTCTTTCGAACTCCACCAAATACCGTTCTTGGGTTACATCGTATCAGGATCTGGACTACAAATGGACCCAGACAAGGTGAAGGCAATCTTGGAATGGCCCCTTCCATTCCATTGGGCCTGAAACCTACTCAGTGATTCCTTGGCTTAACCAATTATTACAGGCGCTTCATCTAGGGCTACTCCACCATCGTAGCACCCATTGTGGCCCTTACACGGAAGGGTTCCAACCCCAAATCCTGGCCATCAACCGCTGTGAAAGCCTTTGACTTCCTTAAAAATGCCTTTGCTTCTGCGCCTATTCTCAGGCAACCAGACTGCTCCTCCCCATTCTTTCTAGAGGTCGATGCTTCTAATGTGGGCATTGGAGCAGTGCTCTCTCAAAAATCTCCCCAAGGTCAATTCCCCCCTTGTGCCTTCTATTCCAGTAAGTTTTTTCCAGGAGAGAAGAATTATGCCATAGGGGATAAAGAGTTGCTGGCAATCAAAGTGGCCCTGACGGAATGGAGGTATCTTCTCGAAGGGGCAAGACACCCGGTTACAATCTTCACTGACCATAAGAATCTTCTATACCTCTAAACCGCACAATGCTTAAACCCCAGACAGGCAGGTCTTTTTCCTTTTCCCGCTTTGTATTACTTTCAAGCCTGGGAACAGAGATAAAAGAGCTGACGCTCCTTCCCGTGCGTTTCCTGTGCACGTGCTCTCTGAGGACGAACCGTCTCATCCTATCCTGGACCCTAAATGTCTGGTGTCCGCTACGCAGCTCAAGTCTCCTGTTCCTCCATCTGGAAAAACCTTTGTATCTCCCGGACTCTGCCACAAGCTCTTGAAACATTTCCATTCCACCATTTTCTCTGGTCACTCGGGCATCCGCAAAACTAAAGAATTAGTATCCAGAAATTACTGGTGGCCCAGTCTTCACTCTGATATCAAAGACTTTGTCTCCTCCTGTAGTACTTGTGTACAAAACAAGTCCACACATCAACTTCCCACCAGCTAACTACTTCCTCTGCCGGTCCCTCAGGAACCTTGGACCCATATCAGTATCGACTTTATAACCGATCTTCCACCTAGCAAGAACTGTACGGTCATATGGGTAGTGATCGATTTTCTAAGATGGCCCACTTCATCCCACTTCCTAGTCTTCCTTCCTCTCTTATCTTAGCGTCCCATTTTGTCAAGGAGATATTCCGTCTGCATGGCTGCCCTCTCAAAAATAGTCTCGTACCGAGGCGTTCAATTTGTTTTCAAATTTTGGAGGTCCCTCTGCAAATTGTTAGGAATCAAATTGAATCTATCCTCTGCCTACCACCCTCAATCCAACGGGCAGACTGAACGGGTGAACCAGGATCTAGAGACCTATCTCAGGATGTTCTCCTCTGCTAACCAGGATAATTGGGTGGATCTTGTCACGACTGAGTATAGCGTACCTGCTATCGTTGGCACTACTCGGAGGAAGGTGTGGAATCTAACATGCCCCTGGTGTTCACCAGGGACCCCCGCAAGGAGGTATGGACTCATATGCAGGGAACAGGCAGGTCACCCTCCTTCCACGAGTCAGATAGCGAAGCACGAGAGAAATGTCAGACAGGCCGGTTCGGCAATGGTGCGGGCAATGCAGATACACAAGGAGAATCTGAAGGGGTGGTGAGTCAAGCCGGGTCGGTAACGTTCTGACAGCGAGGTACAAAAGGGAGATCCAAAAGAGTAGTCAAGGCAATCCGGGTCACACGGGTCACAGACAAACAATAATCAGGAGGCCGGCAAAGGTCAGGAGATGGGTAAACACAGGAATACACTAGAAACGCTGGAGGACAGGAGGACCTGAAACTTTGGCACAGGAGGTGGGATCCAAAGAGGCTTAAATAGTGCTGCTAGCCAATAGCTTCAGCACCTGTAGTGCTGTCATAGTTCCAGCGCCATAGCGCTTGTCATACTTTAGCGCCGTAGTGCTACCTTCATGCAGCGTCCCATTGCGTGGCAACGGGAATGCTTCCAGATCTGTAGCTGGGCGGCCGAGCGGAAGCGGAAGTGAACCAGACGCGCTATGCGGAAGGGCAGACGGCCGTCGAGCGGCGCCTGACAGTATGCCCTCCTCCTTCTCCCCTCGATTGGAGGAATCTCTTGAGTAACAGAGGAGCATGAAGGTCTGGTTTATCCCCCCAAGATCTTTCTTCAGGACCAAATCCCTTCCAGTGCACAAGGAACTGTTGTCGCCTGTAGCGAATGCGGACATCCAGAATCCGGCTGATCTCAAACTCTGTTCCTGAGGAGGTTTGGACTGGGGGACGATGAGATGGAGGTATAAAGAATTTGTTAAGCACCAATGGTCGAAGTAAGGACACATGAAAGGAATTATGACATCGTAACGAGGCAGATAACTTTAACTTGACAAACACAGGATTGATGACATGCGAGATGACGTAGGGACCAATGAAACGTGGAGCCATTTTCATAGAAGGTATCTTAAGTTTTAAATCTTTAGTGGAAAGCCATACTTGATCACCTATCTTCAATAAAGGAGTAGCCCTTTGGTGGTGATCTGCAAAGGTCTTGTGGTGCTGTGTTGCCTTTTGTAGAGCTGCTTTAGCTTTGACCCAAATGAGGGAGAATTCTCGATAGAGAGAGTCCACTGCTGGAACTGAGGAGGACGAATTAGGAAACGGGTCTGGGATAATAGGATGCATCCCGTTCACAATAAAGAATGGAGAAAACCCGGTGGATTCATGGACGTGGTGAATGTGCGAGAACTCCGCCCAGGGCAGAAATTGTGACCATCTGCTTTGATTGGCGGCAGTAAAGCAACGAAGAAAAGTCTCCAAATCCTGGTTGATCCGCTCGGTCTGACCATTGGTCTGGGGGTGATACCCCGACGAGAATTTTAACTCTGTACCCAGCTTTTTACAGAAGGCCCTCCAGAATCGGGAGATGAATTGAACTCCTCTGTCAGAGATGATTTCTCTTGGGCAACCATGGAGTCTGAAGATCTCTTTGATAAACGTGTCAGCTAAGCGACTGGCCGAAGGTAGACCTGAAAGAGGAATGAAGTGCACCATTTTAGAAAATCGATCAGTGACGACCCAGATGTTATTGAATCCTGAACTGCAGGGAAGGTCAGTAATAAAATCCATGGCTATACTCTCCCAAGGAGCATTAGGTGTAGGCAGGGGTCGAAGCAATCCATCAAGGACCTTCCTGGAAGTTTTGTGTTGGGCACAAATGGTACAGGCTGCAATAAAGTCCTGTATATCAGCACGTATAGTGGGCCACCAGAAACGACGACAGAGAAGGAATGTGGTCTTTTTTATACCAGCGTGACCAGCGATACAGGAAGAATGGGCCCATCGCAATACCTTGAGTCGTAACTGTGGTTCCACAAATGATCGTCCTGTGGGAGGAGCATCCTTAACAGTATTGGTAATTGCAACGATGTTAGAAGGGTCGATAATGCATTGAGGAATCGATGGATTCAGGCGATCTGTATCATCAAAAGAACGGGATAGAGCGTCTGCCCGCCCATTTTTAGCACCTGGACAGAAGGTAAGAGTCATATTGAAGCGAGCAAAAAATGATGCCCAGCGGGCCTGCCGAGGATTCAAACAGCGAACTTCACGAATGAATGTCAAATTTCGGTGATCTGTGAATATGGTAACAGGAAATAAAGCGCCCTCTAGTAAGTGTCGCCATTCCTCCAAAGCTGCTTTGATAGCGAGAAGCTCTTTGTCTCCTATTCTGTAATTAATCTCGTTAGGAAGGAATCATCTGGAGAAGAACCCGCATGGAGAATGGGTACCTGAAGGTGTCTTTTGGAATAACACAGCTCCAATGCCTATTGAAGAGGCATCTACTTTCACAAAGAAAGGTCACTGTTGGTCCGGCTGGGAGAACAGAGGCCGAGGAAAAGGCTTTCTTAAGAGTAGTAAAGGCAGAAACAGCTTCTAGAGACCATATCTTCGGATTGGCAGATCTCCTAGTTAACGCTGTGATGGGAGCGATAATGGAAGAAAAATCTTGGATGAACTGCCGATAATAATTAGCGAACCCGATGAAACTTTGGATACTTTTAAGGCCCTGCGGTTGAGGCCAGTTCAAGATGGACGAAACCTTGGTGGGATCCATCTGTAACCCAGAGCCGGACACGATAAACCCAAGGAAGGACACTTGGAGAACTTCAAAGACACATTTTTCCAATTTGCAATAGAGATGGTATTTGCGCAGTCATCGTAAGACCTCCCTCACTTGTTCTTGATGAGAACTCAGGTCTTTAGAAAACACTAGAATGTCATCTAGATAAACAACTACGGAGGTGTACAACAGATCTTGAAAGATGTCATTAACGAAAGTCTGAAAGATGGCAGGGGAATTGCAAAGACCGAAGGGCATTACCAGGTATTCGAAATGACCATCCCTAGTATTGAAGGCGGTCTTCCACTCGTCACCCTTCTTTATACGGATGAGGTTGTAGGCCCCTTGTAGGTCTAGTTTAGTAAATACTTGAGCCCCGCTGATCCTGTCAAATAGATCGGAGATAAGAGGTAACGGGTACCGATTTTTGATAGTAATACGATTCAGAGGTCTATAGTCAATGCACGGGCGAAGGGACCCATCTTTTTTCTTGATAAAGAAGAATCCAGCCCCAGCAGGAGAGGTAGACTTGCGAATAAACCCACGTTTCAGATTCTCCGTGATATATTGAGACATTACCAAGGTCTCTGGGCGAGAAAGAGGATAGGTTCGCCCCTTGGGTATAGGTTGATTGGGAAGCAAAGTAATGTAGCAGTCCCAGGGCCGATGGGGAGGTAATGACTCGGCCTCGGTCTTACTAAATACATCTTGAAACTCGGCGTATGCTGCTGGAAGGACTGATTCCGTAACAGTGGACTGAGCAATAACTCGAGAACCGGGAGGCAGAACACTAGATAGACATCTATGATGACATCCTGTACCCCAACGGATAACCTGAGCACGATCCCAATCCATCTGTGGAGAATGTCTTCGTAGCCAAGGTAGCCCCAAGATAAGGGGATTAATGGATTTTGGCAACACCAACAACTGAATCATCTCACTATGGAGGGCTCCTACTATTAACCGAATGGGAGAGGTGATGGAGGAGATGGAGCCATTGCTGACACGGTTCCCATCCACTGCCGTTAACGATAATGGTTGAGGCAAGGTGAGTGTTGGAATTTGAAGCCCAGCAATGAAAGTGGCCGAAATGAAGTTCCTGGAGGAGCCGGAATCCACAAAGGCCATTGTGGAGAAGGGACCTCTAGGGGTGCTCAGGGTGACTGCCATAAGAAGCTCAGGGGTGTGTTTAGAGTAGGGAGCAACTGTGGATACTTCTAAACCGGCCTCCCTGCTACCGCTTAGGAGGACGGGTTTCCCGGTCTCTTAGGACAGACCTTGAGAAGATGTCCGGAATCGCCACAGTAAAGGCAGAGGCGTTGCCTGAAGCGCCTCTCTCTTTCTTCTGGGGATAGGCGAGAACGTCCTACTTGCATGGGTTCGTCCATAGGCAAAACCGGGTTTTGAAATTGTGGAGCCAGAAGAGGAACAACCCGCTTAGAGACAGGACATTCTTGGGTGCGTTCTTGATAACGTAGGTCTACTTTGATACATAGAGCAATCAGGGTATCAAGGTCAGAGGGAAGATCCCGAGAAACTAGTTCGTCTTTAATACGGTAGATTAGACCTTGCCAGAAAGTTGCGACCAGCGCCTCGTTGTTCCACTTCAGTTCTGATGCTAAGGTCCGGAACTGGATGGCATATTGCCCGACAGATAAGTTGCCTTGACGCAGACTCAGCAAACTGGTGGCAGCAGAGGCTACTCTCCCAGGATCATCGAAGACCCTCCTGAAGGCTTCAATAAAGGAGGCGGTATTATTAAGAAGAGGGTCTCCATTCTCCCACAAAGGCGAAGCCCAGGCTAGTGCTTGACCACTCAGGAGGGAGATCATGAATGCCACCTTCGTACGTTCTGAAGGCAATGCTCCTGCATTACACTCAAACTGAATGGAGCACTGGTTCAAGAAACCCATGCATTTTTTGGGCTCTCTGTCATATTTCTCAGGCGCGGGGATGCGCATGCCTGAGGTTGCTGTAGATACGGTAACCACACTAGAGGACGCCACTGAGGAGGAGGTAATGGCTGGAGTGGCAGGCAGAGAGCCCTGTAAAGCATCGAAGCATGTAGCGATACCTTGAACACATTGTAGGAGATGTGCTTGGGCTGCTTCTTGCTGTTCTACACGCTGAGCCAAATGAATGAGAAGGTCCCGGGCTGAGGGTTCACCAGTTCCTTCTGTAGACATCGCCAGAGTTTACTGTCACGACTGATTATAGTGTACCTGCTATAGTTAGCACTACTCGGAGGAAGGTGCGGAATCTAACGTGCCCCTGGTGTTCACCAGGGACCCCCGCAAGGAGGTATGGACTCAGCTGCAGGGAACACGCAGGTCGCGGTCCTTCCACGAGTCAGATAGCAAAGCACGAGTGGAATGTCAGACAGGCCGGTTCGGCAATGGTGCGGGCAATGCAGGTACACAAGGAGAATCCGAAGAGGTGGTGAGTCAAGCCGGGTTGGTAACGTTCTGACAGTGAGGTACAAAAGGGAGATCCTAAAGAGTAGTCAAGGCAATCCGGGTCACACGGGTCACAGGCAAGCAAACCGGGTCACAGGCAAACAGCAATAATCAGGAGGCAGGCAAAGGTCAGGAGATGGGTAAACACAGGAATACACTAGAAACACTGGAGGACCTGAAACTCTGGCACAGGAGGTGGGATCCAAAGAGGCTTAAATAGTGCTGCTAGCCAATAGCCTCAGCACCTGTAGTGCTGTCATAGTCATCATCATCACCATTTATTTATATAGCACCACTAATTCCGCAGCGCTGTACAGAGAACTCACTAACATCAGTCCCTGCCCCATTGGAGCTTACAGTCTAAATTCCCTAACACATGCACACACACACAGGTGGGCAGACACAGACATACAAACAGACTAGGGTCAATTTGTTAGCAGCCAATTAACCTACCAGTATGTTTTTGGAGTGTGGGAGGAAACTGGAGCAGGCGGAGAAAACCCACGCAAACACGGGAGGAACATACAAACTCCTCACAGATAAGGTCATGGTCGGGAATTGAACTCATGACCCCAGTGCTGTTAGGCAGAAGTGCTAACCACAATGCCACCGTCCCAGCGCCGTAGCGCTTGTCATACTTCAGCACCGTAGTGCTACCTTCATGCAGCGTCCCGTTGCCTGCCAACGGGAACGCTTCCAGATCTGTAGCCGGGTATTTCAAACAGTGCTGGGGGTAAATATCTACCAGGAGATACCAGCAAGACTGGCAGTGCAAGAAGAAGGGAGAAGAAAGCCATGGCTGGGATATGAAGATGTGCCCAGATTTAAGGAAGGAGAGACAGACATTGATACTAATCTGCAGCTTTTTAGAAATTGATGACAGTGCACCAGATTGATCAGGAGAATTTGGCTTGTTATGTGGGGCCCAGCTTAACAGGCAAAGCTCAGCAAGCATATCAATCACTAGCATATGAGGATATGGGAAACTGCAAACTGTTAAAGGGAGCACTGCTGGGGCTAAATTCTGGATTCTTAAATGTGGTGGGATAACTCCAACACTGAATTTGCCAGATAACTTAAGAGATCTTGCCAGCAGTGGTGGGATAGACAAAATGTATATTCACCTGGACATATCCTGAATGAGGTGGTGCTGGAACAATTATTAAACAAAATAGCACTAGTGGTTTGAATGTAGGTGGATGATCGAATCAACAGCCCGAATGTCAGACGGCTAACCGGGTCAGATGGAAGACATCCAGTGTACATCAACTAGGAGCACCAAGAATGGGAATAAAAGAGACCCAGTCAACCAGACCATCATGTGCCCCAGTCTGCAGGAGGGATGCATCACCTCGACACCAACCAGTGCAACAGGTTTATCTCCGGGAATGTTACCAGTGTAATCAGCCAGGACATCTGCAGAAGCAATCCTGATGCTCCAGAGGTGATAAATGGGTTTTATGTGGTGGAGCTGGTAGTGGGGGAGGGGCGCAGAACTCCCAGAAACATGAAAGGTCATTTACAGTCTGTTTGGGTGGATGACCAGAAGGTCCAGGGATTGAGTGATTCAGGAGCCTCCCTTACCCTCATTGTACCCAAGCTGGTGTCAGTAGACAAGATCCTGCAGGACCAACGGGTCAGAATCGTCACTGCAGGGAATCAAGTGCGGGATATTCCTGTAGCCCATTTACATCTGGATTGGGGGTATACCACAGCCCCACAGCCCTGTGGACATAGGAGGTTCTGAGTGCCCTGCACACCAAAGTAATTCTGGCTTATGATCTAGGACAGGGTTTGGTCACACATTTTGTTCAAGTGGTGGTCAGGAGCCACACCTCACCCGAGACTGTCTCTGCTTCTTCTTCCAACCCAGGGGCCCACTCTCACTCCAAACCACTACTGTTTCTGAATGAATTCAACGAGCAGTGAGTACTCCCAGTGCTTAGAATGATATGTCTATATGTGAGGATACGGCACTTGACCTGGGGGATGTGTATAGAAATGAATTCAAACAGCTGCAGAAAACTGATCCAACCTTAGCCAAACTTCGGAGTGTAACGGATAGTGGGTCATCTGACTTTGAGTGGTATAGGGTAGAGTGGGTGAATGGGTGGTTGTATAGAATTTTCGCTCATAGTGATGATCAGGACTACAATACTGTTTTAAAGCAATTGGTAGTTCCCCAGAGGTATTGACAGCATTGTTGACCTTAGTCCATAATATCAGGGCAGCAGGACATTTTGGGGTCAGGAAACCGCTTGCTCGCGATTTACACTCTTTTTTCTGGCAATGGGATATTCTAAGTGTCAGGCGCCGCACGCGATCTCCGGGACGGCCACCTATATCCTCACTTCCGGTCGCTCGGCCGCTGGCTACAGCTACTATAGAGCGTTCCTAGCAATGGCACGCTATACTGAGCGTGCTAGGCGCTAATTATGACAGCGCATAGCGCTGACCTCCCATTGGCCCACAGGACTATTTAACCCCTCCTAGCTCTCTCTCCAGTGCCAGAGTTTCAGGTCCCTACCCTGTCTCCAGCATTTCCTCAGTGTGTTAGTTATTGCTTGTCTCCTGATTTCTGCCTGCCTGCCTGTGACCCTTGTGACCCGGATTGACTTGACTATCCCTATTGGATATCCCTGTGTACCGCGCTTCCAGAACGCTAGAACACTACCGACCCGACTTGACTCACCTTCCTTTCAGATTCTCCTTGTGTACCTTCATTGCCTGTACCGTTACCGAATCGGCTTGTCTGACAATTCTTTCTCGTTCTTCGCTATCTGACTCGTGGAAGGACCGCGACCTGCGTGTCCCCTGCAACAGAAGAATCCATACCTCCTTGCGGGGGTCCCTGGTGAATACCAGGGGCACGTTAGACTCCGCACCTTCCTCCGAGTAGTGCCAACGATAGCAGGTACACTATACTAAGTTGTGACACTAAGGCTATAGCGCTCTCATCTACAGATGCAGCTTGCTCTGCTCAGGCATTGATTGACATCTTTAGTAGGATGGGCTATCCCCAAGAGGTCATAACAGATCAGGGGAAATTGTTATAGACATTATGGGAAAAATGGGGAATACTTCCCTTAAGGACTATCACCCACAGACTTACAGCCTGTGTGAAAGGTTTAAAGGAACCCTCAAGCAAGTATTGCAGGCTTATGTGCAATCCGAGTGGAGGGACTGGGAAAGGGTGCTGCAGTAGTTCCTGTTTGCATATAGGGAGGTACCACATGAGTCTACCAAATATTCCCCCTTTCAAGTGTTGTATGGTCGCAGGGAAAGAGGGCCCCTGGATCTAGTATGAGAAAGCTTGGAAGGAAGTTTTATTGATCATGGTCAACTCTTTTTGCAGTATGTGGAATATATGCGGAAAAAGATGGTGAGTTTAATGGTTTTAATTAGAGATGGGCGGGTCCGGTTCCCCGAGAACCGAACCCACCCGAACTTTGGGTATCCGAGTACCGAGCTGAGCAGCTCGGTACTCTCCCGCCCGTTCCGAATCCAAATCGAGGCCAAACGTCATCGTGACGTCGTCGGATCTCGAGGTTTGGTTCTTGCGATACTTCAATATTGTAAATACATGCCTCCACAGCAATCCATCGCCATTTGACAGAGGGAGAGAGCAGGGTGTAGTCACAGGCTGATTAGAGCAGGGACAGAGAATCCAATATTCTTCTTGCAATTGCTCTAACAAAAATCGCTAGAGAAGAGAGGAGGATAGAGGTTTATTATTTTTTGTTAATATTTGGCACTCCCCAGTGCTTTTGGGGTGTTCCCCATAATTGTGCATAAAGATTTCTGGCTGTCAAAAGTCATATCTGTCAGCAGTATCTACCAAATAATTTTTAGCACTCCTCAGTGCTTTTGGGGTGTCCCCCATAATTGTGCATAAAGATTTCTGTCTGTCAAAAGTCATATCTGTCAGCAGTATCTACCAAATAATTTTTAGCACTCCTCGGTGCTTTTGGGGTGTCCCCCATAATTGTGCATAAATATTTCTGGCTGTCAAAAGTCATATCTGTCAGCAGTATCTACCAAATAATTTTTAGCACTCCTCGGTGCTTTTGGGGTGTCCCCCATAATTGTGCATAAATATTTCTGGCTGTCAAAAGTCATATCTGTCAGCAGTATCTACCAAATAATTTTTAGCACTCCTCGGTGCTTTTGGGGTGTCCCCCATAATTGTGCTTAAATATTTCTGGCTATCAAAAGTCAGTATCTACCAAATAATTTTTAGCACTCCCCAGTGCTTTGCGCTCACAATGGATTCAAAGCAGTCCACATATGATCAGAATGAGCAACCAGGTTCTGTCACCAGTCCTGATGTTAGTGTTCCCAGTACGTCATCTGGCCAAGGCGATGTCAAACAACAGAGTGTTTTCAAATTAGTGCAAACGACAAAAAACAAAAAAAATTTACTGTATTGAAGCGAAAAAGAAGTGTAACTGAGCAAAACTTAAGTGACGATAAAAAAAAAAATTGCAAGCATGCCATTCTACACACGCAGTGGCAAAGAGAGAATGAGGCCTTCACCTTTGGCTATTAGTGGCAGATCCCAAAAAGTTACCCAGCCTACAATTGGTGCACAACTACTGTTACGCTTCAAAGCCGAGCTGCAAGATAACAGTAAGGCATTAGAGGAGAATGTTTGCTCTGATTCACAAATGACAACAATCCCTGTGGAGAGTCCATCCAACAGTGGGATGTCTAATCGTGAGCATTCTGCTGATGTGTGCTTTAATAGCCCGAGTGTAGCCGGTGATACCCAAATTGAGGATGCCACTTTGGAATTAGAAGAGGATGAGGGGGAGATTTGTGTAGGCGACAAGGGCGCTAATGAGGATGAGGATGATGTTGTTTGTGTAAGTCCTGCACCAGTGGCAGCAGTTCTGGCACGTGACAAGAAAAAGGCCATTGTCATGCCTGGGCATAAAACAAAAAAATCCACTTCTTATGTGTGGAATTATTTCTACCCAAATCCAGACAACAATTGTATAGCCATTTGTAGTGTATGTCAGGCCACAGTCAGTCGAGGGAGGGACCTTAACCATCTTGGAACCTCGTCTATGTTACGCCATTTAACGAGAGTTCATGGCAAAGTGTTGGGAAAAGCTGAAAGTTCTTCCAAAAAAATACAAGCACTCCATCATCAGCTAAGACCCTCCGCTCACCGACATCCCGACGGCTACAAAATACACCCACCACACCATCCTCATCAATATCCTCAGTAGCGCTCGGAGTTAGCCCAGCATCCCACTTAAGGCTGGATGACTCCTGCACTATTATTGATTCCTCTGAAGAAAGCGTTAGTCCCACTGCTGCTGCTGTTGCTGCTGCTGGGGGTGAATCTTCATCCCAGAGGCAGGTCCAGAAAATGAGCAGTCCTACATTTCAGCAATTAACTGTGAAACAATCATTTGCGAGGGGAAGAAAATATGACAGCAGTCACCCAGTCACCAAGCAAATCACAGACGCCATGGCTGCAATGTTAGTGTTAGATCTGCGTCCAATCTCCACAATAAACGCAGCTGGTTTTTCACAGTTAATTGAGGTTTTGTGTCCGCGTTACAGAATTCCATCGCGACACCATTTCTCCCCAGTAAAGCAATTCCACAACTATACCAAAAAGTGTGTAAAAATGTAGAGATTGCGCTGAAAAATGCCATTCTGCCCACTGTACACTTAACCACAGATATGTGGACAAGTGGAAGTGGCCAAACCAAAGACTATATGACTGTGACAGCCCACTGGGTTGGTCATTCACCTTCACCAGCAGGAACAGCAGCAGCATGTACACCACTACGTAACATTTGTCACAGGCAGGCCACTCTTTGTATCACCGGCTTCACTAACAGGCATACGGCTGACAATTTGTTACGCAAACTGAGAGATGTGATTGATGCATGGCTTATACCACTCGGACTCTCCCCAGGGTATGTCATTTCTGATAACGCCAACAATATAGTGCGCGCATTACAGCTGGGTGATTTCCAACACATTCCCTGTTTTGCTCACACCATCAACTTGATGGTGCAGAGCTTCCTACGAAATAACCTTGAGGTGCAGGAGATGCTTTCGGTGGCCCGTAAAATTTCAGGCCATTTCAGGCATTCAGCCACAGCATGTAGGAGATTACAGCAGTTCCAAGAGCAGTTTAACTTGCCCTGCCACCAACTTAAGCAAGAGGTGGTAACTAGGTGGAATTCCACCCTGTACATGCTTCAGAGGATGGAGGAACAGTGCAAAGCCATCCAAGCATATTGCACAAGCCATGACATTGGGAAAGGAGGGGGGATGTATTTCACTCTTGCACAGTGGGGAATCCTTTCAGTGCTTTGCAAGGTGCTGAAACCATTTGAAGTTGTGACGTGTGAGGTGAGTGCAGACTCTGCTAGTTTGAGCCAAGTCATTCCTTTAATTAGACTATTGGAAAATCAGCTTGAGAAAATGAAGGAGGAGCTGAAAGCAAGCAATTCAGCAAAGTATGTTGGCCTTGTCGATCAAGTACTTAATTCGCTTCACAATGATCCTCGAGTTATTAAGATCTTGAACTCGGATCAGTACGTTTTGGCCACTGTGCTTGATCCAAGGTTTAAAACCTACATTGAGTCTTTACTTGTAAATGAGCGAGATGTGAACTTTTGCAAGGAGCTATTGCTCAGCAAGTTGGCCGCTGAACTGGGCCTCGGCTTGACGACGGGTCCTCCTTCACTTTCTCAAGTTGCTGCTGATCGTAAAAAATTAAATTTCCAAAAAAGAAGCAGGGAAGACGCAGGGGGCAGACCAGAACAATTTAACATCTGGGCTGGTTTGAAGGATTTTTCAAAAAAATGTGTCACTTTGCCCATAACTCCATCCAATACGAGTATAAACATGCAAAGGATGGTGGAGGATTACTTTCAAGAGGTAGTTGGTATGGAAATGTCAGACAGTCCCTTTCCTTACTGGGAAGAAAAGCAGGCCATTTGGAAACCCATGTACAAACTTGCTTTGCAATACCTAAGCTGCCCACCCTCCAGTGTGTACTCTGAACGAGTGTTCAGCACAGCAGGGAACTTAGTCAGTGATTGCCGTAAAAGGTTACTTCCCAAAAATGTGGAGAAAATGATGTTTATAAAAATGAACTACATCTTCCACGAGGAAGGCCTTCACCACCCAAGACATCCAAGCACTGACTGTTCTCTAATAGCAGATTCAAGCGGCGATGAATTGATAGTCTGTGATGATGACGTACACACTGATGAGGGTGAGGATGAAGCTGAAGATGATGACGATAACATCTTTTTAAAACTTTCTATGTAAGTGTAGGGTGCAATCTACCCCAAAAGAGGAAAGGGACTTGTGGCATTTCCATATCACGTACCATCTTGAAAGGCTGCTGTTAGGGCAATTTATCCTTAAGGGTAGGGTGTCATAGACAGAGTGACCCCAAACTGGCTTTGTCCATTTCTCATAATATTGTACAGTCTATAACGGCTGAATTTTTTGGTATTTTATACAAGTGGAGGGGGGCCTAGAGAGACAGAAACCAAACTGGCTTTCTCCATGTCAATTAATATTGTACAGTCTATAACGGCTGAATTTTTTTGTATTTTATACAAGTGGAGGGGGGCCTAGAGAGACAGAAACGAAACTGGCTTTCTCCATGTCAATTAATATTGTACAGTCTATAACGGCTGAATTTTTTGTTTTTTTAAACAAGTGGAGGGGGGCCTATAGAGACAGAAAGCAAACTGCCTTTTTCCATTTCTTTACATATTTAACTATAAGTGTAGGGTGTAATATACATCCAAAGACGATGGCTGCATTGCCAATTTGCATAGATGGAGAGGAAGACAATCTGTTTTGTGTGTAGAATAAATGAAGGCCTACCAACGAAGAATTAAACTGTTTTTTTGGATGATTTATTACCTCAACAATTAGATTACATATCTCTAAAACAGTTGAAGCACTAAATTGGGTTATTTTAGGCCCAAAATCATTGATTTTCCAACAAAATAGCAAAACAAAACCAAACAAAACCAAAACCAAAACACGCAATGGCGGTTTTGCAAAACCAAAACCAAAACCAAAACACGACGGTAATTCAGATACAAAACCGATGACTCAAATCTTACCTGCTTCAAACTCATGTGCTGTTCTTTTTTCTGCCTCTGTGTAGAGGTCAGCACTTCCTGGTTCGGGTGCTCACATGATTGTGACTGGGAGGCGGAATATGCCATCTGCAGAGTATATAAAACTGACCTTGAGACTGCAGCCTTGTCAGAGCAGCAAGTTACCACTTGGTGTCTGGCTACCCCTGTGTACCCTTGTGCTGCATTCTGGTGTTATCCTGTGTATAACTTTTTGTTTGTTAGACCTCTGCTTCTGGACATCCACTGTGCTGCCTAAGCTACTGTGTATCTGACCCGGAAATTTATGCCAACCACTCTGCTGTCTATGCTCTAGTGTATCCGACCGGGCTATCCATAACGACCACTCTGCTGTCTGTGCTCCAGTGTATCTGACCTGGCTATCCATACTGACTACTCTGCTGTCTATGCTCCAGGGTATCCGCCCTGATTACGGCTTAGGATTCTTCTGAGTGTGCTGTACCACTTCAGCTAACTAAATCCTGCTTTGCCTCGCTGTACTACAGTACAGCTACAAAGTCTGCTCTCCTTGATCCAGCTTTAGTCTCTTACCAACCATCTGTCCCCTATCACGTCAGTGGGCTAATCTAAGGGCTGCTACCAGCTGACCTCCAGCAGCAAAATCCATCCTGCCTTGCGGCGATTTTTGGTGAAGACCGGGGGGTTCGTTACACTCTGTGCTTTGGGAAGGCCAATGCTAGCACTGACTGTTAGAAAACTCCTGAGAATCAAAACAGAATGCCAGACCTCCAGAGTTACATGAGGGCCAGAAAGCAATGGTGCTTATCCCAGTACGTAAGAATAAATTACACTTGGAATGGCCCCTACACTGTGGTAAAGCGGTCAGGACCAGTGAATTGTGTGGTTGCCCTGGATAAGGGGGGCAGACATGTCAGGGCTTTCCCCATTAATCGGTTCAAAGCTTACGTGGAAAGAATTGTAGCAGCAATGGTGGTATGTTGTCCCCCCATGGGAGGCCCCTGAGTTAGACCCCTTACCTGATTTGTTAGAGTAATGCAAGAAGGGCAAAGGATTGCAGGCAGTCGAGTATGAGAAAAACTTAGTGTTGAGTGACATCAGAACATTTATCCCGGGGACCACCTCCGTCATTCAGTATGTGGTAGACAAAGGAGTTGCCAAGCCCATCTGGCAGAAACCGTACAGAGTCACCCCTGAGGTAGCGGGCAGTCTCAAAAAGGTGATTTATGAGATGCTGGAATTAAGGTTTTATTGTGAAATTCAATAGTCTGTGGGCAGCCAAGGTAGTCTTGATTCCCAAGAGAGATGGGACCACTTGGCTCTGTGTGGATTACTGATGATTGATTGAGGCGACTGTCACGGATGTCTATCCTATATCCCGAGTGGATGAGTTCTTGCACAGATTAGGGGGAGCCACCTATGTGACCACTCTAGATCTTAGCAAAGGATACTGACAAATCTCCTTAAGTCCTCAAGCTCAAGAAAAGTCTGCGTTTACTACCCTTTTTGGGCTTTATCATATATTACCCATGCTTATTGGTATGAAGTATGCCCCGGCCACTATACAAAGACCTGTGGATGTAATGTACAAAGGGAAGGATTTTGCACAAGCATATCTAGATGACATATCTATATTCAGCTTTAGCTTGAAGAGAATCTAGTACATGTAGCAGAGATCCTCAGGTGGATTCAGCAGGTTGGGTTGACCTTCCACTCTGTTAAATGCCAAATAGGAATGGCTGAGGTGCAATATCTGGGTCTTCGAGTGGGAGGGGTTAGATTAGTCCAGAGCCAACTCAAGTGGAAACCATTCTAAACTGGCCCAGACCTTTCTCCCAGAATCAAGTCTGAGCGTTTTTAGGAATAGCTGCAGGAGGTTCTTTCCCCAATATAGTATTCTGGCCAAACCTCTGAACGACTTTACCAAAAAGAAATATGCTAGGCAGGTTGCATGGTCTCCTGAGTATGAGAGTGTATGTGTGGCCCTGAAAGATGCCCTCTCTAATACCTCAGTATTAGCTGCGTCTGACTTTTCCAACAAGTTCTTTGTTCAAACTGTGGTTTGGGAGCAGTGTTAAGCCAAGTGTGGGAGGATGTCTGTGACCACCCTGTGGTATACTTGTCCTGTAAACTGGTGGTTCAGGAAGTGGCTTATGCCACTATTGGAAAGGTGTATCCGGCCATCTTGTGAGCCTTGAAAGAAACACAACCGTACCCCTATGGCCAAGAATTTACTGTGATGACTGACCACACCCCCCTACATTGGTTGTTAAAGGCAGCTGGGAACAATGAGAGAATATTGCAATGAAGTCTGGTCTTGCAAACTATTAATTTCTCTATCTCTCACAAAGATGGCAGTGAGCACACCAATGCCAATTTTTTGTCTAGGAGAGAAGCAGGAAAAAGCATCCCACCTAGTCAAGGTCACACGGCCAGACTAGGACCCAAACCTTTACCCTCATTATTGGAAGGGGGATGTATGTGACGTAATGGATATCACCAGGCTTGTTATTTCCCAGCAGTCAACTGGAAGTATAGGATTGAGTGGTCAGCTATCGTTCTTAAACGGGGCCAGTTATGATGTTTTATTCTGAGCCAGTCACTTCCTGTAAAGACACCAAGGACAGGCCGCTGGGAGCAGTTGGAACCCCTCTGACACTACAAATGCCTAGAAGGGATTAAAACAGAGAGTGACTGACTATCACCCATTATCACCAAGGGATTAATGACATCAAGATCCTATTGTTCTCCCCTAGGGCTGGCTTCAAAACAGCAGGTGGGGGCACTCATTTGGTGCTTAGACATGACTATTCGATTGTACAGCTCCTTATTGAGCTCTAAATATCAGGGGGGCCCTTTTTCCTAACATCTGTGGATAACCCTGCAGGGGGGGATTTCCACCATGGGAAATGTTGGCCCTTTAAAAAACAACTGCAGGAGAGACTTCTGGATGTGTCATTTTGCTTCTGAAAGTCACTGACGTTGGAATCTCGGCTGCTATCAGTGTTCTAAGGATTACGCCTGGGACTATTGTAATTACTGGACTACAAACTTTTCTGGGACTTGTAGACTTGCTGACTCTGTTGAACGGGTTGGGTACGAAATGATGATGCCGATTGCAGCGACGAGGTGAACGTCGAAGTAAAAATTCATATTTTCATAATGACTATAAAAAGCAAGTCCAGTTTTACCAGAAAACTGAGAAGAGAAATCGGCGACCTGCTTATGTTACGTTCCGAACTGTGGCAAAGACGGTACATTCTATGCACGTCAGTTGCCATAGCGACTTGAACGTTTTCTATTTAAAACAGCAATGCCAACAGGCAAACACTACTAGGTAATTTAACACGGTAGACAGTTTGATATTCCACACGGCTGTTGGCATTGCCGATTTAAGCAGACAGGTAAAAGTGCTGGGCATCTGGTGTGCAACCTGATCGCCCAGTCTGCACAGCCATAAAAGAGTAACCCCTAAGAGTACTTACTTTACATAAATGCCAGACGGGTATGCCCATCGCCGCTTTAAGCCAAGTCGCGTTTTCTGATGACGTAATTTTCTCCAGCCGGCAAGACAAGTGTTACGAGTCGCTGCTCCCCGACGGGCCGCCGCGGCTGGCTTCTGGCTCTCCCAGACGCCCCGGTCGTCTCCATGATGACCGGGGAGTCACTTCCGCCACCGACGTCCCAGTTGCCTGGGCAACAACCGGGACGCTGTAACTTCACTGCCGCAGCACCCGGCCAGCGGGCTGGCACTCGGGCGCATGCAAGCAGAAAGAGGTAAGGGCTGCTTCATGTTTTTGTAAATTAGACTTTGGGTTAGAGTCTTTTTGCTAATATTTTTATTGTTGCTGTTTGTTTTTATGCATGTATTGCCTAGGGTGCTGAGACTATGCAGTGGGAGGGGTCTCATTTACACTCACTCCTTTTGGCTCTCCTTGCTATTTAAGGCAGTGAGGACTGAGCCTCATTGCCAGTTATAGCTCCCAGTGTAGCTAGGCTCTTGTTCCCTGTTCTCTGCTCCTGTGCTGTATTCTTGTTTGGACTTTCCGTGTATGACCCCTGGCTTGTTTTTGTACCTCACTGTATTGCCTGTGAACCCCCACCTCGGCCTGTTATTTGATATCGCTGTCTGCTTCCGGCCCTTGACCTTTGCTTGGATCTCACGCTGCTGTGTGCTACTTCACGCTACCCCTGGGTTCTCCCCAGTCAGTGCACATTACACGACCATCCGTTCCTCTGCAGCCAAGTCTGTCCCCACCACTAGGGGCTCCAGCGAACACCAGACTTCGGAGCAGACTCCGGGTTTTGTCGTGCTGACTGAAGGAGTTCCTAGCATTATAACTGGCCCAAATAAGACGATCCTAATTCCCACCGATTGAACCCAGTCCGGCTCAAGTCTTAGCAAGGCAGATCCAGGACGTTTCGCAAGTAGTTCAGGACCTTTCACTTAGACTTTCTGCTCAGGAAGAAGCCACCAAGGCCTTACAAGCAACTCTGGCACCTGCCCCTGAGCCGAAGTTAAATCTTCCGGACCGTTTCTCCGGGGACAGAACTCTGTTCCGGAATTTTAAAGAAAGCTGCAAGCTATATTTCCGCCTCAGGCCCTGTTCCTCGGGCTCGGAGCAACAGAGGGTCGGTATTATCATCTCCTTACTTCAAGGCGATCCCCAATCCTGGGCGTTCAGTCTGACTCCTGTTAATTCGGCTTTGCAATCCGTAGACGCCTTCTTCAACGCCCTTGGTCTTTTATATGATGATCCAGACAGGGTGGCCTCTGCCGAGTCACACCTAAGAGCGCTAAGACAAGGGCGGCGGACAGCGGAAGAGTATTGTGCCGAGTTTCGCCGTTGGTCGGTCGACAGTCAGTGGAATGACCCCGCACAACGGAGTCAGTTCCGGATTGGGCTCTCGGAGCAGATAAAGGACTCCTTAGTCCACTATCCTTCATCACCTTCCCTGGAGGCACTAATGCAATTCGTTTTTAAAATTGACCGCAGGATCAAGGAAAGGAGAACCGAGATGGAGGCCGCTTCACCATCCTGGTCCTCTTCAGCCGTCTACCCGGTTCCTCAGGACTTGCCAGAGCCCATGCAGTTAGGGGCTTATCGCATGTCCCCTGAAGGAAAGATCCAGGCAGCGGTCACAGGGGCTATGTCTCTACTGTGGCAATAAGGGCCATCTCTTGCGAAACTGCTCTAACAAGGCGGGAAAAGACCAGGCCTAGGAGTAAAGGAAGAGGTACGCCTAGGTCTCCAAATGGTCTCTTCCAAGAATTCCGTCCTAATCCCTGCTCGGATCATGTATGGTAATAGATCCGTTTCCATCTCTGCTTTTCTAGACAGTGGTGCAGCTGGAAATTTTTGGGATGTGAACTTTGCCAAAACACTTGGTATTCCTTCCGTAAACCTGGACTCGGAAATCACGGTCTGCGGACTGGACGGTAGACCATTGACTGACAGAAGGATCTCATATCAAACTTCTCCTCTGCATCTTACCGTGGAAGCTCTCCATTCTGAAGTCCTCTCGTTCTTCTTGATTCCCTGTTCCTCCGTACCATTGATCCTGGGGCATCCTTGGCTCCAACTTCACAATCCTCACATCGATTGGAGCACAGGGGAAATCATACCATGGAGTAAGGCTTGTTCCTCAACCTGTCTTGTTCTTCCTCTTCGGGTTGTTCAGCCTTGTCTTGAATCTCTTCATTTGCCTTACCATGAGTTCCACGACGTGTTCTCTAAGAAGGAAGCAGACTCTCTGCCCCCACATCGTAGCTACGATTGCTCCATCAATCTGGTTCAGGATGCCAAGCTTCCTAAGGGAAGGTTATATGCCCTGTCCATTCCTGAGACTAAGGCTATGGATGAATATGTGGAGGAAAACCTACGTAAGGCATTCATTCGACCATCTTAATCACCCATAGGAGCAGGTTTCTTCTTCGTAGCAAAAAAAAAGATGGGAGCCTCCGCCCATGCATAGACTATCGGGGTCTGAATGGGATTACCGTGAAGAATACCTACCCGTTGCCACTCATCTCCGTGCTCTTTGATCAGCTCAAGTTAGCCACAATCTTCTCCAAGATTGATCTGCGGGAGGCATATAATTTGGTCCGGATCAAGAAGGGGGATGAGTGGAAGACGGCCTTCAACACTCATTCAGGCCTTTATGAATATTGGGTCATGCCCTTTGGCCTATGTAATGCCCCTGCTGTGTTCCAAGATTTTATTAATGATGTTCTACGAGAATTTCTGGGAAAATTCTTGGTGGTATACCTCAACGACATATTGATCTATTCCCAGTCACTGGAGCAGCACCGTATTAATGTCAGAAAGGTCCTCCTCAAACTGCGCCAACAATGCCTTTTTGTGAAACTCAAGAAATGCGAGTTTGAAGTCACTCAGGTCACGTTCTTTGGATATGTCATCTTTCCTTGTGGCTTCTCCATGGATCCCAGTAAAGTACAGGCAGTTCTCGATTGGATCCAGCCAAGTAATCTAAAAGCCATTCAGAGGTTTTTAGGATTCGCTAACTACTTCAGGCGATTCATCCGGTCATTCTCAGAATTAGTGGCTCCTATTACTGCCCTTACCCGAAAAGGGGCCGATACAGTTAATTGGTCTTCCGCTGCTTTGACGTCCTTTCAAGCTCTCAAAGAGGCCTTCATCTCCGCACCTGTCCTCCGACATCCCAATCCGGATTTACCTTTTACTATCAAAGTAGACGCCTCTGACGTCGGGGCGGTGCCATCCTTTCTCAGAAGGATCTCAATGATCACTGTCTGCACCCCTGTGCATTCTTCTCCAGGAAATTTTCCTCCGCAGAGACCCACTACGGCGTTGGTAATAGGGAGTTGCTGGCAATCAAGTGGCGCCACTGGATAGAGGGAGCTAACCATGTAATTACTGTATATACCGACCACAAAAATTTACAATATATTCAATCTGCAAAAATTGTAAACTTCAGACAAGTCCGGTGGGTACTTTTCTTCTCCCGTTTCAACTTCACTATTACCTTCCGGCCCGGATCCAAGAACACTGAGGCGGACGCCTTGTCTCTGTTTTATCGCCTCTCATACTTCCCACGCTGAACCTACTTTTATTATTCCGGCATCCAAAGTAGTCCTTGGCTTGATTCAGGATCTTGGCACGACCCTCCGTGGTCTCCAACATTTGGCACCATCGGCTACTCCCAGGGGTAAACTATTCGTACCTGATTATCTGAGGAGGACGGTCCTCGCCGAATGCCATGATAATAAAACCTCGGGTCACCCTGGAGTATCCAAGATGTTAGAACTTCTGTCTCGTTCCGTCTGGTGGCCTTCCTTGTCAGCAGATACCAAAGAGTTTGTGTTATCCTGTGAATCCTGTGCCAGGAATAAGTCTTCTCGCAAACTTCCTGCAGGTCCTCTTATGCCGCTGTCCGTTCCAGTGAGACCCTGGACACACATGTCGATGGACTTCATCGTGGAACTACCCTGCTCATCCAGCTTTAACACCATCTGGGTGATAGTAGACAGATTTAGCAAGATGGCCCACTTCATCCCTCTTGTAGGATTGCCATGTGCTAAAACATTGGGATCTCTATTCATTCAGCACGTTTTCAAGCTCCATGGACTTCCTGTTAATATTGTCTCTGACCGCGGCTCCCAATTTGTAGCCACCTTCTGGAGAGCATTCTGTGCTCAATTGTGAATTCAACTCTGTCTGTCATCAGGGTATCACCCACAGTCCAACGGACAAACGGAAAGGGTCAATCAATCCCTCAAGCAATTTCTCCGTTTATATGTAACCAAATGCCATAGTGATTGGGCTGCTCTGCTTCCATGGGCAGAGTTTGCCTACAACAACTCGTGCCATTCTTCTACTCTGGTATCGCCATTTTTCTGTAACCTTGCATTCCATCCTCGGTCCAACTCGCTAGAAGTTCCGAACCAATCTAAAACTAGTTCTTCGATTTCTCATCTGTGCCAGATATGGAGAAAGGTTCACATTGCCCTCAAACAAGCTTCATTCAAGTCTAAGCATTATGCTGATCGGCATCGTGGACCATGTCCTTTCAAAGTCGGCGACAAGGTGTGGCTGTCTACCCGCAACATTAAACTCAAGCAACCTTGTAGGAAGTTAGGTCCCAGGTTCATTGGACCCTTCTCCATTATTAAACAAATGAATCCTGTGGCTTTTAAGTTAAAACTTCCTCCTTCTCTTAAGATTCCTAATACCTTTCATTGTTCTTTGCTGAAAGTGGTCACAGGGTCGCAGAGGTTCAGGTCACATCAGTTGCACAGACCTCGTCCTGTCTCAGTCAAGGGCACCAGGAGTTCATTGTTGAAAGAATCTTGGACTCTAAGAAGGTGCAAAACCAAATTCACTTTCTGGTCCACTGGAAGGGCTATGGCCCGGAGGAACAGTCTTGGGTGTCACGCAAACATCTCCATGCTAACCAGCTCATTAAGGACTTCTTCAAAAAGTATCCTGGGAAACCTGGGAGTTGGGGTGCATTGACCCCTCCTCAAGGGGGGGTACTGTTACGAGCTGCGGCTCCCCGATGGGCCGCCGCGGCTCGCTTCCGGCGCTCCCAGATGCCCCGGCCGCCTCCATGACGACCGGGATGTCACTTCCGCCTCCGACGTCCCGGTCAACCTCACTGCCGCAGCGCCCGGCCAGTGGGCTGACACCCGGGCACATGCAAGCAGAAAGAGGTAAGGGCTGCTTCATGTTTTTGTAAATTAGACTCTGGGTTAGAGTCTTTTTGCTAATATTTGTATTTATGCATGTATTGCCTAGGGTGCTGAGACTATGCAGTAGGAGGGGTCTCATTTACACTCACTCCTATTGGCTCTCCTTGCTATTTAAGGCAGTGAGGACTGAGCCTCATTGCCAGTTATAGCTCCCAGTGTAGCTAGGCTCCTGTTCCCTGTTCTCTGCTCCTGTGCTGTATTCCTGTTTGGACTTCCCGTGTATGACCCCTGGCTTGTTTTTGGACCTCGCTGTATTGCCTGTGACCCCCAACCTCGGCCTGTTATTTGATATCGCTGTCTGCTGCCGGCCCTTGACCTTTGCTTGGATCTCACGCTGCTGTGTGCTACTTCACGCTACCCTTGGGTTCTCCCCAGTCAGTGCACATTACATTACCCACCGTTCCTCTGCAGCCAAGTCTGTCCCCACCACTAGGGGCTCCAGTGAACACCAGACTTCGGAGCAGACTCCGGGTTTTGTCGTGCTGACTGAAGGAGTTCCTAACAACAAGGAGCCGTGATGTGAACTCATCTGCATTCCGGTAAGTAGGTTTTTTCCCACAGGTCAGTGTAGTCTTCATTCGGAATCCTCATGTCGTTCTATTCAGTGTCGGGGTAGTCAGTACCATTAATAGGTACTACACCCGCATGGAGATACCTTTCACTCTGACACTAACTCCTCCACAATTATAGTTATACCGTAACTGGAGAAGGATCACTCTACCTGCGCTAATTACCACCCAATTTCCATTCTCAACACCTATATCAAACTCTTCACCAAAATTCTAGCTAATCGAATGAATGGAATCCTGGCTGAGTGTATTGAGCCTGACCAGGTGGGCTTTATTCCTAATAGACAAGCACTAGTCAATACCCGTATTAATGTGAATAAACTCCCCTTACTTTTACTAGCCTTGGATGCAGAAAAGGCATTCCACAGTGTCTCATGGCTCTTCATATTCTCCACGTTAAAGGCTTTCGGCTTCCAAGGCCATTTTATGCAGGCTGTCACTGCCCTCTATATAAACCCCACCTCGCGGGTTATGACCAACGGCCAGGTCTCCAATCACATACAACTACTTAGCGGTACGAGACAGGGCTGCCCACTATCAACACTGTTTGCCCTGTGTATTGAACCCCTGGCATCTAGAATACGTTTTAATCCTGACATCACTGGGATCTACCTGGGCTCTAACCATTAAAAAATATCCCTTTTTGCAAACGACGCCTTACTTACACTAACAAACCCGGTCGTTTCTCTCCCAAACCTAATGCTAGAACTATCAGACTTTGGGAAGTTGTCCGAGAAGCTCTTCAAATGTCCTACACCTTCCAGTGGCGCCCTCAATCCATCAAATATCTTGGGGTGAATATCACTAAACACTACTCAGGGTTGTACAGATCGAACTACCTGCCCTTATTGACAAGTATTTAACAAGATATGTCCAAATGGGAACCCATGTACATCTCCTGGGTAGGAAGAATACAAGCGGTCAAAATGAACATCCACCCCCGCCTGTTATACTTATTCCAGACACTACCAGTCCCAATCCCTCATAGGACACTGATAACACTTCAATCTGCCTGCAATTGTTTTATCTGGGGGGGCAAGAAACCCAGATTGAGTAGGTCACTACTTTCTAAATCCAAGGAGGGGGGTGGCCTGGGACTCCCGCTACTACGTGAATAGTACCTGGAAACACACAACTTAGTCACATCTTCTTATGGCACCTCAACCTCAGACTAAAGAAGTGGGTGGACATAGAAAATGTGCTGACTGTAGACGCTCCTGTCCACCACCTTCCTTGGCTCCCCAAGACTTGCAGACACACATCGGCATACACGCGCCCCTCCATCTCCTTCACATTAATTACATGGGAGCTGGCTAACAAACATCACATGCTAGCCCACTATTCATCTCCCCTGACACCCATTTGGACTCACCCATTGTTTCTGCCAGGTCGGTCAGTTGCAACCTCCCGCTGATGGAGATCGCATAAGATTAACCACTTCCTACACAATTCCAATACATACAAATTCGAAATTATATACAATCCCAATCCCGATCTACACCACTCTGTGCGTTCTCCTTCTTTGAACGAAACTGCTTATGCTCTGCTGGACGCAGAGGCAACATATCAATTTTGTATTGCATGCTAACTGCTACATCCGACCAAACACTTGAGCCTCATGAAGAAGCATGGCAACACGACCTTGGGATTCTCACTGCTCAGGGAGCTGCGAGCTGAAATCCAGCGAGAGATTACCGTATTAACGGTATTAGTTTTTCGACGCTCGAACCCGCGGATAATTAAATACCCCCTATGTGTTTGTTTACAAATGGAGATGTGATGGACAGGCATGCTGCAGGCGACCAGGAGGGACCCGGGTAGCCATGATATGACAGCTGTGGATGTGGTAAGTACGGCTAGGACCCCAATGTGTGACTATCCAGCTGTTTGTCATTTGGCAAATGGTTGCAAATGGGGCAGAATCAGCAGGGTCAGTTCAAACATGTCCTTCTTGCCTGTCTGGCATCATCGAGGCCGTCCCTGGTCTAACAAGCAGTCTGACAGCAATTCCGGTTGCTCTTACCTGCCTGTCAGTGCATCACGGATGTCCTAATCTAGTGAGATTACCACATCTCACAAGACTTGACTAAGCATTTCCCACCCCTGGACTGAATGACAGCTAACAGCAAGTCTGTCATGTAGAGGAGGAAGACCGCTGTGATTGAAGTAAGTGAGTGTCATGGTCTGGAGACAGAAAAGGAGCCCAGTGGCAGGGAGGAAGGCTGGCTAACAGGAGGTGAGATGGTAAGAAAGGTCAAACAAGCCGGGTTCGGTACACAGAAAGGCGGAGAGGTCCAAAGGTTGAGGCAGAGGCGAAGTGTAGGGCAAACCAAGGTCGGTACACGAGTAGTAGATACTGGTAATCAGGAACAGAAGCAGGAGCAGCTGATGTCATCTGGCGAGAAAAATAAGAACAAGGATGCAACAACATCTTCTCACCGACACGTTGGGAAAGAATTGCTCCCACTGCAGAATCAGAGGCATCAACTTCAACAATAAAGGGTAATTCAGTTATTGTATGTATCAGGATTGGTGCTGAAGTGAAAAGAGTTTTATGTTGGGTAAAGGCTTCTTGAGCTTCAGGTGACCATTCAAAAGGAACTCCCTTCTTTGTTAGTTGCGTAATAGGAGAATCGATTCCAGAAAAGTTCCTTATGAATTTCCGGTAGAAGTTGGCAAAACCAATAAACCGTTGTACTTGCTTTTCGTTCTTAGGTACAGGCCAGTTAATGACTGCATCAATCTTACTGGAATCCATGCTCAGACCATCAGGGGAAATTATGTATCCTAAGAATTGAATCTTGGCTTGTTCAAATTCACACTTTTCCAATTTGATGCACAATTGGTTCCTCTGAAGTCTTTTGAGTACAGTACAGACATGTTTGCGATGTTCCTCCATATTATTGGAGAATATAAGAATGTCATCCAGATAGGCAACAACAAATTGATCTAATAAGTCTCTTAAGACATCATTGTGTCACTCACCGGACCGTGAGTGCCTCTGCGCTGGTGCGTGGTTCGCTATCCTTCCTGCCGGCGCCTGTCCTGAGCCGCGGCCATCCGCCATCTTGATGGACTGCGCATGCGCAGCATCTATGAACTCTTATGACCTTGCTTTTAACCTAATTGGTGGATCAATCACCTCTCCCTATTTAAGGCACCTGTGGCCATTGTATCGTTGCCTGATCTTGAGTCTCATTCCCTGTGAGTCTCTGAAGGTGTCTCCTGTGTCCTGCTCATATCTTCAGTTTCCTGCTGGATTACCTGCTCTGCTCATCGGCGGTTCCCATACCCGCTACTGACTCCTGTGTCCTGCTCGTGTCTTCAGCTGTCTGCTGGATTACCTGCTCTGCTCATCGGCGGTTCCCATACCCGCTACTGACTCCTGTGTCCTGCTCGTGTCTTCATCTGTCTGCTGGATTACCTGCTCTGCTCACCTGCGGTTCCCATACCCGCTACAGTCTCTCAGCTCTCCTGCTGTGCCTGCATATCCTCGTTGGACAAGCTTCTCCACTAAGCAGCGGTATGCATACTTGCTATTGACTATCAGCTGTTATCCTGCATATCCGCTCTGGACAAGCCTCTCTACTCAGCAGCGGTATACATACCCGCTATAGACTATTAGCTGTGACGCTGCATATCTGTTTGGGACTAGCTCCTCAACTCTCCAAATGTATTTATACAGTTATAGACTCTTATCACTCCTCCACTTATCCGCACCTGGACAAGTCCTCACCTCATCACAGCAGTGGTACAACTTGCTATACGCAGACCACTGACTCTCCCGCTACCTACCTACACCTGGACAAGTCTTCCCTTCACAGCAGTGGTACAACTTGCTATACGCAGACCAATGACTCTCCCGCTACCTACCTGCACCTGGACAAGTCTTCTCATCACAGCAGTGGTACAACTTGCTATACGCAGACCACTGACTCTCCCGCTACCTACCTGCACCTGGACAAGTCTTCTCTTCACAGCAATGGTACAACTTGCTATCCGCAGACCACTGACTCTCCCGTTACCTTCCTTCACCTGTTCACGTCCACTCTACTCTCCTACCAGCATAGCTGCAAGTCACTGACTCTCATCCATTCCATTGGCATTCTCTCTCCATCTGCTGTTATATACGTTCCTACCATTCACCCTACTGCCCAGAGGACCGTTGTGTAAACCCCGCCCCTCTGGTAATCATTATCAACTGGTGAATCCTGGGTAGAACTCTTAGTGCCCGTGACAGTAAGATCAGGCCATGACAGACCCAGGATCGGAACCAACAGCTAAAGAGATGCTGCAGTACCTGGTTACTCGGATTGAACAACAAGATGTTCGACAGCAACAGTTATTCCAATGTTGTCAGGCTCTAGCCTCCCGAGGAATCCCTGCGCAAAATGTAGCAGCTACTGTTGATCCTCCAGTACCTTCTTCTTCTTCCCCAGTGCCATCCCAGGTGTCTACCTTTTCCACGCTACACCTGCCTACTCCCTCTAAGTATGATGGAGACCCGAAAACCTGTAGGGGTTTTCTTAACCAATGTTCCATTCATTTCGAACTTCAACCTCACAACTTTTCTACTCATCGTGCTAAAGTGGCCTATCTCATCTCTTTGTTTTCCGGACAGACTCTCGCATGGGCCTCCCCTCTGTGGGAAAGAAATGACCCTTTATTGGAAGATAGTGCCATGTTTATTTCTACGTTTCGAAGAATTTTTGACGAACCTGGTCGTGTTATCTCTGCTGCTTCCAGTATTCTCCGACTATGCCAAGGATCCCGGTCAGTAGCCCAGTACGTCATCCAATTTCGGATTCTTGCCTCCGAGCTCCAATGGAACACTGAGGCGCTGATAGCTGCCTTCTGGCAGAGTCTGGCCGACAAGATCAAAGACGCACTGACTTCATAAGTGTTACCCTCCTCCTTGGACGACTTGATTTCTCTATGCCACCGTGTAGACATGAGGTTTCGTGAGAGAGATTCTGAAAGAGTAACTTCTTCCAAAGCGCCTGTTCACTCAGCATCTCAAGTTCGTCATCTTCCACCTCCAGTAGAACCCATGGAGGTAGGACGTTCTAAACTAACATCTGAAGAGAGGGAGCGACGAGTGAAAAACAGACTCTGCATCTATTGCGCAGACTCTACTCACATGCTGAACTCATGCCCTAGAAGGTCGGGAAATGCCAGGCCCTAACCAGTTCTGGAGAGGTAAGGTTAGGGTCCCTGGAGTCCTCTCCATGTTCTATGGATTCTAAAATCTGTGCTTTTGATGTTACCGTTTCCTTTGCTAACAAGTCATTTATGTCTCAAGCGCTTCTAGACTCTGGAGCTGCTGGAAACTTTATCTCTAGTTCTCTAATGAATCAATGGTCCCTACCGGTGATTCCTTTAAAAGCAGTTATCTCTGTCACTGCTATCGATGGTTCTCGCATAATTAATGGACTCATCACTCAATGTACGACTCCATTGTCCCTTCAAATCGGAGCCTTACACCAGGAGAAAATTTCTTTGCTGGTCCTTCCTGTTACCACCAGTCCCATTGTACTTGGCCTTCCATGGCTTCAACTTCATTCTCCTCAGATTGACTGGAACACTCCTCAAGTCACTTCCTGGGGTCCGGATTGTCGTCATAGATGTCTATCTCAAGTTGTTCCACTCAAAATAAATCAAGCTTCTATTACACCCTGTCCGCTGGGTCTTCCTCCACAGTATGCTTCCTTCACGGATGTGTTCGATAAAATCCAGTCTGAACGCCTTCCGCCCCATCGGGCATGGGATTGTCCGATTGATTTACAACCTGGCAAGAACCCTCCTAGGGGTCGTGTGTATCCTCTCTCGCTACCTGAGACCCAAGCAACATCTGATTATATCAAGGAGAATCTCCATCGTGGTTTTATTCGACCTTCCACTTCTCCCACTGGAGCGGAGTTCTTTTTTGTTAAGAAGAAAGATGGGTCATTACGACCTTGTATAGATTATCGTGGACTTAATGCCATTACCATTAAAAATCGGTACCCTATTCCGCTAATTACCGAGCTCTTTGACCGCAATAAGGGAGCCCGCATATTCACCAAACTTGATCTCCGAGGCGCTTATAACTTAATCCGCATCAAGTCCGGAGACGAATGGAAGACAGCTTTTAACACCAGGGATGAACACTATGAATTTCTAGTTATGCCCTTCGGGTTGTGTAACGCCCCAACTATCTTCCAGGGATTTGTGAATGAGATCTTCCGGGACTTGTTGTATGTTTGTGTCGTCGTCTACCTGGACGACATATTAATTTTCTCCCAGGATCTGTCCACTAATCATCAACATGTGGCAGAGGTACTTTCCAGACTCCGGAGAAACTTATTATTCTGCAAGTTAGAGAAATGTTCCTTTGAGTTATCCCAGATTCCATTCTTGGGATATATTGTGTCCGAAGTAGGTCTAAAGATGGATCCGGAGAAGGCGAACGCTGTACTACGTTGGCCAAAGGCAACTACCCTCAGAGCAATCCAATTCTTTTTAGGGTTTGCAAACTACTACAGACGCTTCATTCAAGGTTTTTCCTCCATTGCTTCTCCAATAGTGGCTCTGACCCGTAAGGGCGCTAATACTAAACAATGGTCCTCCGAGGCCCTTCAAGCCTTTCATTTCCTCAAGAAGGCGTTCTCTACCGCTCCTGTTCTTCGACAGCCTGACGTGACCCTTCCTTTCTTTCTGGAAGTAGACGCCTCTAATATTGGTCTAGGGGCCATTCTATCTCAAAGATCGGAGCAACAAAAATTCCATCCTTGTGCCTTCTACTCTCGAGGTCTTCTACCTGCGGAGAGAAACTATACCATCGGGGACAAGGAGTTGTTGGCCATAAAAGCAGCATTACAGGAGTGGAGATATCTGCTGGAGGGGGCTCGTCATCCTGTAACTATTTTTACTGACCACAAAAACCTGTTATATCTGCAGTCAGCTCAGTGTTTGAATCCTCGTCAAGCAAGATGGTCACTTTTCTTTTCTCGTTTTGAACTTATCATAACCTTCAAACCAGCTTCCAAGAATAGAAAAGCAGACGCCTTATCTCGGGCGTTTGTGGCGTCCTCTGACACTGAGGATAGTCCTAATCATCCCATATTGGATCCCAAATGAGTGACTCTGGCCACTTCTTCCACCAAGGTGCTACCATTTGGGAGAACCCTCGTGTCTCCAGCTCTACATAAAAAAATATTATCGTGGTATCATTCTTCCCATTTTTCTGGACATTCGGGAGAACGCAAGACATTAGAAATCCTTTCTCGAAGCTACTGGTGGCCCTCTATGAGGAGAGATGTCAAATAATTTGTGGCCGCGTGTGAGGTTTGTTCCCAGTTTAAAACTCCCCGCAGAACACCGGCGGGATTACTTCAACCACTACCCATTCCTTCCAAACCATGGACCCATATTAGTATGGACTTTGTCACCGATCTTCCTCCTAGCAAAAGTTGCAATACCATCTGGGTAGTGGTGGATAGCTTTTCGAAAATGGCACATTTTGTTCCTTTGACCGGATTACCTTCCTCATCTACTCTGGCTGACCATTTTATCAAGGAGATCTTTCAGATTCATGGATGTCCATCTGAGATTGTTTCGGATAGAGGAGTGCAGTTTGTCTCCAGATTCTGGCGAGCCCTTTGCAAGACCTTGGGTATCCGATTGTCACTATCATCCTCCTACCATCCTCAATCAAATGGACAGACCGAGAGAGTCAACCAAGATCTTGAGACTTTCATAAGGATGTTCTCCTCAGCCAACCAAGACAATTGGGTAGATTTGCTTCCATGGGCTGAATTCGCCCATAACAATATGTATCACGAGTCATCTTCAAAAACTCCATTTTTTGTGGTATACGGTCACCATCCGTCTCTCCCAGAATTTCCTACCCTCCCTCCCACCCAAGTTCCTGCAGTGGAGAGTTTATGTCAGAGTTTCAAAACTATCTGGTCTCAGGTTAAATCCTCCCTGAAGAAGACATCTGCCAGACACAAGTGTTTTGTTGATAAAAAGAGGCGAACTATTCCACCACTTAAAGTTGGAGACCGCGTATGGCTTTCTACCAAAAATATTCGCCTGAAGGTTCCGTCCATGAAGTGCGCTCCCCGTTTCATTGGTCCATATAAAATCACTCAGGTGATAAATCCGGTGTGCTTCAAACTACTATTACCTAAGAACCTTCGTATCTCCAACACCTTCCATGTGTCATTACTCAAGCCTCTTATCATCAACCGTTTCTCTGTTCCTCCTTCAGCACCTCGGCCAGTACAAGTTCATCAAGAGGAGGAGTTTGAAATTACTCATATTCTGGATGCCAAAATTTTGCGAGGAGTTCTTCGCTTCCTAGTGCATTGGAAGGGCTTTGGTCCAGAGGAGCGTTCTTGGATCCGCGCAGATGATCTCAATGCTCCAGCTCTTCTAAAAAAAAATTACTCCAAGTTTCCGGGCAAACCTGGCGCCAAGTGTTCTGTGCCCACCTTTAAAAAAGGGGGGTACTGTCACTCACCGGACCGTGAGTACCTCTGCGCTGGTGCGTGGTTCGCTATCCTTCTTGCCGGCGCCTGTCCTGAGCCGCAGCCGTCCACCATCTTGATGGACTGCGCATGCGCAGCATCCATGACCTCTTATGACCTTGCTTTTAACCTAATTGGTGGATCAATCACCTCTCCCTATTTAAGGCACCTGTGGCCCTTGTGTCGTTGCCTGATCTTCAGTCTCATTCCCTGTGAGTCTCTGAAGGTGTCTCCTGTGTCCTGCTCGTATCTTCAGTTTCCTGCTGGATTACCTGCTCTGCTCACCTGCGGTTCCCATACCCGCTACAGTCTCTCAGCTCTCCTTCTGTGCCTGCATATCCTCGTTGGACAAGCTTCTCTACTCAGCAGCGGTATGCATACTTGCTATTGACTATTAGCTGTTATCCTGCATATCCGCTTTGGACAAGCTTCTCTACTCAGCAACGGTATCCATACCCGCTATAGACTATTAGCCGTTACGCTGCATATCTGTTTGAACAAGCTTCTCTACTCAGCAGCGATATGCATACTTGTTATTAACTTTCAGTTGTTATCCTGCATATCCGCTTTGGACAAGCCTCTCTACTCAGCAGCGGTATACATACCCGCTATAGACTATTAGCTGTGACGCTGCATATCTGTTTGGGACTAGCTCCTCTACTCTCCAATTGTATTTATACAGTTATAGACTCTTATCACTCCTCCACTTATCCGCACCTGGACAAGTCCTCACCTCATCACAGCAGTGGTACAACTTGCTATACGCAGACCACTGACTCTCCGGCTACCTACCTACACCTGGACAAGTCTTCCCTTCACAGCAGTGGTACAACTTGCTTTACGCAGACCACTGACTCTCCAGCTACCTACCTGCACCTGGACAAGTCTTCTCATCACAGCAGTGGTACAACTTGCTATACGCAGACCACTGACTCTCCCGCTACCTACCTGCACCTGGACAAGTCTTCTCTTCACAGCAATGGTACAACTTGCTATCCGCAGACCACTGACTCTCCTGTTACCTTCCTTCACCTGTTCACGTCCACTCTACTCTCCTACCAGCATAACTGCAAGTCACTGACTCTCATCCATTCCATTGGCATTCTCTCTCCATCTGCTGTTATAAATGTTCCTACCATTCACCCTACTGCCCAGAGGACCGCTGTGTAAACCCCGCCCCTCTGGTAATCATTATCAACTGGTGAATCCTGGGTAGAACTCCTAGTGCCCGTGACACATTGATTAAATGCTGAAAGGTTGCAGGGGCATTACATAGCCCAAAAGGCATGACCAAAGACTCAAAATGTCCATATCTTGTCCTGAAGGCGGTTTTCCACCCATCCCCGGGTCGGATACGAACAAGATTGTATGCCCCACGCAAATCAAGCTTTGTAAAGATCTTTGCCTTCTGTAGCCTCTCCAACAATTCAGGAATTAAGGGGAGTGGATAACGATTCTTGACTGTAATCTTATTGAGTTCCCTATAATCAATACAGGGGCGTAAGGTAGAATCTTTCTTTTCAACGAAGAATAAGGCGGCACCAGCAGGGGAAGTAGAATGGCGAATGAAGCCTTTGTTTAAGTTTTCATCCAGAAATTCCCGAAGGAATTTTAACTCTGTTTCAGATAGAGAATAAAGTCGCCCAAAAGGTATGGATGATCCTGGTAACAGCTCAATAGGACAGTCATAAGGGCGATGATGAGGTAATATATCTGCATTCTTTTTATCACAGACATCTGAAAATTCACTGTATTGTGGAGGCAATTTAAAATCTTTAGAAGGAAGTTTGGTGACCTGCTGGTCAGCAGATACCACAGCTCTAGATAGGCAGTTTAGTTTGCAGTGCTCAGAAGGGAAGGACAAAGTGCAAGTATCCCAGTTGATAGAAGGATTATGGGTAGACAGCCAAGGAATTCCCAATATTATGGGAAATTTAGGTGAAGCAATCAAATGGAAGCTTATAGCCTCCTGATGCCATGGTTCGATAGTCACTTCTAGCTGGATTGTTTCATGAGTTACTGGCCCAGAAGACAAAGGGGATCCATCTACAGTCTCCAAATTTACAGGAGCTTGTTTACTCTTTGATTCAATGCAGTTTTCCTGTGCAAAGGTGATAACCATGAAATTGCCACCAGCACCCGAATCAAGCATAGCCAGACTGCAAATTACAAGAGACCCGGATGAAAGCATTATTGGGAGAACAAAATGTTATTGTTGCGGCAAAGGATCCTCTTTTTCATGAGTCACGGGATCTAGTGATTGCGAGATGGAAAAGGATTGACTAGACTCCTCGGAATCCATTTGCTTAAAGCCAGTCATAGCAATGGTCTGGTGGATCTTATTTGGGCAAGCAATGGTATAATGTCCTTGAGCACCACAATATAAACAAAGATTCTCATCCCGACATCTCTGTTTCTCATTAAAACTGAGTGGTTTCCTAATAACATCAATTTGCATTGGTTCAGGTGAGTCGCTAGGATTGTCTGATGGTGCAGCTTTGAACACTTTAGGTCTATTGAACTGATGCAAATTACTGCTCACACCAAACGCTCTTAATCTTTCATTCTTTCTCTCACTTAGTCTTTGATCAATCCGAATGCACAGTTGGATAAAATCATCCAGATCATCAGGGGTGTCTACTCTGGCCAGTTCATCCTTTACTTGCTCGGAAAGGCCGCAACGGAACTGGCTTTTTTTTTCAAGAATCATTCCATGTGGTGTCTGCAACCAAGCATCGGTATTCGGCGGTATACTCAGCCACAGAGCGTCGGAGTATTTAGCGCAGCTACTCCTGCGGGATCCATTTTTGGGCCTGATTATTCTGCTGTGATTGAAGTAAGTGAGTGTCATGGTCTGGAGACAGGATAGGAGCCCAGTGGCAGGGAGGAAGGCTGGCTAACAGGAGGTGAGATGGTAAGAAAGATCAAACAAGCCGGGTTCGGTACACATAGAGGCAGAGACGTCCAAAGGTTGAGGCAGAGGCGAAGTGGAGGGCAAGTCAAGGTCGGTACACGAGTAGTAGATACTGGTAATCAGGAACAGAAGCAGGAGCTAGATCACAGGCACAGAGCACAATAATCAGGAGATCACTGGAACTGATCTAGAACACAGAATACAGGCAAGGAACTGTCCAGCAGCCAGAATAGCTCAGTCAGTAGAGCAGCAGTCCACAGAGGCAGAAGCCCTGGCCATAATGGAGTGTTGTGTTTGAACTAAGGAACTTAATCATTCAGTGTTTGTAAACATTTTGCATTATAATACAATTTTTACATAGTTTCAAAACAGGACCCCAACTTCCCAGAAGCCAGCTAGATTACAGCAAAGCTGCAAGAACAAGAAAAATAAGTGCAAGAACAGGAAAGAGAGGATGGTACAATCTGTCTAAATTTGAATACTGGAGAATACTCCTGAATATTGATATTCAGTTGTTTTCATATACGTGAGGAGGGGGAGTGGAGGAACTGAAGGGTGCTACGGGTCACCCTAGGATGGCCAGAATCCTTAATCAGGCTCGGTTTATTCCTCACTTCCAGTCTCTCTCCCAGTCATGCCACCTAAACCTTAAAATACTGGGACAGAATTCTCCCCCTTTTCTTACCTAAAAGGCTACCAATACTCTTATCCATTCTATCATCATCTCTTGCCTTGACTACTGCAACCTCAGTTTGGTATTTCCCTCACTCATCGATCCTGCTTCAAAAACATCTTCAATTCCAAAGCAAGACTGTTCTTCCTCTCACCCTGTATTACTCTGCAAATCCTTACACAGTTGTCCAGAATCCAGTTCAAAATGTCCATCCTCAACTGCAGAACCCCCAACAACAGTTATGGAATTCCTACCATGCTCCATTCTTTCAATCTTTAATCGCTCACTGAAAATACATCTTTTTATTAGAGCTTACTTTATTCCAACTCATATTACCCACACTAGTGCAGCTTCATCTCCACTCTGAGCCACACTCGCTCCTTTTGTTTCAGATGTGCACTATTTCAATTAGAAGGAGTTTAAAATATAGAATCAACAAAGAAAAGCATATCTGTAATTGTAAAATGTAAAAAATAAATAAATAAGCAAAGCAAACAATAATGTGTATAAATGTGAAAGCAGTGTAGCTAAAAAACAATGTAGAATGACCTGTAAATACACCAATAAATTAGGGAGAGCAGTTGTTCACATTCAATATATGAAATGCAATGCACTAAATGGATGCAATTTATGCTTAGGTTTTGCATCATTGAGTCTCAATGGCACATGAAGGTAAGCAACTATTTTTCATTTTCAGGTCCCACTTGCACAAACTAGATGTACTTCTGGATGTGCAGAAAGGTGTAAAATTATTTCAAGGTGCACTGTGCAAAAGAGTAAATGTCACATTAAATTCTAACCTGACCTCAGGCCAACCATTTCAATCAAAGTCACTCTTCAGTTTTTCACCTAGTGTAGTGCTCGGTTTAGCCTCATTTATGGATTATAGAAATCATGAGAGTTGGGGGATATGGGGAGTTTATTACAGGTAACAGTTTTGTGAGTGGAGCTTATAAGTATTTATGTATGGCAAGGGGCACCCATGAAACTGCTCCAAAGGGCAAAAGCAGCTAAAGAGTAAATAGGGTACAGTCATTTTGTGTTTTGGAAATCACCTAATTTGTGACTGAAAATATAAAATTTTTACTGAATGGGAATATCTGTGAAAATACAAATCAGAAACAAATCCATAGGGAAATAATGTTTTAAACACCCTGAACATTTTAGAATTCCTTCAAGATTAAACTCACTAGCATGAGCTAAAATTCAGTACATCTTTTCGACCATCTCCCTGGCAAAACCACTTTACCAGACTCTTAAACTGGACTTTTATTGGTTGATTGCAGCCTAGAGATCTCCACTGTCATGAATATCCAGATGACTGGTAATTATATTACTCTCAATGTCTTCCAACGCCATACCTGAGAAATCAACTGCAGTTAGTGGTGCGATAGCTCCCTATCTCATACCGACAGGGCCAACGGCTTTAGAACCGAGGGCAGTGTTGTCAACTCTGAAATTGAAAAAACCCCACTTTGAATTCCAAAATAAGTTTGATACCTTCACAGAAGACCCAACCTATTATTTGATGACAGAAGTGGAAACATTGATTACTTGGATAGCATGACTTTCCAGTTCTTCATCAAAAGTATACTGGGTGATGCAACACTCTTATATAACACCGTACACTCAACTTCTGCTAAAGGTCTAGACAATGAGGATTAAGAGACCTCACGTGTATTCCAGCATTTATAAAGGCCTCTCTCAGGTTGCTTTGTTGGGGCTTGTTTTCTCCACTTTAATTATGATTTCTTTTTGCATTAAAAAGAAATTATATAAAGTGGTTATTTATTGACATTGTTCAGCCGGGACAGAAGCTCCAACAGGTGCCTGTCCCGGTAAACAGTTTATATTAAAGTGATCACAATCACTTTACTTACAGGTTCTGTGCAGAATTTGCGATGGGGAGGAGCAATTTGCGATTTGCGATGGGGAGGAGCATAAAGCCTGCCAGGGAGCCTCTCCTGTAATGCTCTCCCCATAGGATAGAAGTGCTAACACCATCTTCAGATGTCGTTAGCTGTCGGTGTCAAACTGCGGATTTTGGAGCTTGATAAATAGGACATAATCGCAGTCCCCAATAGTGCGTAATCACAGTTTTCGTGAGATTACAGCATTTTAAAGCATCACGGCTCTTTACTATTAGAGGATAGTGATTGTGATCACTTTACTTTGCTGGAACAGAATCCTATCTGAGCAACTGTCCCAGCTAAACAATTTTAATAAATAGATACATTAATTAACTTCTTATCACTGCAATAAGTAATGATAATTAACTTAAAGAAAATGCAACGGGTCATAAATAGACCCCTATATGAGCACACTCCTAGGGCCTGATTCATTAAGGATCTTAAATGAAGGGGATTCTTATTTCAGTCTCCTGGACAAAACCATGGTACATTGCAAGGGGTGCAAATGAGTGTTCTGTTTTGCACATAAGTTAAATACTGACTGTTTTTTCAAGTAGCACACACATATCAACTTTAAATTTCAGTGTACAAAAAAGCTATAAGTATTTGTGTGCTACATGATAAAACAGTCAGTATTCAACTTATGTGCAAAACAGAACACTCATTTGCACCCCTTGCAATGTAACATGGTTTTGTCCAGGAGACTGAAATAAGAATCCTCTTCATTTAAGATCCTTAATGAATCAGGCCCCTAGTTACAATGTTTCCCAGTCACATTACATGTTCAATTTAAGAAAAGATTTAAATCAGTATGTGATATCATGAATTATATCAGTCATCGCAATAGCCATGCAGTTCCTACTTTACTGAGTCATTCTTACATCAGAGAAATAAGTCACAATGTTTGATTAAGATGTGTTTCCTAAGTGAACTCAGAGTTCATTCAACGCAGACCAATCTATTTCTTTAATCCTGCAATATTAGGTGTGTCACACTAACTTCTAAACATTTTACAATATTATATTAATTTATCAGTGTGTCACATATTATAAGCTTCACAAATAATTGTGAGTCTACACTTTAATACATAGTGTGTTCTCCACTGTTCATTGTTTCTATTCCTAGAAAAACTAGTCTCATAATATCATCTGAAATCTACGATTGGTTGAAAAAGAGGGATAGGCTGCGCTTCCTCCAAATATATGAAGCAGCCAAACGCGACCCCTAAACTCCCAACAATGTTAGATACGTATAAAAATAGTCAGGTTCTGGGCGCTTGTAAAGGAAAGATATATCAATTTAATATGGATAGGTCCACAATACGCTCTGGCCGGAACGAGACAGCTTAGATGTGTTAAACAATTAACATGCATCAATTGACACTGCCGAAAACAATGATAATGGTAAAAAACACTACAAACTCAGTGTGATTGCAAATATGGTTAGAGTGCACTTGCAAGCTACTAAAATATGAAATGACAATTGATATGAACCGCAAAAAGAAAATGTAAGGAAATATAATGTCCAGAGTTGTAAAATAAAAATGTTGGTGATGATGAAAAATGCAAGCAAAAATGAAATTGGTAGCCGTTACTCACATGAAGCAGGGATGTCTGGCTGTCTATAATGCAGACAGGCACTTAGTAGCAGTCCCAGAGTCTGTGCTGATGAGGTTAGATATAACGTTGATTTCAATGATAAAAAGCACCCAAAACTGAGTTGAGGGACAGTCTCCAACGCGTTTCCCTGAGGAAGCCCACTGGCCATTGCCACCGGGCGAAACGCATTGGAGACTGTCCCTCAACTCAGTTTTATTCAACTTACTAGCATGCTAGCATCTTACATTACCATATACAGACATCCACATCGGAGACCAGCCTGTAGCGTGTATGCGCTCATCCGCAGCGGCACTACCGCTTCCCCTGTTTAGCCTCAACTTTATGAGAAAGAGAGAGACTACGTTTGGGGATTAGGAGGACTACATCCACATCGGAGACCAGCCTGTAGCGTGTATGCGCTCATCCGCAGCGGCACTACCGCTTCCCCTGTTTAGCCTCAACTTTATGAGAAAGAGAGAGACTACGTTGGGGATTAGGAGGACTACATTTGGATCATCACCACCTATATTCTGCTGGGTACCTGTCCATTATTGGAGGCATTTTGATATCCATACATTTAATCTCAACACGGAGATATCCCGCTGCGTGCACACGCTATTTGAGCGGGATCATTTTTTCTTTCAACAAGAAGGAGAGGATTTCCTTTTAGGAACTAGAAGAACTTTCTTCCTCATTCTTGTTTTAATAATTGGCATTCTGCTGGGTGCTTTTTATCATTGAAATCAACGTTATATCTAGAGATGGGCGGGTCCGGTTCTCCGAGAACCGAACCCACCCGAACTTTGGGTATCCGAGTACCGAGCTGAGCAGCTCGGTACTCTCCCGCCCATTCCAAATCCAAATCGAGGCCGAACGTCATTGTGACGTCGTCGGATCTCGGGGCTCGGTTCTCGCGATACTTCAACTTTATAAATACACGCCTCCACAGCAATCCATCGCCATTTGACAGAGGGAGAGAGCAGGGTGTAGTCATAGGCTAATTAGAGCAGGGACAGAGAATACAATATTGTTCTTGCAATTGCTCTAACCAAAATCGCTAGTGCAGAGAGGAGGATAGAGGTTTATTATTTTTTCTTCATATTTGGCACTGCCCAGCGCTTTTGGGGTGTCCCCCATAATTGTGCATAAATATTTCTGGCTGTCAAAAGTCATATCTGTCAGCAGTATCTACTAAATAATTTTTAGCACTCCTCAGTGCTTTTGGGGTGTCCTCCCTAATTGTGCATTAATATTTCCGGCTGTCAAAAGTCATATCTGTCAGCAGTATCTACTAAATAATTTTTAGCACTCCTCAGTGCTTTTGGGGTGTCCTCCCTAATTGTGCATTAATATTTCTGGCTGTCAAAAGTCATATCTGTCAGCAGTATCTACTAAATAATTTTTAGCAGTCCTCAGTGCTTTTGGGGTGTCCTCCCTAATTGTGCATTAATATTTCTGGCTGTCAAAAGTCATATCTGTCAGCAGTATCTACTAAATAATTTTAAGCACTCCTCAGTGCTTTTGGGGTGTCCTCCCTAATTGTGCATTAATATTTCTGGCTGTCAAAAGTCATATCTGTCAGCAGTATCTACTAAATAATTTTTAGCACTCCTCAGTGCTTTTGGGGTGTCCTCCCTAATTGTGCATTAATATTTCTGGCTGTCAAAAGTCATATCTGTCAGCAGTATCTACTAAATAATTTTTAGCACTCCTCAGTGCTT